>NC_138048.1:17431366-18031366 GCF_964194185.1 Rhinolophus hipposideros
AGGTGGTATTCAAAAAGTGTTTGATTAATGAGTAATGAGCAAATAACAAAAAATTAAGTTGCTTTATGGCCACTGGATAAGTATATAGACAAACAATGTGTATTAAAACTATGTATAACACAACAAGTTTTTTCCATGCTTGGTTAATAGTTCAGGTTTCCTTTAAGTTATTTTCTATTCACACAGAGATTTTGCTCCCCTTCAGGATTTGAGCCTCGTAATTTGATCAGGGGTAAAAAGAATTAAGAAATAACTAAGAAAGAGAATTATGTGTTTGGTTATGTCTATTGAAATGTACTTTAGGAGTTCAATTGTATATGGGATAGATTTTTATTATATCTTTATCTTCTTTTCCAGAGCTATATCTTACTTCATGTGAATTCTCCCCTTCCAGTTCTTCCAATCCTCAGCCACAGAATGTGGATTTGATCTAGGTTTACCCTCTGGATTACAGGGATTATTCCAAGAACACAATCAAATATACATAAGAGAGCCAAAAAAAATATTTTATGATCCCTCTAAATGCTAGAGAAATCAGATCTTCGTTTTGTTTGTTTGTTTGTTTTTATTTTTGTTTTCTGAGATCAGAAAATTTAAGAACGAGGTATGTGTGAATATGTCTATGGTCATATATTTTTTGGCATCTGAAGAGAACCTAAAAAGAAAATAAAGCACAACAGATCAAAGACTCAGGGTAAGAAATGGAAAAAGAGAGAGAGAGTATGCATGCATCAAGAGATAAATTTTCTTAAAATATCATTTGTTCCCTTAGATATAGTGATGCTGAATCTACCTAGCTCAATTCCAAGCCTTTGCTGTTAGTGATTTTATAAATTTCTTTTAGGGTAAAGCTGGTTTGAGTTTGTCCTGGCTTCTACTATAAAAATCTTGATCATGCTCCCTCTTTTTGCTTTTCATTAGAACGGTTCTTTAAGAACTGATAACATAGTTGGTATGATTTCACAATCTAGAACATGGTTATTAACACAGAAGATCTTTTCTTCTTTTAAATCCATGAGTCAGAATTCCCTCTAGATATACTAAACATTATTTATTAACATAACTACCAAATTGTCATAGAACCTGTAGTCAAAGGAACCTTGATATATTCTAGTCATTCTTTGAACAAGTGCCATAATTTCCAATACATCATACCTTGGGGAGATGGATGACCAGGTTATATTTATGCATCCAATGAGAGGGCTGTCCCAACTCACTTGATGCGTGTGCAGTGTAGAACTGTGTCAATGAGGAGGAGAACACAGAAACGCATTGTATATGTTGATCCAGAATCTGACTTCTTGTAATTTCTAACTTCAGGACAATACTGAATAAGACAGCTCTTTATTACTTTTGACAACTCTTCACATATTTGAATACAGCTGTTTTTTATCCTGTGTCTTCTTATTTCTGGGTTAAACTTATCTCATTTCCTCAACTATTTATCTTAAATAAAATCCAGACTACTTACAATTTTTCCCTTCTTCCCTTGGATGCTTTCTGTTTTCATTATGTCATTTTCCCCTAAAATGTGTTCATCTTGAATTGAAATCAATTTGCAAACTGTAGTTCTGGCAAGGTTAGCATAGATTTCATTCTTAATCATGACTAGGATACAAGATAGCTATTGCGCTTTCTAAGACTGTGTTGTATTTACGTATTTTGAGTAACATTGAGTTGTGATCAACTAGAACCCAGAGGTCATTTACAAACAAACTGCTGCAAACATTGAGCTTAACTAACACAATGATATGGAGAACTAAGCAATCCCTCTACTATTTGCTTATCTGCATGTTTCATTATTAAGCAGTACAGACTGCTCATAAATTATTTAGCACTATTATTTTGAAAGTCCTTAATAGAGTAGTTTACAAAGACAATTTAAACTAAGTTGACTGAAATAATTATCATGAGCACATAATAATCATATAAATGGCTAGTTAATTGCCTGTCATTCTTAACTGAATTGTTTAATTCTAATTCATTAACTGAATCAAACAGGTTAATACCATTGTAGACCCCAAATTTCACATTATATCATATTCTGAGAGCTAAATTTTCAATAACAATATTTATGCTTTATTATCAAATTTAAATATGCTTATTTTAGAAAATTTGGAAAAATACGTAAATTGTTTTTAAAAATTCTCAACACCAAAAGAGGGCAATTAGTAAAGCATTTAGACTCATACTGAGGAAAAATACACAATACACACAACTGTAGGATTATATTTTTTTCACCTAAAGTTGAAATCAGAAAATATTCTTATTTTAAATATTCTTCAAAATACCATTTTGTCACTAACGGATAGGATTTTCTATGGCTCAGTCACCAGTTATTAGGAGTTTATGGACTTTGAAAATATATATTATTTCTAGGTAAATCCAAAAGGGCTACAGGACAAGACTTGTGGCTGCTCTGAAGGCCTTTTAGTATGATTCCAAAAATGTCTGAATAACAGATCATTTTGTCTAGTTCCTGGGTGAAGTTCAGGAAAGTTTTGGCTCATTTGTTACCCAGTGGAAGCTGAGAGTAATAAATGCAGGCCAACTTCATGTCTTTGTGCACTGGACTCCATGATACAGGTAATCCTAATGCATTATCTCATAATCAGAGGATTAATGAGTTGTACCTGTATCAGCTGAGGTGGTTCCTGGCACAAAACCAGATCCAATTCTGGGCTGAATTTCATCAGCATAATGTATGCCAGGCTGGGCATGACTGGTAGTAATGGAGTGTCCAAATGGCCTGAAATAACCTTAATATCTCAGAGCGTGATCCTCAAGCTTGTATCTCATGGTCATTCTCTCCTGGGTACAGGAAATTGGCCTCATTTTGAGCATGTTTTCAACCATGCTTCTGTGTTTCCTGACCATGCTGCCTTCCTTCTGACTCTTTAAGTATTGAAACCTCCTTTTACTTACCCTCATGGCATCTACATCTCTCCCGTTTATCAATATGAACTTATAATGGCATTTTTTCCACATAGCAGTCATGAAATTTTACTCTAAAAAGTACAGCATGTAGGAAAAGAGAAAAGTAAGATCTTTTTTTCCTCATAAAAATGTTAGTTACTAACTATCATACAAGTTATGGAATAACTGGAATACATTTCCGCTTATTGTTTTAGATTTTATTTTCTGTATTAATTATCTTTCGTCTTTGGGAAGGAATGGGGATTTCTGCTATCTGCCAAATGATGAGAAAAAAAAATTAACTATGTTAAGAAGAGGACCCCAAGTAGATCATATTTCAAGTGCCAAGACCCTTTCAACCTCAAAATATTCTGTACTATTTGAAGTGTACCCTTGTACATTCTATTCAATATAGAATAATTCAGTATTGGAGAAATACATATTACTCAGAGAAAAGTAAAGAAAACTTGCTCATGTAGGGCAAACTTTGGAGATAAGAGATGTGGATTCCTAAATATGCCATTCTGCTGAGACTCTGACTGGTATGGAATACGTTCTTGAATACCGAGGTTTGTCCTTTTTTCATCATGAATGATCAGATGAATATAATGCATTGGGAGTATATTGTTATACCCTCCAAATCTCTGTTCTCATCTGGCTTCTAGTGTTGTATGCCTAAATCTGAGGCCAGTCTGATTCTTCCTGCCTTGTAGATTTTTTAAAAATATATTGATTCTAGTTGAAATGTATTTTATTTATGCTCAAAATTCATATGTTCACTAGATTATGATATCAGAATCTCTTAATTATAACTTATACTTGGTAATCTCTTTCTACATGCAGAATCTGGTATTTTGTAAGTGCAGGAATATTTTCTTTTAGTATATATTTAATCATTGAGTTTGATCCACTTATCTTTTAGTCATGAATACTAATATTCTGAATTTGGATTTTTCTATCACCTCCCATTATTATAATACCACTTTCAATTCTTATATTTCTCCCATCTTTGATTTTTAATCACATTTCTGTTTTTCTTCTTCTAGTGTAAATATTAATTATGCTATTTTTGTAGTTTTATTACCCTTCCTTATTTCCTCTATATTCATCTTTATTTTTGCTTCATGATAATCAGCACTTTGTCCTATTCTCTTGTCCTCCAGTTTTTGTATTACCTCTTATGTGAATCTAAACATTTATGCTAATTGACAGTGTAAAGTAGATAATTTCTAAATATTTTACAGTAGTCAGTCTTTTCAAATATATATACTTCTGTAACTCACATATTATTTTCTCCTTTTCTGATACATACATTTTACAGAGTTCTCACTTTTACTTATTTTTAATGTCCCAATATTTCAACCACAAAGCCCTATCCAAGTCAGATTTTTATCTATAAACAAAGTGGAATAATTTCCTTGTTTCTCCTAACGGTATATTTTGATATCAGAAAGTCCTTCCTAAAGTAACAGCCCAAAAGAATTGTGAACATGCACAATTCATCACTAAATTTCAGGTGGCAACAATTATTTAATATTGTATAGTTGGTGGATTAAGAAATAATATTTTATTATCACTTTCTGGTTGTCTTAAACAATCTGAATTCCTTCTATGAAAGTAAGAGGGGGAGAGGAAGAGAAAAAGAGGAGAGAAAACATGAATTTATATAACCAGGAGCTCTCAGAGAGCAGGTTTCCTATAAATTTGCACCATGTACAATCTCCATAGCACTCTATCTCTATGCCTTATGTAAAACTGCAAAGCATGTTTACTTGTGCTCCAGATCTATAACATTACTTGGAAATTCTATCTAAAAAAGGATGGGTGAAAAAAATTATGGTTGTGTAGAAACAGGGAGAAATAAACAGTTGGTCGTAAATAGTTTCCAACAGTTAAATGGCACATTTGTTGTTGGTGTACATCAGGAATTTCTTACATTCACAGATGAGATTGGTTTAGTTTACATAGTTATTTAAGAATTTTTATTTGAATGCTTTTATACAGGCTATTTACTCACTTGCTATCTAAGCCCAACTTTCCCTATGGATGAGAATAGAGTCTGATTACATGTTTATGTTGTCTTGCAGCCCCTAGCAGGCATTTGAATTTTGAATCATAGGCTCCATCTCATGCCTATACAAGAAGTCCAGCAAGTTTAATTATGATCCATTTGGAGGGTCAGCATAATCCATTTATGCAGATAAATTTTGGTCTTATAATTAGTAGAAATTTATCCCAGACTTTAGGAATATTATAGCTTTTAGTATCAGTGTTCAATATTACTCTACTCATATCAAGCTGAGATACTATATGTATTTTAACTGGAAAATAAAATAATCAAATCATAAACTCAAAAACATATTTGCACATCGCTCTCCAATCAAATAATTTTATTGCTAGAAAGTTCCTTCAAGATAATTCATTCCAATCACTTCATTTTATGGAAACATTTCAAGAACTACTTTCCCAATGTTATATTGGTTGTTTATGGGTGATTTCAAACTAGAAGCCAATATTCTGTCCAACTTCTTTACACATTTCAATATTTCATATTGAACTTGTTATTTTATTTTGCCAATCTTCTCCAGGATTTTTACTTTTAAGTTATTTTTATTATTTTTTTTCTTGCTCTAAGAGTCTACACAAAAAACACCATTTGAAAATTCAGGTAATTTGGATTAAAAAAAACCAAAAAACAATTTTAGACTATCTTTTTTCCTTTAATTTTCAGATTTAATCTCTAAATCACCAGTACCAACCAGTTATTTTATTTATATATTTGTGTTTAACTAAAGTGCCTCAGTATTCTTATTGTGATCATTGAGGTACTTTGTGATTTGTCAAACACACTTCTAATCATTATCATCTTTGTTCCCAATTTGTTTTTAACTCAGAGCATTTTGAACCCTTGTTTTTTTCCCCCATGCGGAAAATCTTCGAAACTTCTTATTTGTGACCCCCAAAACTTAAACATTTAATTTACTACTGTAAGTAATCTACAGAAAGTTTGTAGCAACCCACACTTGAATTTATGAAGTCAGAGTCACAGAAATGAATGGATCTATATTAATTTTTTTTTGCTGTACATAATTTTTGTAAAAATCTTTTCCTATATAATAACTCAAAAATTAGTATTATAAACATTTTAAGCTAATTCGTATTCCCAATACATCTTTGCTAACCATAAAGTAATTGAGATACTGTACTAATACAACAGAAAAAATATACAGGAATTAAAATAAAAAGCAATTTTCAATTTCTATAAGTTGATCCTTTCCTTTTATTTGGGCACATATGACATTTTTTTCTCTAATGTTTCTGACAGAGAAAATTACTGATAATGTCTATATCCCCCAAAATGGAACATTTTTGATGCTTTCAAGAGTAATTGTCAACTTTATTTAGGGGCTTTGATACTTGAATTGTCTTAACTCTCTAGAGCTACTGTCATTTTTAACCCTTTGTTTACTGTTTAATTACTTTCTTTTCAATAGATAGTTGCATATTATCTATTTGCAAGCTCAGTGAGTGTTACTATCTTATGTCTTTTGGGTTATGTGTTATGCCCAACATTTTAACCCAGTAGTGAGCAAGTCAGAAATACATGTTCAAATATACTTATTCGTTGGGATTGGTGTTTAGAAAAATGTTCTCAGAATTAATCCACATATACTCTAGTTCCACTAAACAGATGTCTGATTTCTCCTAACTGATTTCTCTGAACTTAGAGAAGATGTTAATATTTTGCATCATATGGAAATACTCATTGACTGTTTAAAAACTGTGAGAGTGAGGATTACATCTCCTCAATCTACATGCACCTTAAGACTGAAAATTTTGGACTGATATATATTTGAGTGAATAAGAAGATTTGTAGAATAACTTTTGGATTCTGTTATGCTTTTCTTTCTTCATTTATTAGTTCCTTACAGCTACTGGATGTAAAAAGTGACTGGACGTAAATTCTTAACTACATACTACAATTGGTAGGAACAATAAAAAGATGATCACTAGGTATTAACATGCGGTTATGCCAGGAGTCAGAATATAAATTACTTACAATAACGGGTTCAAAATACTCAATTTTTAATTTATTTACAGCTAAGTTTCTCCTTTTTTTCTGCTATTTGTGAAAGCTTATAAATTATGCACTTTTAATAAAATTTAAAAAAGAACTGTCCTTCTCTGTAGCTCATTAAATCCATTCCATTTTACTCCGAGGCAACATTTAAATGCATTTTATCCTCAGTAGTATTCTCCATAATTCTAACTAGTTCAAACTGAAAGCTCGAGAGCCCAGGGCTTATCTCATAACAATTTCCCTTTTGGTCATGGATTTGTATATCTTTGTAAAGGAGCCTAGCTATATATCCACTACTATTTTGCAAAGACCTATTATTATTCTGATTTTGTCTAGACAACTAGCAACCACAACCACCTGTATTCACAGGCTTGAATGGTACCAAAAACATACTTGAATTTACACTCAAGTAACCACTGCAAAACCAAAACTTCCTTTTGTCCTAAAACATGACTCCTTTTCTATTACCAAGTTTAATGATCGAATGTCTATTGCACTAATAAGAGACAGTCTCTAAGAAATACAGTACTGGATTTTTTTTTTTTTACTTCTTTCTCTCATCCATTAAAACCCAGACACTAAAGAAATGAGAAACGTTTAGTTTTCATAACTTAACCTATACATTAATGTACCTTCAACAAAGGGTTTGATGATTATCTGTTATAGCACTCAAAGTGGAAGTTAAAACCCTTCAAAAATTCAAATGAATCTAAATTATTTTTGTTTCCTTAGAGCATGCCCTTATTTCTGTCCTTACAACTATGCCTCTCTCTCTCTGGAATATGAAAACATTTCAATGTCATCTCTTTCAAAGTTGCTATCCTTCGTGGAAGGATTACTTACCTATGGTAAATTTCTGGCTTTGAGTGATTGTCATTGGCTTGTTTTTTAAGGTAATGTGTGACACAGATATTAAATATTTAGACAATCTAGCCTGGAATAGGGAGGAAGGAACTATTTATAAGAATAAAGTATCCTTTGCAAAGGGTAGAAAGCAACATTTTCCCTCAAAGAATACAAATTTGAATTTATAAGTGAAAGCAAAAATGTGATTAATTTGATACTTTAAGGATAATCGGGGAATTTTTTTTTTTTTTTTTAATATGGGAAAGGAAAACTGTGAGTCTTGGAAATGGGCAGAAGAGATTAGTGGGTTTTCTTTTTTTAATTAAATTTATTGGGTTGACCCAATTTTAAAGATATTGGATTTTATAAAACAACATTTAGATATTCAGTTGTGTCTGGATGCATTTGGTAAAAATTAAAGTTTATTGGGGTGACAATTGTTAGTAAAGTTACATAGGTTTCAGGTGTACAATTCTGTAATGCATCATCTATATATCACATTGTGTGTTCACCACCCAACGTCAGTTCTCCTTCCATCACCATATATTTGATTCCCTTTACCCTCTTCTACTACCCTGACACCCGTTACCCTCTGGTAACTACTAAACTATGGTCTGTTTCTATGAGTTTGTTTTTCTTTAGTTGTTTATCTTTTTCCTTTGTTGCTTTCAGTTTTATATCCCACATGTCAGTGCAGTCATATGTTTTTTTACTTTTTCTGCCTGACATATTTCACTTAGCGTGATAATCTCAAGATTCATCAATGTTGGGTTTTCTTCTAATACAACGTTGAATGTTGTCTGGTGAACTCTTTACGGTTTTATGAATAAAGCAGAATGCATACCTTTAAATGCCTTTAACTAAGCTATTTTATAATTCTATAGAGATAGAAGCTAACTTGTAGGCACTTAGAGAAATACAAATTTTTCCTGTTCATAGAAAATAAATGGTTCTTATTAATGCTGATGCACATTCATTTTAACTGGTCGAGGAGTTAAATCTCTGATTCAAATCTTTACCGATTTTAAACTCTTACTAGTTCCCTCATTAATAAATGAGTTAGAAAATTATTTGATGTGTTCATTTTATAATTGTGAGAATAATGGTTTAAATTTTGAAAGTTATAAATTAACACAATAATTACAAAAATCATATATGTAAAGAATAAAAGTAAAAATTAAGAAATCTGCAGCCTGTCATAATTGTAAGCAGATAATACTTAAGAAGCTGTGATGTTAATAAACTACCATATTTTGCCATGTATAACATGCACTTTTTTGCCCAAATTTGTGAGGGAAAATAAAGATGTACATTATACATAGGTAGCACTAATTCTGTATTTATATAAATCTTTTCAATTCTTTTATTTATGCCTATGAGTTAAAAGTGTAACTCTAGAAATTGATAATGATATCCATATGCAAAATAATACCCTGGAATATGATAATTGGTTTTGTTGAACTTATGATGAACTTGCAACAACAGAGATTTTAGCTTTCTATGTTGCATAAATATCATACATTTCTTACCGGGACACAAAGTTTCTTGTACCTTGTATCTGTTCCTGTGTTTTGTAATTATTTGTTATGTAAAATTTCTCATACCATAATATGTTAAAAAAAGCAAATGCTAAAATTCCTTTATAATACAAAAACCAAGTACCTAAATGTAAAAAAATAAAATATCAATTAAAAATAATTAAAACAAAAGAGTTTCTTCCCTGAAAGTTTGGGTGGAAAATGTGGGTGCACATTACACATGGGAGCTCATTATAGACAGGAAAATATGATAAGTTGTGCTGTGGTTTTTTAATTAAAGTTTCATAAACTTCTAAGGCCTTCTAACTCACGCAACTCAACAACAAAAAAACAAACAACCCAATTGAAAAAGGGGCAGAGGACCTGAAGAGACATTTCTTTAAAAAGGACATACAAGATGAAAATAGACATATGAAAAAATGCTCTACATCACTAATCATCAGAGAAATGCAAATAAAAAACACAATGAGATATCACCTCACCCCAGTTAAAATGGCTATCATCAATAAGACAAATTGTAATAAGTGTAATAAGCCAGTTAAAATGGCTATCATCAATAAGACAAATTGTAATAAGGCTGTGGAGAAAAAGGAACCCTCATACACTGTTGGTGGGAATGCAGACTGGTGCAGCCGTTTATGGAAGGCAGTGTGGAGGTTTCTCAAAAAATTACAAATAGAATTACCATGTGACCCAGCAATCCCTCTCCTGGTTATCTACCAAAAAAATCTGAAAACATTTATCCATAAAGACAAGTGTGTTCCAATGTTCACTGTAGCTTTATTTACATTGTTGCCAAGACATGGAAACCAAGACATGTTGCCAAGACATTTACGTTGTTGCCAAGACATGGAAACAACCAAAATGCCCTTTGATAGATGAATGGATAAAGAAGTTGTGGTATATATACAATGGAATATTATTCGGCAGTAAGAAAAGATGTAATAGGACCATTTGTGACAATATGGATGGATCTTGAGATTATAATGCTAAGCGAAATAAGTCAGACAGGAAAAGCAGAGAACCATATGATTTCACTGATATGTGGTTTATAAACGAAAAACAACAAAAGAACAAGACAAACAAATGAAAAACAAAAACTCATAGACACTAGTTTAGTGGTTACCAGAGGTTACCAACTCATAGACAATAGTTAGTGGTTACCAGAGGGTAAGGGGGTGGAGGGTGGTAGATGAGGGTAAAGGGGATCAAATATATGGTGACGGAAGGAGAACTGACTCTGAGTGGTGAACACACATGGGATTTATAGATGATGTAATACAGAATTGTACACCTGAAATCTATGTAACTTTACTAACAATTGTCACCCCAATAAACTTTAATTGAAAAAAAGAAGTACAAATTGGTAGTTACAAAATAGGGATATAAAGTATAGCACAGGAAATATAGTCAGTAATATTGTAAAAATTATGTATGGTTTCATATGGGTATCAGATTTACTTGCATGATTACTTTGTAAGTTATATAGATTTCTAATTCCTGTGTTGTACACCTGAAACTAATGTAATATTGTATGGCAACAGTAATTGAAAAATAAAAATTAAAAAAAAAAAAAACACCACCACTGACATTGCAGAGGGCGAGGGGATCTCAAGGGAAGCCTCGTGTTTTCTTGATCCAGGCAAATATGGGCTTTATTTCTGTGACCTCGTTTGTTTCATAAACTTCTAAGGCCTGAAAGACAATCCTTGAGATTATGACAAAGGCCTGGAGAAACTGCAGATTAAATGTGCCCTGACAAGCAGCGGGAAGAGTTCCACAGACTCCCTTGATGTAAATTAAATGGTTATTAAATACCTTCTCTAATCACTAATATTTTTTCTCTAAAGTTGTTTTCCTTGTATAAAGTCAAAGTGTCTACTTCTACTAGCAGACAAAGTTAAAATTAATATATGGTGCTTTTTTTTTTTCTTTCTCTTTCTATATTTGAGCTGCATGAACAAACTTTTATAATACTTTAAGTTCTTGTGGATAGGATGTGGTAGCTATTACCAGATGGATAAGAGTAAGAGAGATTACAGCATGGAATAATTTGAGAAATCCAAAATTATAGAGAAATTTATTAAATGAATATTTTGCTACATGCATCTATTTTAGAAAGAAATGTTATTAAAATCTAATAATAACAGAAAGCTTTTATATCTATATTATTTTACTTAGAAAAAATTATTTATTGACTATTTCCTGGGATGATTCTTAGATATAAGTTTAGAGACACTAAGGAATCATTTATCTTACTTCTAATAATTAAACATATTAAATTGCATATAATGGGTAAGATACTGTGAACTAAATTCTTGAGTGAGCTGCTCCTATTTCATGTAGAATGCTTTTCATATTATTGTTATATATATAGGTGGCAAAATGTATTTGTAATTTGAAAACAACAAAAATTATTCATAATTTATGAACAAGCTATTCATGCATGCACTCAATACATTTTCATCGAATTCCATTCTGTTCCAGGTATTTTTGCTCCACTGCAAGCCAAGGTGAAGGTGAGGAAATTAGAAAAGCATGCAGTTGAGACTTCAAGGCCTTACACTTTAGTGGTAAAGACAGATACATGTGCTCACAACTATATTTCAAATCATATTGTGGATGGCACATTAGAAGGATGGAAAACAGAAGCAGGATGTAATTAATTTCAACTGGGATAATGTGTAAAGATTTCATGGAGTAAGGAAGATATTATCTGAGCTATAAAGATAGGTAGAACCTGTGAACACAGATGGAGATAGCAGAAAGGTAGAAAAGGTAGGTGGCCAGGCAAAGATACTACATAGAGAGTTAGTCATAACAATACGCAGGGAGGAAGTGGAAACGTGAGAAGTGCAGGATGAACGGAGGATTGCCTCTGTATATAATAAGCGAAGAAATGTGGTGTGTGGTGAGCTATGAGGCTGGAAGACTAGACCGCTGAGTACGTTGCGTGCCAAAATAAGGAATGCTAATAAGATTAATGTACAGTGAGGAACTACTAATATGTTGTTCTATTATGAAGTAATATAACAGAGCCTCACATTGCACACTGAAGAGATTCATAATGATTGTGTTATTCTCACAAAAAATGAATGACTAGTCTAATAACTCAAAAATAGTAAATGACAAAGCTGGTAGTAGATCCCAACTCTTGATGCTACATCAATTCTAGTCTCAAATATAACAGTGGAAGTTTTCTTAGGTAGCAGGCATTTTATTTTGGTTTGTATTTTTATCTTCCAAACCAAGTTAAGAAAAGATTGTTAGAAAAAAATGCCATAAATGATTTTTAAACATATTTTTCCACAGTTATTTCCTGCAGATTAATTGGAAGTGCTTGCAAATAATATTGCAATAGAAGTATCCAATAATACTGACCAGTACACTAAGAAAATAATAAAATCCACCCTAATTGAAAGAGATCATCAATTATGTAGAAAGGCCATTTTTTTAAACATCAAACTCAGTATCCAAAATAAGTTTGTAAGAGCTTCTTCAAACTACCAGCATGTATTTAGTATATATTATATGTATTTATTATTATTGTTTTTTTATTATTTAGGCACTGGGAAGCCTGGCTATAAAAATTTAACTCTATAGCTGACATCCAACAGAATTAAAAAATTGTTTATGGTAACATAATGTATATTAAATACACTAATTTAGAACTTTATCCTTTAATATGCTAAAAGGCAATAGCCTTGGTAAAATTATACAACATATAAGTAAGTACATTTTATACACAAATCTATCTAAACATATGTTTAGCTTTAAATGTTTTGTTAGAGTGAAAAATTGCCAAGAAGAGATCCCTTAAAGTTTCGCAAGCATTTTATTTTTCTATAAAGTCTACATTACACATAGGTTTAAAAAATAAGAAAAACCCTTCAAGCTAGAGTCCATGGTTATTTCTGTCACACTGACATGTCAAATGAACTACAGATCTGAACCATGGACATGTGCCCCCTGCTATGAAATGGTCAGTATCACGAAGCCTGCTATTATATTTTGTGATGCTATTTGACCTCTCTACAGGTACTTCCATTATCTGACAATAATTTTCAATTTGCAAAACTAGCCCCAGTTATTTAAAGTGCTTGACATGCAAGGAAGCGTTTAGGTAGTTTTGTGTTGGTTTTTATCGAGGGCTTTGTAGTGACCAGACTGGTCCCTTCGATTTTTCTTTTTTAACAGTTGGGTTGCTGATCTCACAAATCATATTTCGGTTGGAAATGAAAGGTGCACCACTGCCAGCATTTTGTTAGAAATAATGACACACTTTACTACCTGTAAGTGCTGACCGAGTGCTTCTGCCTTTTCTTCCCAAGGTGACTATAACACAGATTGATGAAAGATTCTGCAGGACGACAAAGGTTAAAGATGCAGAGCCGGAGCGAGGAGCCAACGCTGACACTGATGGAGTGGAGTGCAGCGCGAATGCCCACGTTACCGGCCTAGCCTCTGATAACCAATGTAATATGAAAACTGACTACGGAAGAAAGGAACAAATTAAATCCATTAATCAAGCATATCTCCACTAAACACTTGTTCTAAAGACATGAACAAATGAAAAATTTACTGTTTGTTTTCATGTTCGCAGGATTGAGGAAGAAAATTAATTATACAAGGCACCGACCACCCTATTAGTTAAGTTTTTCTTGAGGAAGCTACTGATTGCTTTGTCAAAGGACAAATGAACCTCATTAGGGAGATTAGTTTCCGTTGGTAGTTTTGCATTACGACAAACTGATAATACACACTTTAAAAGATACCCTAAGTAAAATTATGAAAATTGAAAATCCGTTCTTTTTTTTTTTTTTTTTAACCTGGTAATTTATGAACTGTTCGAAAATGACCACTCTATTATCTACGGTGAAACCAGAAGGAAATCGGAGGTAGCACCACTTTTCACTCACGTGCCTGGAGGAGAACAATTTCAGTGTGGGTTTTGCGAGCATTATGATGATGAACTTATGTATTCCGGGTTTATAACTTGGCCACGGCATTTTGCTTTTATGTGCAAACATGTCAAGCAGAGTTCTATGCCCAAAGCAATTTTTGATAAGCTCCTTTGAAATCTTTTTCTTTTCAAATGTTTTAAGTGCCCTGAACAAATAGTGAGCTGACGTCTGGTATTCTGAATTTCCCCTTCAATCTACACAGTGCAAGGCAGGAAAAGGGAAATACCGCTCTGCTATCAATCCCGTCTGCACAGTGGGCTAAGGAGCCAGCCACAGTGTGTGCAGTTCAGTTTCAATGTTCATTTAATCCCAGCTTTTCTGTGGAGGCTAATAAGAGGGCCAATTACCTCTCTGTGGGGGAAGGGAGTTGCGGCCCCTGTTTCACTCCAAAACCTGGAGTGAAACCAGACTCATTCCACAGTGTATAAATCAGCTGTGAAATAATAATGACTTTTTTGTATTCAACTGACCTGGGCTGGATTCAGACTGCTGACCCAGAAAGGAAAAGCTTCGCACATCCTCTTACCAATACTAGGAGCCACTGGAGACATACCTGCTATTCTCGGTCTCTTTATAGGAGTCTTGATTTTGTTTATGGGTTGCAAGCCAAGTTGACGTTTACTTACTGTTTTTGTTTAGTTTGTTGGTTTACTTTCTCTAATGTAACAGTAGCTTTAGGCACATGGCAGTTGAGGGAATTAGGTCAAAAGAACATCTAAGTGCACTGCTTTAGCCCCTAAGCTCTGTTATTGAGGAATGATGTAGGTAGGGTTTTAAAATATTTTTCTTAATATAAAACTAAACGTTTATATTATCTCATGTCATCAACCAAAATGTTTCAGCATTTTTTTGGAGAAAATAACATGATTCTATAAGAGTAATTCAGACTGGCTACCCTGTTGGCCTGGGTTGAGTGGGGAGCTTTCAGAATTAGCTAAGGTTTTCCTTTTCCAAAATTAGTGTGCCAACTTGTGGGGGGTAGGATCCAGATTGTGTAGGACTTGAGGGTTATACAACATAGAGGGTTCTTTTAAAGAAAAATAATACAAATTTGGATATACAAAACTAGGTGTTTAGTTTGGGGGTTTCAAAAGAAAACTCCAGGAGGAGAACATGGATTCAATTCACTTATCTAAGAAGTAATCCTGTAAGCACAGTGAGGTAGTGATAATGAAGATGGGAGAAAGACAACAAAGGGCCATAGGTAATAGACTCACCACTTGGAGTTGGGGATCAACCTTGCTGTGAGTCAGTTCTCTGGGAGACATTTCAAATCAGACCCCAGAATGCCATGTCAAGGGGCAAGGGAGCTGGGCCTATATCATTCTTGGTGTACACTGGTTGTCAATTGATCCTAGGGGTATTATTTCTCTGACTTTCTCTATGTCTGTGCATGTCCATGGGCTGTGAACACTCATGCAGCCAGAGGAAGTCCTCTGGAAGGGATGGACTTGAGGTGGCAACCATAGAAGTATACAGGAATTGGTCAGCAGAGCTCAGGTTGAGTTCCAGAGTAAGGCTGGGGGCAGAGAACACTGGGAGAATACTGACGGCTGCTTTTACAATAAGTATGAAAGTGGATGTATAATTTAATGATAATGGAAATCACAGCAAATCAAAAATTTAAAAAGTGACAACTATCGTCATTCTAGTGCTACCCAATATGAGTGTTAATATGAGATAGGAAGTCTGAGTGGAGTGTGACAACAGTCTTAAATGACTGCTGCTAAGCCATTTTATTGGTGCAATAGTGTAATGATTAAAGGGGAGGGGGAATGAAAAAGGGGCCAAATACAGAGGGCGCCAAAAAATGTATACACATTTTAAGAAAGGAAAAACTGTACTAAAATTGTAATACTCAATATATATCAATGACAAAAGATGAATACAAGTCATATGTATACATTTTTGGCACCCCCGTATATACAATATATACACTCTTTTAAACCAAAACACTCTTTTAATTCTCATCCAGGGCATATATCAGATGAGGATGGTACACTGAAAGAGAATATACAGGGGTTGCCAAAAACATGTATACACATTTTAAGAGATGTTATCCAAGTACTACTTTTGGAAGTTGAATTAAATTATGGTAGCAATGTGAAGTATGACGTTTGCTCAAAAGATGACAATCAAATGAATGCTAGTCCAACAGGCAGGACAGTCAAAGAAAATGGTGGAACTACGGTTGTCATTTGAGGAGTGCAAGACCATTTTGAAGTAGTATTTGAAATTCAATAATGTTGTGGAAGTATAATGAAAATGGAGTCACAATTATGCAACAGAACCTCCATCTTAATACCCCTTGACTTCTACTTATGGGAGACCTTAAAGGATGTGATGTACCATAGAAAACTGGTTACACTGGTGGTACTTTGGGAAGAAATTGAAATGGCATGTGGTCAACGTTGCTCAAGCAGTAGTTTGCTGTAATCAGAAGTACCTGGGCACTAATGGTAACCACTTTGAGCATCTCTTGTAATTGCAGAAGTCAAATGTGACTTGTATTCATCTTTTGTTATTGATACATATTGAGTACTACAATTTTAATTTTTTTTTGTTCCTTTCTTAAAATGTGTATACATTTTCTTGGCACCCTCTGTATATGGTGATAAAAGGAGAACTGACTCCGGGTGGTGAACACACAATACAATATACAGATGATATATTATAGAAATGTACACTTGAAACCTATATAGGTTCACTAACCATTGTTACCTCAACAAATTTAATAAACAAAAATATAAAAATAATAATTATCCCATATGAACACATTTCTAGGGTCTTTTTCAATATCTCACAAGGGATCGTCTTTACTTAGGGCCCCTGAAACTTGGGTGTCAGTAATTTCTTGGTAAATTGGGTATGGCTGTTGTTACTGAGTTTTTCTTATATCCTCATGTGTGTAGCTCAGAAATTAAGTTGACCACAACCTGTCAAAATATTTTGGAATGACAAAAAGAGCAACAAAAATTGGCAAAAAAAAAATCTCTCAAAATATATATTTCAATATATGCAAATATTTGAGATGACTGATAAACTGTGATTAATTACAGCCTGGTTTCTCAATAATTGTACTATTGAAATTATGGGCTGGATGATGCGATAATGCTTTGTTGGAAGAGGGCTCTATCCTGTGCATTTTAGGATGCTTAGCAGCATCCCTGGACTTTACCATTAGATATGATAGCATAGCTCCTCCAGTTGAAACAAACAAAAATGTCTATAGACATTGTCAAATGTCTCCAGGGCCAAGTAACCCCCGTTGAGAACCACTTATTTAGAGGATAGGAAAAGTTATAAACTAGAAATTTGACAAATAAAAATTGTTTGGAATCTGTTTCACTTGGATTCATTTGCCCTCACATCTTAAATCTACCTCTGCCACTGTAGGGGTAAAACAATCATCTTATTCAATTTTTTTTTTTTTTAATATTCACTCAATAATATCATTTAGTTATTGTGTGAATGGGAAAATGTTCTTAGTGAGTGAACCATAAAATATTGTTGAAGATTATAAAGAAATACAGATATTTTAAGGAACTATCTAGTCATCCCGGATTATTCGACATTACAGATAAGTAACAGTCTCTCTTGTTTTTAAACAGGTGTAGGGTAGAAAGCAAATACTCTACCAGTTATTTAAATCTTTTAATGTAAAAATGGTAGGCTCAGTGCAATATTCAATCTCTGTGGTAGAATATAAAAATAAACTTTTTATATAAGAAATATGATCTATGATACATGAGCAGAAAGTATTCAACATAAGATAGTCACTGATAAAGAATAGTCTTCTTGAAAACCATAAGAACATGACAAAAACTCCATTAAATACAACTGTCACTTAACAAACAACGACCATATGTCACAGAACTTTGCCAAGCTCTTAAACGTGAATAAATATAAACAAGATGAATTTTTGCCCACAAGAATTGAAAATTAAGTAAAGGATGAAATATATATTCACAGATAATTGCTACAGAATTATAAATTCAAAAAATGTAACAAAGCTGTGCCAAATTATGCTATTCTCCCAAATAGCATTCTGTGAATGAGTAATCTTAGGAGACATGAAGAGATTTCCACATGCAAAAAGAAAGAAAATAAAAAAACGTTTCTTAGCTAAATAATTTTGGGAATACTGGGTGGTGCATTCCTAGAGATATTTACATTATCATATAAAAGCTTGTAGGAGTTTTCTCAGAAAAAACACTACTACAGTTCATTTAACCCAGCATTTTATAAACCAATTTGTACGAGAACAATTCTTGCACAACAAGATCAAGTTTGGTGGGCCATCAAATGAGAAAAAAAAAATGTATTAGGGAATTTAATTTCCATTGAAAGATGAGAAAAGCATAGTAAAGTACAATTTGAAGAGGGTACTATAAGATAGGGAAATTTTTCCCACAGAGGAATATGGATAGAAATCACAGAAGGTATAAGAGATACCAAAGTTTAAAAATTTCAGGTCCTATCAGAATGCAGCCTGATGGAGTAAAAGTGCACGTAGGAGGCAGTTCCAGCACATGTCAAATCTTAGCAATGTAAGGCAACTGCTTCTGAAATTTTAGGTTGAGGTCAGTGAATTGCTGGGTAAGATATATGCACTTGATTCTGTAGGCCATGAAGAAACACTGATGCTTTGTGAGTAGAGCAGTACAATCAGAGGAGTAATTTAAAATTGGAGGATGGAAAAGTTAAATCCAACAAATTAAAGTAGAAAGCAAGTTATATAGTCAAGAAAGAATTAACAACATTCCTTATACAACCATGTCTTGAAAATATGAGGTCTGACAATTAAGTTCGAGAACTTGTTGCAACAATGTTACTAACCTTTGTGGATATCAGAGGGGTTATTCATTATGATTTTGTACCAACTGGACAAACAGTTAACCAAATTTACTATTTGGAAGTGCTGAAAAGGCTGCATGAAAAAGTTAGATGACCTGAACTTTTTGCCAACACTTCATGGCTCTTGAATCACGACAATAAACCATCTCAAACGACACTGTCTGTGAGGGAGTTTTTAGCCAGTAAACAAATCACTGTCTTGGAACACACTTCCTACTTACCTGATCTGGCCCCCAATAACTTCTTTCTTTAACCAAAGATAAAGGAAATATTGAAAGGAAGACATGTTAATGACATTCAGGACATCAAGGGTAATACGATGACAGCCATGATGGCCATTCCAGAAAAAGAGTTCCACAATTGCTCTGAAGGGTGGACTAGGCACTGGCATCAGTGCATAACTTCCCAAGGGGAGTAATTCGAAGGTGACCGTAGTACCTTCAGCAATGAGGTATGTAGCATTTTTTCCAAGGTGAGTTCACAAATTTAATTGTCTGACAATAATCAAGGGCACAGTTTCAAGCAAATTTCCCACTGGTCCTTTCACTTAGAGATAAAGACCAGGATCCTTAGCCCGATGTTTACAAATTGGCCCCTTTCTGCTTATTTAGTAGGTACCCATCCCATCCTTATCTCACATTCCCCTTTTTATATGATTTATACTCTAGTCGAACAGAACTCCTTTGTCGTTGAAGTAATTTGGTCCACAAATCAGAAAGGAATTTAAGAATACAGACGTAGATATGAAAGTAATACACAAGAGCTATACATCAGTTGTGTTAAATAAAATAACTCTTTCAAAAAGGTTACCCACACAACAGCTGAATATACTCTAATACTTATTTATAGTAATAATATCAGATATCATCCTATTATTGTTATTGAAATAGACAAGTTCCGGCCCTGGCTATCTCAATGACTAGTTTTGTGAATTTGGCAGGTCAGCTAACTATTAACCCTTCTATTTCACAGTTTCCTTGATTTTTAAGTGGGGATTATGATAGAATTTACCTTAAGGGTTTTTTATGAGGATTAAAGAGATAATTGTTATAGGATAATTGATTAAAGAGATATATTGATTAAAGAGATCAATTGATAATTGATACAAGTTTTGGCATACTCTAAGCAAACTATCAATGGAGTTGCAAAAGTCTAAATGTGATAGAATATAAAGAGAGATACTTAATAATTCCTTCCTCTGTATTGCCTCTGATCCTTATACACAATCTTATGAAAGCATTTCTTAAACATTATTTTAATGTGTTTGTTTAGGGTTATGTCTCCTCTACTTGACTGGATGTTTATTAGGGCTGATAGTATTTATAATTCATTTGTGTATTTCTAGTTCTAAATGTAATTCTTAGCATATTATCATCCCCTAATTAATATTTATTAAATAAATGAATGAATCAATTATAACAATATCAACATGATGGTTTTGGAAATGTCATCTTTTTCTCCTTGCCAGTTGGTGACTATTGGGATAAAACTGAATGCTATAAAAACAAATTAGTTAATGCATATTCATTGTTCAAAACCTATTGAAGAAATGTCATAAACCAAGGGCAAATGGAATATTTTCCAACTTTAAGTATGAGATCAAGGGAGCAAAAAGAATGCCCTCAACTCTCCCTTTTCCATAGGGGCGTTAGAGAAATGCTTTTCTCGCGTCCATGGCTTCAATGAAAACATGTTTTTACCTTAGAGAGAAAGAATAGATAATGCAAACTGAAGATTATTTCACTTCTGAGTATAATGTTGGATGAGTCATAAAATGGTTTTCCTTCACCAGGATGCAATATGGCAAATACAGGGCTGGCCATGCAAATTCAGTTCAGTGTTTCCAGCAATTTAATTGGATGCTATTGGGTGTTGTCTCTTGTGAAGCATATCCCATAAGAAAAAAAAAAAGATTTTTTCCTATGACCTCCAATGCAGTGAAAACTATTTGGCTCAATTTTGTCTTTTCCAAAAGAACAGATCTAAAGAAAAATTACAAAAGAAATGTAATAGCATTTTTACTCCTTTCTGCTGGAGGGGTTTGCAATGTGACTGTTTTAAAACTTACTATTTTGCAAAAGCCAATTTCCTTCAAGAGGCCGTTGGCACTCAAATCAGCAACACAATAAACTTGTCAGTATCAGACTATGTGTTGAATGATGAAAAAAAAATCGCTGCAATTTTATAAAGCAGAATGATTTGCTTTGTGATTTTATTTATTTTTTTTTACTATGTAATGCATGTTAGAACTGAGATGAAATGGGTGTTTCTGGTTGAAGTTCAGTGCTTACTCCACAATTTGGTGAACCCAAAAGCAGATACTCTATTACACTTTCAGAATAGGTAGCATTGTAAAGGTTGGCTACCCAGATATGTGAGTCTGACAGCCTGGATTCAATCCTCAGCTCTGTAACTTACTAGCTGTATAAAATTATGTAGCTGTTCTGTACCTTATTTTTTTCTGTAAAATAAAAGTAATATGTGCATATATATATGTATATAAATATACATATAACATATTTATCATATGGTGTGTGTGTGTGTGTATGTGTGCATGCGTGCTAATATATCAGTCCAAATTATACATTCAGGAACTGGTAAATATTCATCAGATTGTTCTGAAGAACCACTGGAACCCCTGGACTTTGACTATTATGGGACACTGGCAAACAGAATTGGCCCATTTGTTACCCACATCCCATAAAGTGCTATTCTAAGAGGAGGCCCATAATGACACTTTAGGTTTTTAGGGATCGGTGTCAACTCAAACACTGTGTGAAATAATCCTCCTAAGAATAACTAAGTATTTCCATTTCCTCAATGAACAGTCACCTTAGCAACTCCCCTCCATGGCTGCCACACTTACAAATTACCTTGTTTATGAACTAGGTCCTTACCTTGACTTAAAGTAACTGATTAAGTTTGGGTGAAAATGTGCTTCATCCTTTGTTTTTGCTCAACTCCAGAATCATGACTACCTCCTCTCACTCTATTCCCTTTGTTGATTGCAAGTTTGTGCATATTTCTGGCTTCTGGATCCTAACCTGTCCCTCATATTTTGCTCCTGAACCTGGTTTCAGTTTCCCAGTCCTGGCTTTCTAACTGACACCATGTTTCCCTTCATGGTTTCAGTCCAAATAAACATTCTCAGGAACAGCATACCACATAACACAGCTGAAATGTCTACTTTTCCATCTTCAGTTCTTCCAATTTTTCCCCTCTAATGCCAAACTTATTAGTGTCCCTCTGTAGTATCAATAAATATTTATATCTTAACTTCCCAAGCTACTTATGTGTCTGAGTTTAGATGTGATTTTATAAAAGACACGGTTACTTATGTTCTTCTTTTCTCACTATCATCATCCTCTAAATTGATTTTTTTTAGATTGTCACCACTATCTACATTTTTTTGTTCTGGCTGCAAAAACAAAAGGTTGAAAATTCAGACTACTGTGAGGCATTAGAAAAACACCTGACATTTAATTCTAATTGAATGCTTATTCTCCTCAAATATTTTAAGCCCTAGAATACTCCATTGTGGACTATTGCAAATCATTGATTTTCCAAACCTTTGTAGATCGTATAATGGTCACACAACATACATGTTTAGCATTCTGATATCTTTCTTTTGAATTGAACTTTTTATCATTATGAAATGTCCTTCTTTAGATTTAGTTAATGAATTAGGGCAGAGCTCTGTATTGGTAAGACAACATCAATTTCTGGCACACTCTATTCTAAGGCATTACCTTTTCCTTGGGCTTTTTTTCAGTTTTTCAATTACACTAGACATATTATATTAGTTTCAGGTGTACAAGATAGTAATGAGTCATTCACATATCTTACAGAACGACTACCCTGAAGAGTTTACTACCCATAGCAATTGAGAGCTGATGGGTCTTGATCACCTTATCACTACAAGGATATGTAGTGCAGGATCACTTATCACTGCAGGATATGGAGACTTGCCCTTTAGATATATATATATATATATATATATATATATATATATATATATATATATATATATATATATATATATTTATAACTCAGCTCTTTAACATTTTACCCCACACAGCTTCAAGATTTGGTAAATGCCTTGAGGTAAATAACAAGTGTTGGAGAGGTTGTACAGATAAAGGAACCCTCATACACCATTGGTAGGAATGTAAATTTGTGCAGCCACTATGGAAAAAAAAATATGGAGGTTCCTCAAAAAATTAAGAATAGAATTACCATATGACACAGCAACCCCCTTCTGGTTATCTACCTAAAAATTCTGAAAACATTTATCCATAAAGATATGTGTGCTCTGATGTTCATTGCCAGGTTTGTTTACTGTGGCCAAGACATAGAAACAACCAAAGTTTCCTTTGCTAGACAATTAGATAAAGATGTGGTACGTACCAGATATGACAATTAAGATCATGAACTCATCCTAGAAAAAGTGCTACACACCTCATTGCTGAATATCACTATGGTCACCTTTGAAGTACTCTCCTTGTGAAGCTATGCACTGATGCCCATGCCTAGTCCACCCTTCAAAGCAATTTGGAACTATTTTTCTGGAATGGCCATCAGAGCTGTCATCGTATTACCCTTGATGTCCTGAATATTATCAAAATGTCTTCCTTTCAATATTTCCTTTATCTTCAGGTAAAAAAGTAAGTCATTGGGGGCCAGACCAGGTGAGTAGGGAGGGTGTTCCAATACAGTTATTTGTTTACTGGCTAAAACTCCTTCACAGACAGTGCCTTGTGAGCTGCTGCATTGTTGTGATGCAAGAGCCATGAATTGGTGAAAGGTTCAGGTTGTCTAACTTTTTCATGCAGCTTTTTCAGCACTTCCAAATAATGAACTTGGTTAAGTGTTTGCCCAGTTGGTACAAATTCATAATGAATAATCCCTCTGATATCCAAAAAGGTTAACAACATCATTGCAATACAGTTTGCGGACTTAATTGTCAGATTTCTTATATACAAGGACTATTACTCGGCCATAAGAAAAGATGAAATACGGCCATTTACTACAGCATGGATGGATCTTGAGATTATCATGCCAAGTGAAATAAATCAGACAGAAAACTTTGAGACCGCATGATGTCATCATATGTAGGACATAGAACTGAAAGCAACAAACAAACGAGACAAACCAACCAGCAAAAACTCACACAGAGTTTAGTGGTTACCAGAGGGTGAGGGAGGGGAGAGAGGTAGAAGAGGGTAAAGGGGGTCAAATATATTGTGGCTGAAGGAGATTTCACTTTGGGTGGTGAAAACACAATGCAATATATAGATGATATATTTTAGAATTGTACAGTGAAACCTATGTAATTTTATTAGCCAATGTCACCCCAATACAGTTAATTTAAAAAAAATGTCTTTGAGGTCTCTAATATGCCACTTCGGCTCCATTTCAAGGCCAAAATGCCTCCTCATTCCTGTTCGTCAGTGTTGTTTCTTTGATCAGAATCATTCCTGGGTTCTCAGTCTCTAAATAACCCCAAAACAAGTGTGCACAGTGCAATTCACCCCTTCCTTTAATACTGTCTTATCTAGCCTGTCTTGTCAAATTTCTTCCTTCAGGTGGGTGGGCCTTTTGTTCCTAAGCACCTTGAGATGTTGTATCATTTTACTCCCCTTTCAGATTTAGAAAATCTCTTGTACAGAAAAGTAACCATACTTTCAAGGCCCTCAAGTCTGCAATGCTGTCTCTTTAGAAATCCATATTCCCACTAAAACTGTGGGTGATTTATCTCCTCACCCAGCAGGAGACCTTTGCCTGCCCAGGCCCATATCTGCAGCCATGACCAGCACTAGCAAGTGCTTACAGGGGAAAATAGTAGCTGCCATTGCCAGCTCACATACGAATAATTTTCCCATCTCTGGAGTTTTCATTTGTTTTAGTCCTTCCACTGCTTCCTCTGCTCCAAGGCACTTTAAAAATACAGTATTTGGAACCTAGCCAGGCTTCTCCAGTATTTGTCAGAGAATACATGGTCCTGCCAAGACTAACTACACCTAACTCAAAAGTGAGGGTTTTATTTTATATTAATGTACAATTTGTCCCTCTTGTCCTCCAGTTTTCTTCCTTGTAAGTTGAAATTTCTATTGGTTGCTTAATACAATCTTCAATACCCATGAAAACTATTTTCTTTCTGGCAAGGCTCACCTTCAGTTTTCCTATCTCAAATATGGAGTCAGTCATTCCACTAACTCTCCTGGTTCTTTTAGTGAAGAACAGTATAGAGCAATAGAGACCAAAAGCTTGGCACTGAGGTTGTATTTTGTATTATTTCATGAGACCACTGGGAAAATGCTACCAGAAAACCAATAGCTATGAAAAATTATCCCGTAGAAAAAGTGATGAGTCCGCATTATTTCTAATTTGATTACAAATATTATTATAATAAGAGTTTGTTAACCTATTTTCTACCTTCCAATAAAATTAAATGTTCTATTTTATGATATTATAATATACTTTTAACTTACCAAACCTCCACTTTTCTTTTACTTCTTGAATTAAGTGTCCAGAGATTGGTTGTAAAGTAAGGATGTCAGTAGATAGCCATTGTGAAAAATGACTGTAATATCAATCATTCAGAAAATATAAGAAACTCCTAGTCTTTCTCTAAAAACAAATGAACAACAACAACAACAAAAAATACAGACTAACAAATTCACTAGCCTAGAAGGTATACAAGTGTATTTCAGCTAAAGTCACAAACAAATTAAGAGCAAGGAAAAGTGTAAAACAGACCAATGTGACATTTTGGTTTTGCTTTCCTAACTCACCTTCTCTCTGTGACATTAATGTCATTATTTATACAGTTAATTGTTCTGATCAAAAAAGGATAATGAGCATCTCTTTACCTCCCAAAGAGAGTCAATGATTACAGCCCAGACTATGTCCCTAGATTAAGCTCCCAAATGTTAGGAAACCGGGATGTTATCTTCCTAGGTATTTATATTCCAAAAGAATAAAGTACACACCTAAGAGACATCTCTAGATCAAAAAAGCTAGATACTGCAGGAATTTATCTGGTCCTTGGAAATACTTACATTCCAAAAAGATAGTGTGAGAATTCAGAATCCTGTCCATCAGGGGAGTAAAGTCATTTTCCCTTCTTTCAAACACACACACACACACACACACACACACTCACACACACACACACAATTTGTATATATGTGTATGTGTATGTATACATGTATATCTATGTGTATCTATATATGCATATATATGTGTATATATATATATATGTGTATATATATATATATATAGATATATATATAGATATGTATGTGCATATGTATATAAACAAAAAATCCATTGTTTTGTCCTTCACCAATGCAGTGTCTGGCCACTGTGCAGATTTTTCTAGCTGGCTTTCATCATGTCACTGAGCAGTAAGATCTGGAGCAATGAGGGCTGAAGCACTTATTATTTGCTATGTAGTAATTAATTAGAAATCTGTCTCTGATCCAGAGCATACTCAGTAATGAATATGGGACGATAACACTTTTGGTTGCCAATATATTTTATTTATAGTTTAAAATTTACATTATATTTAGGTACCCACAATATTAGCACATGTACATGGGGTATGGTGTATAGTCTCTGCTGCATCATATTCTGATGCCATTGTTCTAATGCAAGATTTCTCTATCAATCGTCAAATAAACGCTCGTGTCAGAGATTCATCTTTAGAACTCAATGCCATTGGACGTGTATGCGTTTATCTCATATACTGTATATTATATATACATACATGTATTTACTCTGCATAGTATTACCCATTTATCATCCTCACAACTTTAATTATGTTTAAAATATTTTATAACAGGTCACTTGTTTGCTTGCCCAAAGGTTTGCAGATAGATGTCATGCTACTATAGCCCACTTACTTCCCTGTTCAGATGCTACCAAAATTATAGCCAATAGTTAACACAAACTATTTCATTGTAGTCTTGAAGATAAATAATATTATAATTGGGTAAGCATTTTTCAAACTATCTCCTTATTTTTAAACTAAGAGTGGCATCTTCCCCTAAATTTCAGTAAGAGAACAGCCAGTTGCTATACCAGTTGCAGTGCCTCGAGACCATTTCTATTTATTAAATATAGCAACACTAGAATTGAAAACATTTAACAGTTATCAATTTCTCAGGCATGGAGAAGTCAAACATTTACCTGTTCTACATGGTCTGGCACCACATAGAGGTTTCTTTTTGTATATTTTATAGCATATTTTACTATCAACTGAAAGTGTTCGTAACATGTCAACCCAAACTACGTTGCTTTGTTAAATTGGTTATTTTGGGCATGTGAAAAACAACAAAAGCAGGGAGAGGATTTCTCTGAACTCCCCTTATCTGCCTAAAAGAGACTGTTCCAAAAGAAATTTAATTGTCATAAATCCCCTCCCAGGGAGTTTCATGAACCAGGGAAGACTGACCCTTATCACAGGAAAGGAAACTAGAAGTCAACACCACAACCAGATAAATTTGTCTCAAATTATCATACAGCCCATCTATTCATTTAAGGGCCTGCTCATCTTTCCTAAAAGTCATTTACTTTTCCCTAAATTGCCTATATCCACCCTTTCTCCCCTTTTTCTATTGAGACAGTATATAAGCTCTCAAATTTCACTGGCTTTCTTGTTATTCACTTTCTCTCCTGGTGATGTCCCATGCACATACTATTAAAAGTTAATACATGTATATACTTTAACGTTTGTTCATCTACCTGTTGTCAGTTTGTTTTCATAGACCCAGCTTTCGAACCTAGGAGGGTAGAAGGAATGTTTCTCCCCTGAACGATTAATATTCGTATCCCTATTTTTACTTTCATGCACAAAAGTGTTCAGAAGCATCTAAATATAATGTAAATTTTAAACTATAAATAAAATATATTGGCAACCAAAAGTGTTCAGAAGCATCCCTGTGATAATAAGATAAAGCTTTTCAGGACCTCCTTCATCTGGCTTTGATCTAATTTTCTACCACTCTGAACCATGTTTCCAACATAGAAATTCTCAGATCCAGTTTGATTTTGACATTTCTTGTCACCTAAATGTACCCTAGCAATTGCTGCATCCATATTTTCTCATCAAGTTCCTCCCATCAGTGACACCTTTCTCCACTTTCTTACACATTGAATTTCATGGTTTAGAAACAAATTCGAGTGAACATTTGAGTTTTTCTAAGTTTATCACCCATTTCCCTTTGGGGAATGAACCCATAAGGAAGAACCCATATTTTCCTCAGGGAATCATATAGTATTCCCAACTCTCACTTCCTGTGATTAAATGGCACCATCCTTCACTGCAGTAACCAAGGGAAGGTACTGGATTCTGCCCTTCCAACCATATCTTCCATTCTCCTGACCATGGTTTGCGAGGGTCACATGACTCAAGTCAGTCCAATCAAGGATATCCTGGGATTTTAGTTGGGCAATCTGGAGAAAATTTTCTCTTTTTTACTGTTCTTTGAATTTATGCCTGAATCTGCAAGGGATGAGATGTGGGAAAAACCTCTTTGGCACAATGACATTGAAGAGCATGCAGAGAAAAGAAGTGGAGAGAGAAAAAGAGAAAGAAAGAGAAGATGAGGGAGAGAAAGTTTGGGTCCTAAAGACATCGCGAGAGCCCTAGAATACAACCTTGCTTGAAGCAGTTTCTTTGCTTAAATATTTCCTCCTGCATTTTCAATCAAGGGAGTCATCATATTCCACATCTCTTTGCCTAAACCACATGTTTAGGAGCAACAGTTCTGGAATGATGTACAGATTTATCAAATTTATATCACATAGTATTATCTATCTGTCTATCTATCTATCTATCTATCTATCTGATAGATAGATAGATAGATAGATAGATAGATAGACAGATATTACAAAATCAGGATTGCAAATTTATTTTTAGGTATAACTTTTTAAAGAGATTGTCTTAAAACATAAATACATAATAGTCCACTGAAATGGTTTAGTTGTAAAAGAAGTAGACATTGATAGATGTTATTTTCCTTTTTGTTCATGGTTCAAATTTTCAATTATATAATTACATTAATCTATTCCAAAACGGCATATCATACACTAACTTTTACTGTTCAAATTAACACTTAGCTCAGATTAATTTGGGGATGAGATGCTTTTATTTTATTTTTTCAAGCAGCATTATTTGTTTAGTGGTCTTCACAATGAATGCCACAATTCTAGGTACAAAACCTGAGAAAATACCCTTAAAGGGAATTAGTTTATGTTTCATATTATTGAGTAAATAAACATGCCCTTAAATAAGGGAAAAAGCATTTCATATAAATAGAACAATTAAAAACATTTTTTTACAAATCTTACTTTTTTTTAATATCATTTAGTCATAAAAATAATATAAGAACATAGAAACCCAATTGCTATTTCAATGATAATTGTTTTTAGTTTCTTAAATTAATACATGATTTTATATAAAACCTTTGCTACATTTGGTTTTCAGTCCTCTAGCCTATGTTAGATTTACTGCATATGTAACTGATTGTTGACCTCAGTATTAGTCGTGACTGCCACAGGTATGATTATCGGACAAATCATCTAATCAAAGCATTTTCCTAGGCTCTGTCAAAGAATTACCAAGTATTAGGAAGAGACCCCTTTTATCTAAATAATACCAGTAAGAAAAAAAAAGACAGATTATGCAATTATACTGTGATTCATAAAATTTTCATCATTCTAATATACGTAAGTATTGAGCTAGGTGTGTAGGTCTTATTACTGATAGGAAGTCACATAACTTATAAGTACTGTTGTAAATATTTCATGTTCTAAGAATAAGACCTTCCCTACGTAAGTTAATTTATTTTTCTGTACCTGAGACAGTATTTTCATTGCTTCCTATATAAGAGATAAGAAAATATAATATATGCAGCAGCAAGTCTAGACAGGACTAAGTTTGACTAATGAAGTATTCTGTAAAAATGCATTTTCTTTCGTGGTCCTATTCTGCACATTAAAATATTACTTCAATTGTGAGTTATGGCCCATGAAGTTGAACCCACCTCTTCATAACAATATCAATAAGGACTTTTTTTTTTTTTTTTAGGATTTACAGAGACAACGATAACACTAACATATGATGATTACACCCACATTAAATCATAAGAACACATATAATTTACTACACAATTAAAGCATAAAATATATAAAAGAGGCTAAAATATTTACAGATAGCTTATCTTTAAACCTCATTAATTATACAAGTGTATTCTCCTCACAGTATTTTTAGAATACAGTAGGTTCTTTCATGATGTGTTAGGATATCAGAGAAGAAGCAAAGCAAATCATCTTTTTAGAATGTCAATTCAGGGACATCACTGTTCAATTAGGGAACATCTTTCTAGAACACAATTTTTGTAGAAAAGTCTTAATTACTATAATCAGTAACTACTTAAAACTATTGTTAATTTCATATGGATCTTTCAACTTCTCTTTTATTTATTTTTAAGCGCATGATCCATTTGTATAATAAATGTCAAGAGATTTTAATACTTTTGGTCCTACCTTTGCCCCTCATCCCAGACATATTTTTTAATGATGTTTCTAGAGCAAAAAGAGTTAGAGGTAGCACCTCCTTTAAAGCAAAGAGCAGGCATGCTTAGGCCATGATTTGGTTTTCCAAAGCACAGGAGAGCCTGAAGTTCAGAAGTCCTATCCTGTAACAAAAACCACTGCACATACAAGTATATATTAAGCCCTTTCTCTCACCTTCATGGGACTTGGAAGCAAGAGAATGTGACAGAAATATGCAGATATGTAGGTTGCTTGCTCTGACTTGAGATATAAAGTCCTTTACCCCTCACCTAAAAGTTGCAGGTCTTCTGCCAGAATTGATAAAATTGGAACAGGCAAACTTAGCTAATACTTTGCGTAAAATCTCAGAACTTTCATAGCTCCTGACAATCCTGGCAATAAGGACAGAATGCTAACAGACATAATTTTCTGGGTAAGGAAAGATGAGGGTCCCCAATGGCAGGTTCAGGTATATGAGAAGACTCCCCATGATCTTATTGTGAATTCTTTTGTCTCAGTTGTAGGTGAGGAGGTTGAGGATAAGTCATTCACTGAGCTACTTTCCATTGAAAGTTCAGAGGCTGAGAGGTGGGAGGTAGGATTGAAAGAGCTGTCCAAAGAGTGCTGTGGTTGTTATTTTCTCTTCTTTGAGGCGGGAGAAGAAGGGATGTCTTTATAACACTCAGCATGTTCCACAGCCCCAATTAAGATGAAATGTGATTGTGGAGGCTAAGACCCCAAAGCTGAAATAAATTGGACCAGCAATGAGGATCTTGATCTTCAATATAAATATCTGGATGGAACAAATATTAGGCATTCTTCTGGTTGAGCCACAAGTAAGCAGCCTTTCAAAAACCACAAAAACGAATGATTGCAGAGGCTCACTTATGAGGGGAGAGCTATTCTCTCTCTAAACACCTCCTGATTTTTCCCTTTCACTCTACTTTGATTTAGCTGCTTCAAAGGGAAAGGGAATTAGAGTCAGGGTGAGGTCTGTCTGTCTCCAAGGTGAACTGAAGGCCATACACATACATCCATCTATGCTTGGACACTATGAGGAGAGGAGGGACTCAAAGTCTTATGGCGCTGTTGGAAACACTCTCTATCCTACCTGGTCCCCTGGGTGAATAAGAGGTGCTAATTTTGGCAGGTGCACAGTGGGGAAGACAAGATAATCTGACCTCGTGAGTGGAGTCATTTTGATCAATTGAATTTACTGTTGTTGTTTCTACACTGAAAAATCCAACTATTAAAAATAATGATGTTAATGTTAGCTAATATAAAAATTTAATTTATTATATAAAATATCTGCTATATTAATCAGTTAAGTTTATTCATTCAATGAATGATTTCTGAGTTCCTTTAATAGCACATTGCTGGGGTTATAACTGTATGGTATATGTATGCCAATACGTGGTACCCAGTTGGCCCTTTACAAGTGATTTGTTGAACTGATTTGAAGTGAAGTGAGGTGAAGCAGATTTTATATAATCTTTTTTATAATAAAGCTTACAATATATTGGGTAAGAGGGAACTGTCAGAAATTAAACATACCTTCATCACACTGAATATATGTTGAAATTCTATGGGAGGGGAAATTAAAAAATCAGTAATTATTTAATTGTAAAGGCAAATAATTATCAAGGACATGGTAACAATGTGGTTCTAGGAGGGCATTTGTGATTGGGGATAGTGGAGGTTGAGAGAGGGAAGCAAATTTAAATAATACCACCTCCAAACCAAGCATCTAATGTTCAATTTCCTACCTATTGTCACCAGCTTGAAATACATCCTGTGATATGACACCCATTTGATTTGGGCTATGTAATAGTATGCATTTGCATAGTAAAGATGGCAGGGTTCAGAGTACTTCAGGAACTTTCCTAGTCACAAGCAGTTTGCATGAAACAATATGGAGAAAGTGGGTTCTTTGGGAGGAAACATACAGGAATATGCACTTTTCCCTAGAATATTTGATTCATAGGAAATAGAATTTTCAGGAAACATATACAAATTAGGGTGGAACATTAAAGTAATTAATTGAATATTAAACAATTTCTAAAATGCAAATAAAAAATCTACTATATGATACACAAATCAGGATATCTTGTCCCCTCGTATTCATTGAGTTGAATTAGTCAAGATGACAGAGACCAAAAATTTGGTCTGCAAGTTATTTGAGTAATCTAATTACAGAAAATAAATTATGCCTAAATTCTCTAAATATCTAGGGAGAAGGTGAAAATTTTGCTTTATTTGCCTATTGCGGTATCACATATAATTATTGATATAATTCAGAAAAAAATAGAATTTCTCCTAGAATTATTCACAAAGTTTTTCAAAGTCTTCTTTTCTGATGAAGTATCTACTCAATGACGCTTATTACTTTTATAGTCCAGCTAGTTTGCCTCTGGGGGAAAAAAATGGCTCCTCCAGAGATTCTCAGCACTGGCATTGGCTAGAATCAGATCTGCAAATGTTTAACAGTAAAATCTCTCTTCCCAAATGGTTAAACTCAACCTTGGGAGAGGGTTTAGGTCAGTTCTTAATTTAAGTACAGTTAAGAAGCTCATCCCTAATGTGTTAGAATATTAGCATGCTCCTAAAGTTCAATGTTGGGTTTACGAATTGGAAAGAGCTTTCAAAGAGGCAATGCTGTGGATTGCATTGTGAACACGCCAGGTTTCTTCTCACCTCAAAGCCCAGTGGGACTTTCTTAGGGTACAAATAAATTTTACAGTTATGCTACATTGACCAAACATAAAAAAATTGAAGATTTACTTAATTAAGACAATTGCAGCATAATATACTTTGCATTAAACGAATAAGCAATAAAAATAAGCTTAATTTCTAAGATTTTTTGTTTGGGAAAATAATTTTCAGCTTGCGTCAATTTTTCTTAAATATTCAAAATTTGCAGACCTATGGAACTTAAAATATCCTTTTTCATTATAACATGTAACATTTGATTGACAGGTATTCACTCCAATTTGAGGATTTAGAGAAGTATTTTTATTTTTATCTTCTCAAAGTATTCGTATATGTACCTGTGAGACCTGATCTTTAGTTCTCAAACTCACATTTAATAAATGGCACCTTAACCCCATTACAAATCAGATTGTTCAATGTAAAGAATTAGTGCTTGAAAATTAAGTGAATTCTGATACACTTAAATATTTTACATAAGCAATAATTCTCATTATCTTAATCATACCATCTATCAAACATTTCCACTTATCCAGTCAGATTATACCAGTCTCCCTTAGAAATAGTAGTGCACTTATCTGAAGAGTATGTTGAATTATATATCTTCCTCAATAATTTCTAAGCTCCTTTAGGACAAGGATCATCAAATTCAACTTGTACAGTGTTGGGTCTCCAGGACCTACCACAGCCTCTGGAACCAAGCAGGTGTTCAATAACTGTTTGACAAATTATGTTAAACAGAGAAATGGAAGCAGTCCAACCAGAGGACACAGACAATTTATGCTTTTAGTGTAGCACTCTTCAAAGTCCAGACCATTTGTGCTGATAGTATCAACCCCTGCTTCTAAACTTTGGGATATTGTGCACTCTGAGATTAAGTCAAAGGCAAGTATTACCTTAAACTGTATCTATGGGACACCATCCTTGAATTCTTGACCATTTAAAGTTAATCTGGTTAGTGTTTAGATACAGTTTTGCCTATCACTCTATCACCTACCAATATTACAGTTTTCATGTGGTATGCAAAAAGAGCATTTAAGTTGAATTTCCTCTAAACTCAGAAGATTGTATTGATTGATTGATGGAGAACATGCTTCTAAATAATTTTGCTTTGCAGGACATCACTAAAACATTACCAACACTCTCAATCACCAGTTGGAATAAGAGAATTACCAATATACTTTGAATATATAATTTATTTTGTCATTTTATAAATTTTGCCTTCATTGTTTGCTATTTACTTAAAGTTTTCATTTTGCTTCATTAAGTTATATTTATGTCCTAATCTTTTGATAATCAAAATCCACAAAATGGCATTTACAAATATGTTCAGCCTCTTCCATTTTAGTGTGTTGTGTTTTTTTTTTCTGTAAGTGTGGTTAGTATTACTATTTTAATTCCCAATTGGCATTTAAACATATGAAGTCAAATAAATAAAAATGTTAGTCATAATGCCTTCATTTTGTGTGTGTATGTGAGTGGGTATGAAAGGGGTATGAAATATATCAATCTAAGACTTCATTTCTGGAACATCCTGTCTTCTTTTGGTCAAATTGATTCCCCCCTCACTTCCTAATCATCATTTTAATTTTTATCAAAGTTTGTTTTCTCAAGAAAACAAATGTGATAAAATACTTGTTCTCTGATAATTATGTAACATGATAGAGGTACTAGTTATTGCTACAATGGAAATCATATTAGGTTGGTGCAAAAGTAATTGCAGTTTTTGCAATTATTTTTGACTTTTTAAACCATAATTAATTTTGCACCAACCTAATGCACTATATAAATGTGTCAAGTCAACATATCCACTTTAAATTTACAAACATAATTCCAAAAATAGTGAAGAAAAAGTAATTGTTTTTTGATTTAATTTAATGAAATCCCTGCTGATATTTTTTAAAAGCAATATTTTGTGCCCTTTTGCCCTCATGAGTATGTCATAATTGATGAAGTAATGTATACCATTACTTCTGGAAGCTCTTGTTTTATCACACCTAAGTAGTGTACTCTCTCTGGTACCTCAGAGAGGAGGGCTCTGATGAGTAAGTATTCACATTGCTCATTCTTATTCCTGTCAGAGAGCACTCCTTAGGTGTCTCCAGGCATTCCTGAAGTTTGTGTCTCCAGGTGCAACCCCAAAACAAAAAAGAACATAAGAGAAAGAGGGCAGTCATTCAACCAATAAAAAATTAGTGATTTCGCTCCTACTCTGTGTCTGGCAATATTCTAGACTATGGGGGCACATCAGTGAAGAAAACAGACAAAAACCCAGCCTTTATGGAGTTTTTCCTGTAAACTGTGCTGGCTGCAGCACTTTCTGTGATAATGGAAATTGCTCTGTATCTGCATTTCCATTACAGTACCTAGCCACTAGCTAATGTGGTTATTGAACACTTAAAAATGTGGCTAGTCTGACTAAATCTTAAATTTCTAATTTTATTTAAAGGAATTTACACATGTGGCTAGTAGCTTCTGTATTACACAACGTGATCCCATAATGTTTTTATATGTGTTTGTGGGGATGGTGAGGGGCAAGGGTGAGTTGTGTAAATATGGCATAAGAAATTAAAAGAGACAAGGAAGGGAGAAGAGGTCAGACGAGACCTCTTTTTTCAGACTCTGTAGTCCTTTCCAGACTTAAAGTCTCATTAAAGTGGTTCTGAAAGCCACAAGATATACGAGTGCCTGATATATGTAACTAGGCCGCAAACTGGTCTTCTTCCTGATAGACAATCATGTTGGTGTCACAATTAATGCCTGAATACCAGTTAATGTCCACATAGGAAAGACTAATTACAAAAAGTCATTAATTGGGATCTTAGGGTCTATTTACTGTTCCACTGTCAAACCTAATTGCCTGGAATAAAATGTTCTTCCTTGATCAATGCATTTATAAATGCAAGGCCAAGTCTAAGAAGGCTACTTTCTGTTTTCCAGGCAAAGTACTTAAGATTCTGGTTGGAGTGAACGCCAGGTAACAGCTGTATCTTGTGTTTTGGCAGCACAGGCCGAACCTCAGAGTTGTATCAGGATAGTTAATTCAATTGGGGGCATTTAATAGATGATCCAACCACTTTTTCTATAAAGAAGCGACCTTTAAAAAATAAACAAAAACAGAACCTTTTGTTGTTTAAGTACTGTTTTTATTTTTGGAACTTTAGCCAATGTGTAACATGGAATTATTGTGAAAAACATCATGCTGCCTTCTAGAGACCCAAGATGGCAGAGTAGATAAACACTGTGCCTTCTTCCTTTCATAAAAAAATTAAAATTACAACTGAATTATAGAATAATCAACCTGGAGAACCACCTGGATGAATAGAAGTTTATAACTAAGAATGTAAAGAAGGAGCCATGTCAAGACTGGTAAGAGGGGCAGAGATACAGAACTGGCTAATCCCAAAGCTCCGTGTGGGGGTTGAGAATGGGAGGGATATCTCAGCTGCAGAGATTCCCTCTGGAGGAGTGAGGGACCCCAGTGCCACACCAGCCTCCCCAACCCAGAGTATTACTGCATAAGTGGACCTGGCCAAGACTGGGGGATGTAGCAGATTGACCTAATACCTAGAAACAAACAGAGAGACAGCCAAAATAAGGGGTAAAAAAATACATCCCAAATGACAGAACAGGAGGAAATTCCAGAAAACAAAAATGGAAGCAAACAACCTACCAGATACAGAGTTCAAAACACTGGTTATAAGGATGCTCAAGGAACTTAGTGAGAACTTCAACAGAGATAACAAGCCTGACAAGGGTACAGAAACCATAGAAAAGAACGAGTAAGAAGGAATGTTAGAGGGACTTCTTCAACATGGAAAGACAAAAATATATATATATATATGAATAATAAAATGGCAATAGGAACATATCTATCGACAATAACTTTCAATGTAAATGGATTAGATACTCCAAAAGACATAGGAAGGTTTAATGAATAAGAAAACAAGACCCTTACATATGCTGCCTACAAGAGACTCACTTCAGATCAGAAGACACACTCAGACTGAAAGTAAAGGGACAGAAAAAAATATTTCATGAAAATGGAAATGAAAAAACAGCAACAAAAAAAAAAGCTGTGATAGCAATACTTATGCTAGACAAAATAGACTTTAAAACAAAGGCTATAACAAGAGACAAAGAAAGACCCAGTAATCCCACTTCTGGGTATTTATCCGAAGAAACCCAAATGCTACTTTGAGAGGACGTGAGCATCCATATGTTCACTGCAACCTTGTTTACAATGGCCAAGATGTGGAGGCAGCTGGGTGTCTATTGATGGAAGAATGGATAAAGAGGAGGTGGTACCTATATACAATAGAATACTGCTCAGCCATGGAAGGGAATGGGTTCTTGCCATCTACAATAGGCATGGATGGACCTGGAGGGTATTGTGCTGAGTGAAGTTTCAGACAGAGGAAGACAGATGCAATGTGATTTTGCTTATATGTGGAATCTAAAGAACAAAATAAACAAAACAGAAACAAACTCATGGATACAGAAAACATTTTGATGGTTGCCAGATGGAAGGGGGGTTGGGGAAGCATAAAGGGAAAGGGATTAAGAAGTACAAAGTGGTTGTTAGATGGTAATCATGTGGATGTAGGGTATAGCATAAGCAATAATATTGTCAATAATACTGTAATAACTATGTATAGTGTCGTATTGGTACTAAATTTGTTGGGGTAATAGATGGGAAGGGTTTGGGGAGCAGGGTGTAAAAGGTGAATGGAATAAGAAGAACAAACTAATAGTTACAAAGTAGTCATGGAGATATAAAGTAAAGCACAGAGAATATAGTGAATAATATAGTTGTTACCATCACTAGGTATAGTGACAGGTGGGTACTAGACTAGTCAGGGGGATAATTTCTTAAGTTATATAAATGTCTAACCACTATGTTGTACACCTGAAATTAATATAACATAATATTGAATGTCAACTGTAACTGAAAAAATAAAAAAAGGGGGAAACGGTAAAAGGGAATAAAGAGGTTCAATCACCAGGTGTAAAACAAATAAGTCATGGGGATGTAAGCACAGGGAATATAGTCAATAATACTGTGATAGCGTGGTAGTGTCAGATGGTTGCTGGGCTTATCATGATGATCACTTCTTTAGGTCTATAAATGTTGAATAACTGTGGTGTACACCTAAAACTAATATAATGTTATACATTAGCTATATTTTAATAAAAATCTTTTAAAAAATTAAAAAAAAACATAACGCCTCCTTCAATGCAGATTAGTACATGTGTTCACTATTCAAAAATATATCCACCTTAATTCAACCCTACATTTTGTTTGTTGGTTTGGTTTCTGCAGAATCCAGGATGTACGTATTTACTGAGGCCTTGGGTGCAGGGGGAGGGGTGGGTGTCAAACAGGAGCACAGTTCAGCAGCAAAGCTGGATATTTTTTCCGATCTCTCTAATTATAGTGCCCATACCCTTCCTTAGAGTTTCCAAAGCTTGCCCATTCCTCTATTGAGCACTTCAAACAAACTTCCTCCTCTATTATTTATGCCTCTTTGTTTCATGTAACAACTTGATGATTGGGACAAGTATCAAACAACTGTAAATCTTTCCCAATCCCATGAGAAAATCATTTGAATCTTCCACATTTTCTATTTCTGTAACAAAAATTGAAGCTTTACTCATAATTTTATATGATTTTGTTCTTACCAATGTATTATTACACTGCTCAATAGAAAAATAAAGAGTCCCAATTTATTGATTAAAAGTGGCATTCCTCTGATAGTGGCAAGTGCTATTCATTTTATTTTTATTCCTAATTATTTACTATTTTATTAGTGGTTTGTAATAGTGGGGGTGAAAATATACATACGACCCCTTGGTAAGGGTAGATCATAACCCACATTTGAGAATAATTTACTAAACTATTATTCATCACTATAGTGTCCTGTGGCAATAAAAATGGGAAGTATTATATATAATAAATAAAATGGAAAGCAATATGCATATTTGCTTTTGATGCATATATTGCTTTCCATTTATTTCTATATATTTTCTATATAGCTAGCTAGCTAGCTAGCTAGATAGATAGATAGATAGATAGATAGATAGATAGATAGATAGATAGATAGATAGACAGATTTTTTAAACAGTTCTTGCTGTATTATGCTTCTGAGAAAGAGGGATACAAAAGTGAGTGTAAAGAGAATTTTCCACATTCCCTGTACCACTTAAAAAAAAATCATATCACGGCTTCAAAAGTCACCAAGACGTTTTCTGTCTGACTTATTTCATTTAGCATTGTAATCTCAAGATCCATCCATGTTGTCGCAAATGGCACTATTTCATCTTTTCTTATGGAAACTTGTATGAGGTATATAAAACTGAAAACAACAAAAGAACAAGACAAACAAATGAAGAAACAAAAACTCATAGACACAGACAATAGTTTAGTGGTTAGCAGAGGGTAAGCGAGAAGGAGGGTGGTAGATGAGAGTAAAGGGATCAAATGTATGATGATGGAAGGAGAACTGACTCTGGGTGGTGAACACACAATGTGATATATAGATGTTGTATTACAGAATTGTACACCTGAAATCTATGTAACTTTGTTAACAATTGCCATCCCAATAAACTTTAGTAAAAAACAAAGGTCACCAAAACAGAATTAGATATCTAAGAAAATGCCTGAGAGTGAGTCCTCTGAGTGAAGGCTGAGATGAATCCGAAGGCACAGCAACTGGAAGCTGTCAGCTATGTAACTGCTCCATCGCAAGGTTTCTGTGACCAAGGAGGTCTGAGCAATGCCTTCCTACAGCTGCTGCAACCCTGAACCACCCTGACTATTGGGTGGAGCTGCCATCCTGAAGTATTTCCACTTACAAAAATATTTCAATAAATATTGTTAAAAAAAAACCATGTTAGGAGGGTCCTAGATTAAAAGGCACTGAAGAGACATAACAAAAGGTAATGTTCCTTTCTTGTTTGCATGCTGGTCTTAACAAAAGAGTTTAAAATAAAACAGCTAGTATTTGGAGACAATTGATAACATCTGAATCTGTACCAGATAGTAGATGACTTTAGGGAATTATTTTTCACCTTTCTTATGATTTAATAGTGTAGTGGTCGTACATAAAATGTTAATATTTATCACAGATGAGTACTGTAACATTTAAGGGTAAAATACCATGATTACTTTATTTATAAATACATCAGCAAAAAATAGTAACAAAATAAGTTCAAATATTAACAGTTCTTGGATACGTTATGGTTAGATGTATGTTTATTAAATATTTTCTCTATTGTTATGTATGTTTATATATTTGTATAGTAAAGATTTTAAAGAAGAACCAATATCTTTCTTTTAAAATGTATTCCAACCAAACAGAAGAGTTGCAATAAATAACAAAGCCAAATTTTACTACTCTTTCTTCTTAGTAAACTTAGAATAAAAACATTATTAAGATATTATTTCATCTGTAGATTAAAACTATTTTATTTACATTTTTGACATTCACTTTATTGTAACCACTTTCAGAATCTTTATTACTATGCTTTATTACAATGAGAAGTAGTTCTTATATGCATAGCTCAGACACTGGGGTATCCACTTCTCTGACAATATTTTACACAAAGGAATACTTATGAAAATTATTAAAAATGTTAATTTTGTTAATTTTGTTTTAAGTACAGAATCTTTAAGAAATGAACAACATTTATAGATTGATGAGTGGTGAACAAATTGGTAGATCCTGTATCTCCCAGCTCATGCAATACAGCTTCCATTTTTTAGGGTTACCTTTCCAGTCTTAGCATCATTGTACTTAACATATAAATATACTGAGAGTATGAGATTCAGGTAGACTACCTGTTAAGTTTACAGTAAGTTAAATAATGATATAATTTATTTGGCATAACTAGATATACAAATAAAAAGCACTAACTGACAAACATATCATTTTTACAAAAAGTTAATATTGTGGTTACAAATAATAGTTTTTCCCAAAGAGGTGTCATCATCACTTTATTCATTCAAATCAATACATTCAGTAAGTGGTCTGAATTTACACTCACCATAGAGATCATTGAAAAGTGATAATCTAGTTAGGAAAAGTAAAAATTCTCTGAGATTCTACAGAGAAATTAATGCAGTCAATAACTAAAAGAATTATTATTTTTCACATGCTTTTACTAAAAGTAGCTTATGTGTATGACACAGAAATAAATTTTGTTCATACATTTTGCTTAGTATAATAAAACTGAATTATCAACCCAGCATCTCATACCTAATCTAAGTTTTCCTTCCAGATAACATGACGGATTTTCAATAGGAGGTATGTTTCAAGCTTTGCAGAAGTTCTGAATGACATTTGAATTGATGGAGTAGTATTAGTTTCTTGATGATGCAAAATATCTATTCCTTATACCATCTTAGTGATTATTCTTCACTACACTAAATTCTGCTTTTCTCAATGGGATCCACATCCTTTCTGCACTGCAACCTAACAATCAAATACTCTCTAAGGCTTCAATTCTTAGCAGACAGTATTTTTTTCCCTCCACTGTCAGAAATTATTACCAGTACAATATACTTATTAAATTATGCATTTACATATTTATTCTGTCAGTCATTCATACATTTACTCAACATTTCAATATTATACAATATTGTAAGGATGTAAAAATAAATACTTAAGGCTCTATCTCTGATGGAATTATATAAGAGGAGATGCAAATGATTAATTTTAATGCAATGTAATGCTTATTACTTTATTATTATAAGCATTATTATACAGGTAAGCTGAGTCGCTCACCTGTTACCTTTCCTCAGGTATGAGGCCATCTCTGCATGCAAAGAAATTCAATACTTTTAGATTCAAAATTGTTAGAGTTCATGTTGTTCATTATTGTTTCCATGTTATTGCATCAAAACCATGTTTAAGGATGGTAAGTACATGATACAAAAACAACAACTGAAATGTACATCTCCATCTCTACTCCCTCTAATTCTGATTCAGCTGATTTTATACACGTTCCCCTTGTTCATTTTCTATTCCTTCTGAGGGCATAATAGTAGTAATTTTTCATGTACCTAATTTGTTATATAATGTTCTGTGCATGGAGGATATGTTCTAACCCATCCTCTCACTGTCAACTTCCTTCTCCTCCCCCCGTGCTCTCTTCCAACTAAAGTTTACTTTTCCTTTTGGCGAATGTTCATCTTATCTCTATCCACAGTTAAGGCAGCTAAAAGGTTTATGCAATACCTTGATGTCTACTGCAACCTTGAACAAAGAAGTTATAGACAGCAAGGCAACCAAAGCTCTCTTACAATAGTAGAAGGGTGGGGTGATACATTTGGTTCATCAAACACTCCCCAGCATACACCTAGACCTACAGTGACAAAAGGCACAGACAACTAACATTTTCTGTGAAAATGTCAGAAAATGTCAGAAAGTCTGTCCCTAGATGCTAAGGATGAGTATACCAGGCTGTACAGCAAAGAAGAACACTTCCGGAAGATACAATGTCATTTATTGTAAAGTCAGAAAGAATGTATTAGGTTTGGGCAGGCTTATGATTTATGATTGTTGAATTGTAAGGTTTGTTGAAGAGAGTTTCAGGAAATTAACTCAGACAGGTGGTAAGTACCCACTAATAGAAGACTTTGTACTATGCAAAGAAGTCTGGATTTTAAGTTATATATGAGAATATACAATAAGTAATTTTAAACAGAAAACTCTATGATTTAAATTTAAATTTAGAAAGATCATCCTTACTTATTTGTGACAGAGGAATAATCAATAGTAGCCCAGAATCTATGAAGATAAAGTTAGCTAGCATTGAGATGAATAAGACCTAGAAGAATATGATTTATCACATTTATCTTCTTACAATGTTCCTGTTAGATAGAACTAGATGGATGTATGACTGTGTGTTCCAATAGGAAAAAATACCCATGGCAAAGACAATGCAATCGTTGTCAATGATTTTTTTATTTGTGTGTTTGGTGGTAATTTCCCAGTAAATCTAATACCCTCACTTTAGACTTTATACCCTTTTAATTCCATAACATAGGAGACACCCAACATCAGGAAAAGTACAAATTCAACAATGAAGTCAAAGCTAAAATGTCATCCCAATAAATTAAAATATATATATATATAAAAAAAAAAAAAAAAAAAAAAAAAAAAATAAAATTGGTATGGGAAAAAGAAAATGTTGTGGAATAGCAGGAGTTATAGTAAACAAATGTGCAAGTCCTAAAAGCCAACACAACTGCTAGAATTGACCCATTCTTTGAATCTTAGCTCCCTGTTGACCAAACAGAAAGGAAAATACAAGTTATAATACAAAAATGCTCATTGTCAATAAAACATATTTCAGCTTCTCACAGGAACAAAGCTATTCCTAGTACATGGTTCTAAAAACAATTTCTTATATGCAGCAAGACTCAGAAATTGCTCAAGTCATCTATTGGTTTTTTAACAAAAATTGGGTGCATTCCAGGTCATAATCTTCAAAAAAGTATATTCATGGCTGATTAACTCTTCTAAGAGTGGGTAAAATTATATGGTAAAGGGCAAATGTTTAGTCTATAACAGTTAAGTAACTCTTTGATTTGCAATGTAAGGTAGAGAGAATAAGTTTTACTTGGATTACAAGTCTACTGTTAATAAGAAAAATTCTATTTCAGTAACACATTATCTATGAAGATAAATTAACATATATATCTTCAAAATGTTTACTATAAAAATTATTATTTTTCCAGGTTAATTTTAGTTGGTTATTGTATGAATAAAACAATCAATAACATTGTCAAGCCTTTTATTAGTATCAAAAAGGGGGGAAAAGCATTGTTTCTCACCATAAATGAAAAAAATACCATCATAAAAAGAAAGATTACTTTAAGTGGGTGCAAATGAGGGCAAAAGTTTTATACATTTTCTCCATGCAAATGATCTCTATTTAACCTTGCAATGTAATTATAGTATTGCTAAAAGGAAAACAACAAATGTTCTTTAGGGATTACAAAACAAACATGAACTATGTAATAGCCTAGAAAGCAATAAATATTTGAGATTCTAGATAAAGGAAAATTAATGAGAAGTCTTTTACTATTAAATAACATGCATGTGTATGTATATACGTACGCATGTATGTATGTATGTATGTATGTATATATGTATGTATATATGTATGTATGTATCTATGTATGCATCTATTAAATTGATATAATGCCTTAAAAGAAGTTTGAAGTAGATTCTGGAAAGACAGAAGTTTGAATCTATATAAGCAACCTCCTACTGACAATTTCAAACCATATGTCTTTTGGGAGCCAAGCTAAATCTGAGCCTGGAAGGCAGGTGGTCAGGAGTGTATGTGGGAAGATTCAAGGTCAAGTATTAAGTCCTAGAAGTGGAAAATGTTAGTAAACTTCTCCCTTCTTACCAGGAGGAGATGCTGAGAAACATTGTCAATAAATCTGGGAAAAGTTAGATTATACATCTGTGGGACCCAGAGGAACTTAACCTAAGCTATCTCTTTTCTCTAGCCCCCACCTTATTGAAGAGACCTTAAAAGAACTAAATTCTCTCTAATGCTAAGAGTGGATGACAATATACTGTACTTGCTAATATCTACTAGCCCAAAGAAGAGAACTCCATCACTTTCTCTTACCACTGCTCCTGAAAGTGGGGTGAATGTCCTCCTTGATATGAATTGCTGTTTCAGAAGTTGGGTCAGAAGTTGGGTCAGGTCCCAAGCCATAGAATTTGCAAGGAATATAATATGCAAAAGACACTGTCAATAGTATTTTTCTTTTCTTTTCTTTTCTTTTTTTTTTTTTTAGAGTAGAACAGAAAAGTTATAGCAAAAGTAATGAAAGCACTAAGGGGACTAGATAGCATCCAAATAAACTTGATGAAAATCACCAAAAAAAAAAAGTTCATTACATGAAAAAGAAAGAAAAAAAAAGTTGATGAATTGGCAGAAATTGAAATACAAATTAAAGGTTTGCAAGATTAAGTTAAATAAATATATTAAAGAATAGTATCAAAATAACCAAATAAAAATTATAAATTTTTACTCAGAGGATAGATACAGGAGACAAACTGTGAGGTAAATAAGAGACCCTAAAGGATAAAACGACAAATATGGAGGAAAGAAATATGGAGACCTGGTCCTGTAGATAGAAAGGACACTGAGTTTTAGTTATGATTGCCTTTTTTTTTAAAGATGCATCCTGAAAAAAATTCCCAAACTACAAGCATAAAGAGAATGTATTACAAACAGAAGGAATCTGCTATGTACAAATTCCACCCACATTATATCTGAGAAAATAACAAGTGACCCTAATAAAACAGCAAAATGAATAAGCACAGAGATCTTAATAAAGTCATAGATAAAAAAGAGATAAAAGATCAGAAAGTTGTAGACTCTTCTTTATAACTTCAGAGTTAATTTTAAATGGACAAAACATGCTACACTGTATATGTGTATTTAATGTCAGTACTGAAAGATCCAAGTAATGGAAGAGACATGTTACAATGAAAATGCTAACTCTAGTTTAGAATAAAGGTACAAATTCTAGGATAGCAAAATTTAGTGAAAGGAGAAGGAAAGCAATTTAGCATTCTTATCTTATGAAAAAGAGGTTAACCAGTAAAAAGGTTGAGAAAAGAAAATATTATAAAAGTTTTATCTTATAAGGTGGCCAGAGGGAACAAGATGAAAAATATTTGAGAAAATAAAAGTATATTACTGGGACAAATGGTTGGAATTTTATTTTCATATAAGAGGAATGAATTATGTGTTTAACTATGAACACTGATAAAGGGACATTAACAAAGGGAAAAACAAAGGAAAATTCTCAAATTAACAAGAATAAAAGAAAGTTACACATTATTAGACCACACAAAATAAGGAAAAGAAAAAGGCAACAGTAAAGTAAAATACAAGCATGAAGATAAATTTAGGTGGAAGGAATAATATCAAAGATATAGGTTATTATGTTGAACTCTCCATTAAAAGTTGAAAATCAGGATATTGAGATTTTATTAAAAGTTCGAAAATGAATAAAGGTATATCGAGTAAAAATAAATACAAATAAAGTGTTAAAATATTAATACCAGACAAGATGGTATTTAACATCAATGAACCAAATAATATAAACATACATTAATAATAAAAACGTAATATAAAATATGCATATATGTTTGTGTGTGTGTATAAACACATACATGCATATTATTTCCCATTATTAAGCAAACTTTTTGAAAGAAGGAAGGAAAATAATATAAAGCATAGAGTGAAAATTGGAAGATCTACTAACATGTATTATTCCTGTGTTATTGGAAAGATGTTGATTGGAAAGAAGAGAAACAGCATGTACTTAATAAAATTAAAAACTAATTGTTCAAAACTTGGAACATGCAACATGATCCCATTTATGTAGAATATGTATGTGAGTAAGCAGAAAGAAAGTAGGAAAGTCTACATATTTAAATATCTACTTTTTGTCTACCAGCATTGAGAAAGTAGAACAATATTCATGAGACTTTCATCATAGAGCTGGGGTTGGAAAAGACAGGAGTTGAAAAATTAGCCTTTTCCTTATACACTTGTATATTGTTCTACCCTCTTTCATATGTGTTGCTTTTGTGATTTTAAAGTTTTTTTTTTGTTTTTTTTTAATTTATTAGTTTCAGGTGCACATGACAAGGTAATACTTAAAGACGTTCATCATTTATATCCCTCACACTGTGAACCCCCTTCCCCCATCCATTATCCCTCCGACCTCACATCGAGCCATCACATTATATATATAAAATTATAGTTGGCATTCATTGATGTTTAGCTTCTGGTGTACAGAGCCATGATCAGGCATCCACATTATCTCTGACGTGGTCTCCCAAATAGGACACATGTCCACCGGATACCCAACAAAATCTTTACAACATTATTGAATACGTTCCCCAAATTAATTGTCAAAAAACCCTGAGGCCATCTTGTGGTTACCAGCTGCTTCCTAATCCCTTCACCTTTCCCCTTATCCCCAACCCCCCCCCCATCTAACAACTCTCGGTTTTTTCTTTGTGTCCCCAAAACTGTTTCTTTTTAGTTCATTCACATAGTCTTTTCTTTAGATTCCGCATATAAGTGAGATCATATGGTACTTGTCTTTCTCTTTCTGACTTATTTCACTTAACATAATGTTCTCTAGATCCATCCATGTTGTTGCAAATGATAAGATTTCTTTCTTCTTTATGGCTGCGTAGTACTCCATTGTATAAATGTACCACAGCTTCTTAATTCAGTCATCTACCGAAGGGCATTTCGGTTGTTTCCATATCTTGGCTATTGTGTAAAGTGCTGCAATAAACATAGGAGTGCATACTGATTTTTGAATTGGAGTTTTGGATTTCTCCGAGTAGATGCCTAGGAGTGGAATTACTGGATCATAGGGTAGTTCCATTTTCAGATTCCTGAGATACCTCCATACTGATTTCCATAGTGGCTGCACTAATCTGCAATCCCACCAACAGTGCACTAGCATTCCCTTTTCTCCACATCATCGCCAGCATTTGTTGTTTGTTGATTTATTGATGATAGCCATTTTGACTGGAGTGAGGTGGTATCTCATTGTGGTTTTTATTTGCATTTCTCTGATGGTTAGTGAGGTTGAGCATTTCTTCATATGTCTTCTTGCCTTCTGTATGTCCTTTTTAGAAAAATGTCTCCTCAAGTCCTTTGCCCATTTTTTAATTGGGTTGTTTATTTTTTTGGAGTTGAGTTGAGTAAGTTTTTTATAGATTTGTGATATTAATCCCTTATCAGATATATCATTGGCAAATATCTTTTCCCATTTAGTAGGATCCCTTTTTGTTTTATTGATGGTTTCCTTTGCTGTGAAAAAACTTTTTAGTTTGATGTAATCCCACATGTTTATTTTTTCTCTTACATCCCTCGCACGAGGGGATATATCAGTGAAAATCTTACTCTGGGTAATGTCCATGAAGTTTCTTCCTATATTTTCTTCTAGATATTTTATGGTTTCAGATCTTACATTTAAGTCTTTAAGCCATTTTGAATTTATTTTTGTATATGGTGTAAGGAGGTGGTCCAGCTTCATTTTCTTGCATGTGTCTGTCCAGGTTTCCCAACACCACTTATTGAATAGACTGTCTTTACCCCTTCGTACATTCTTGCTTCCATTGTCGTAGATTAGATGGGCATATAGACATGGATTTACTTCTGGACTCTCTATTCTGTTCCATTGATCTATGTGTCTATTTTATGCCAGTACCATGCTGTTTTGATTACTGTAGCCTTGTAGTATAGTTTGAAGTCAGGTATCATTATACCTCCCACTTAGTTCTTATTTCTCAAGATTGCTGAGGCTATCCAGGGTCTTTTATGGTCCCATATAAATTTTAGGATTATATGTTCTATTTCCGTGAAAAACAGGCCGATATCTCTAATGAACATAGATGCAAAAATTCTCAACAAAATATTAGCGAACAGAATTCAGCAATACATTAAAAAGATCATATACCATGATCAAGTGGGATTCATCCCTGGTATGCAGGGGTGGTTCAACATCCGCAAATCAGTTAATGTGATACACCACATTAACAAAATGAAAAATAAAAATCACATGATCATATCAATAGATGCAGAAAAAGCATTTGATAAAATACAGCAACCTTTTATGATAAAAACCGTTAAGAAAGTGGGAATAGAGAAATCATATCTTAACATAATAAAGGCCATATATGACAAACCCACAACTAACATCATACTCAATGGGGAAAAGCTAAAACCATTCCCCTTAAGATCAGGAACAAGACAAGGTTGCCCACTTTCTCCACTTCTATTCAACATAGTGCTGGAAGTTCTAGCCACAGCAATCAGACAAGAGAAAGAAATAAAAGGCATCCAAATTGGTAAGGAGGAAGCAAATTATCATTATATGCAGATGATATGATACTATATATAGAGAACCCTAAAGACTCCACCAAGAAACTATTAGAACTGATAGATGAATTTAGTAAAGTAGCAGGATATAAAATTAATATTCGGAAATCAGTTGCATTTGTAAATACCAATGAAAAAATATCAGAAGGAGAAATTAAAAAAACAATTCCATTTACAATTGCTCCAAAGACTATAAAATATCTGGGAATAAATCTAACCAAAGATGTGAAAGATCTGTACTCAGAAAATTATACGACACTGAAGAAAGAAATGAAAGAAGACAAATAGATGGAAACACATCCCATGTTCATGGATAGGAAGAATTAATATAGTTAAAATGTCCATGCTGCCTAAGGCAATATACATATTCAACACAATTCCTATCAAACTGATTTTAAAGTATTAAATAAGAATCCCCCTTTAATGTAAGTAAATGAACATTCATTGACATATATGCAATTAAAAAGTCCTTGATATATCACTTCCAGAAATACCTTGACAGAATTACAAAAATTAAATAGGCAAGAATAACCCATGGCTAAAGTAATAGTAATAAATGGTATAAAGAAAATCACTGATTCGTTATAATAATCTAATACTACACAATAATAATCATCATGTTAATTACCACAAAAACAATTGTCACATTATACATTGATATTTAATTATAAAGTCAAAAAAGAAGCTCTTTTAATACTGTCTTGCAGTTTAGGGAATCGTCATTTAACCAGAAATTGTTTTAAAAACACACACACAAAAGAAAATAAATGCATCCAACATCATAAGCTAAGTTTATATTAAGAATAGCCTATGCTACTTTGTTCATAGAAGGAAACAATGCTTAACTTTTCCAACTTCAAATGAAGAGTGTAAAATACCAGCAAAACATTCAAACTAGTGGATATGACTCTGATGTTATTATATGCCTTTAGAAAAAAACATAGACAGTTCAACCTTGTGTATGGTTCCTAACAATAAATAATCCATATTTCAGGAGAGTAAAAGAGCATCTCTGGAACATCCCTGCAAAATCTTCTTAATGTCCTTATTTCATTTGTTGAGGGACTCACATGTCCCACTTTTTTGTATATTTATATGCATACATACAGTGTATGTGTGTAAATAGAATATAGAGAAAGATGTTTTGAAATCACCATAGAGATTGAATTCTTCCCTGTAAATGTTTTTCCTTTGTATCTTTGGAGGGGTATCCTATGCAACAGCTGAATATTATTTCTGAATTTATATAAAAAGTTTGTCACTAGAAAAGTTGCTCAATCTCACTAATCATTGGAGAAATGCAAATTAAAACCTCAATGAGATATCACCTCATTCCTGTCAGAATGGCTATCATCAATAAATCAACAAACAACAAGTGTTGGCGAGAATGTGGAGAATAGGAAACCCTCGTGCACTGTTGGTGGGATTACAAATTGGTGCAGCCACTATGGAAAACAGTATGGAGTTTCCTCAAATAATTAAAACTAGAACAACCTTATGACCCAGCAGTTCCACTTTTGGGAATTTATCTGAAGAAATCCAAAACACTAATTCAAAAAAAATGTGCACCCTTATGTTCATTGCAGCATGATTTACAATAACCAAGATATAAAAGCAACCTAAGTGCCCATCAATAGACAACCGGATAAAGAAGATGTGGTGCATATATACAAAGGAATATTACTCGGCTACAAAAAAGAATAAAATCTTGCCAATTGCAACACATGGATGGAACATAAATGTATTCTGAAATATGTCAGACTGAGAGAGAAAAATACCATATAATCTCACTTATATAGAGAATCTAAAGAACAAAATAAGCAAACAAAACAAAACAGAAATAAACTCATAGATATAGAGAACAAACTGAATAGGAGGAACAAACTGAATATGATAATAGCTGAATAGGAGGAAGACTGGGGATTGGGTGAAAAGATGAAGGGATTAAGAAGTACAAATTGGTAGTTACAAAATAGTCACTGGGATATAAAATACAGCATAGGAATAATAGTCAATATCATGATAAGTAGGTGAGTATTAACTAACAGCGGGTATTACTTTGTCAATCATATTAATGTCTAACAACTACACTGTACACATGAAGCTAATATATAATAATACTGAATGCCAATTGTAACTGAAAATAAATAGATTAATTAAAAATAAAAAGTTAGTCACTAGAAAGATATCTGATCAGATACCTAGGGCATATCCACTCTGATGCCCAAATAAAAACCTTGGAGATATTGGGTCACATTGATGCTTCTTACTACCTAGTGGCAAGGTACTTAAGTTCAGAGGAGAAGAGGCTGTGTGCATAGAGGCAAAGTGCTGGTCACCCCAGTTGATAAAAAGTAAAGTAGTGAAGTAGAAAGCACAGAGCTCCAGAAACTAAAGACCTAGCATGACCAGGAACCCCTTGTACCTTTGCCTCAGCCATTGAGCCTTCTTGTACCTTGTTCACTGACTGAGTTTTGGTCGAAAGACAAATTGTGTCCCTCAGGATGATAATGACAGCGTCAAGCCAAATCAATTTAGGAAATGCTGGTGATTCAATGAACATTGTGGAACTAAACATTGTGTGAAATCATACATTACAGAAACCAGTTTAAGTGATTGGACTGCAGATAGTCAAAACCTATTTAAGTACAGCTGGTTTTGTTTCTGTTTTTTACTCAGAGTCCAAGACTTCACAGAATACAATTATACAATTTATTGCACTAAATAATATTTAATGCCCCTTCCAGGCATAATAATATATGATACATTAAATAAATCATGGTGAGTGAAAAACTTACATCACAATTATTTTTCATCACTAACGACACAGCTTTTTCCCCCCTTTTACATTTAAGAATATTCTAGCATAATATAGACTAAGCAAGAGAGCACTTTCTCTCTCATAACATAAAAAAGAAAATAAGAGTTTCTCCCTGCAATTTTTTCCTTACTCATCTACACACCAATTTTACTTAATACTTATTGTTAGTGTATAAACACATTTGCTAGTATAACATAGTAGTGTGCTTACCAAATATATTTATTATATTTCATTAACTAGTGAAATATTTAAGGCACTTTTCCAAAATGCATATACATTATCTGTTGAAAGAGTTGCTGAGAATTATAGAACTATAATGATATTCCTCACCCATCCAACTGAAAATAATAAAATGATATTTTTCTATAAATGGTTCCAAAGTAGTGCTCACAAGTATAATGAACATGTAAGAAGCCAAAATTAATAATTTTCCTGCCCTCTTGAAATATGCCTGAGCCCAGAAGATAGTGCCATAAATGGAACATACTAAATTTACACCAACTTTAAAATAACCTGGCTGTGGCAAAGCGTGACCAGACGGCTGCCTGAAGCCATAGTTCCACATTCAGTTTGTGTTCCATGAACTATTTTGGTTATATGATAAATACTGCTCAGCTCCCCCAGAACTGTACTATCTTGAGCAGTTTCCAAGGCTTTGAGAGTTTAAGCAAGGAAATCATATGAGGCATAAAAAATAAATGGTTCCCAATAATTGGCACTTTGGGCACCAAACCAAAGGGATGGCAGACAAAGCTGAGCTGACTCCATCTGTAGAATATATGCTCACCAGTTGGGCAACATACAGCACCACCTTCCTAGAGTACACATTTCCCTTCCGCTTTCTGCTGTAAGTTTTTATTTAAATGTAGACATCTGACTGGGACATCAGAGAATTGCTTTTCATGGAGTGGCGATCCAATTATGATGACAATAGTCAGCAAAGAAAAATTAATTTTATGTGAAAAGTGACAGAGCTCAAACAAAATGAGACCTGGAATACAGAATACATTTATATTGGGGAAAGAAATAGCCCTTTCTCCTCAGTCACTCAGACATTAGCTTAGTTATGCAAGGGATGTGCTTTCCTATAAATTATTTTAAATTTTCAATATTTAAAACACTTTGGGCTCATTATTTTTTCACATCAAACCTGAAAGTTTTTCATCAAAATATGCAAAACTGTAAAGATGTTATTAGACTCCTAAGCCATACTGGATATTTCTCATGCACTTAAAAAAATCTAATTAGGGAACAGAAATGTATCATTATAAGGCAGTTATTAGCACAGCTTGTTCTAGGGACAGCAAGAAAAGCTGGTGGAAATTTAGAGAGGCGTAAGTGAGGGACAAGATCATATGGAGAACTGTTAGCCGTGTTTAGGGATTTGTTTTTTATTCCAATGCCATAAAGCCATTGTAGGTTTTATTGAAAAAGTAGCATGGTATGATTCATCTGGTGAAGAAATCACTTGGTCTGCCATCTGGAAAATGGATATTAGTGCAGTGTGGTTTGGTGGTGTCTTGCTTTAATACATATAAAAATATGTATTAGAAATGAGAGAAGTAAAGAAATGCAGAATACATTTTCAGTTGTACCAAACGATTTGGCTGATGAATTGGATATTGGGGAGTGGAGAATCAGTTCTACTAATCAAATATAACACTTTGAACCATTTCCTTACTCATTCGGGGACAATATGGTGTTAAGGAAAATTACTGAGCTGATAGAGACAGTTATAAGATTCCTAGTTCTTTCACTGATGAGTTGTGAAGGCACCCTAGGTCTCTTTATCCCTTTATAAAAAGACCTTCATGTTCCCTTTCTAGATGAGAATGCTAAGAATGCTACACACCACAGTCTACCTTATTGCTCCTAGTTTTCATGCCGCTCCTTTCTCTGTCTTAATTGCATTATGCTACACTTGTCCCTGTGGAATGTCAGTTCCATTTGTTTTTCACAAGGTATCCAATTTATCAAAGTCAACTAAATCTAATCTTATTCTCCCAAGGTGTTGACCTTCCTTTTTTCCCCCTTGTTGTTCTGTGTACTCCTAATGAGATAAATTTTTACTCTATCATTCAGATTCTGGATTCCACTTTTGGTATTTACCTCCACCGTTCACTCGCTTTTCCCACAGCCCATTGATAATCATGCTTTTAAAGTCCCTTGCTTCCTATCGGTGCTATCTATGAAATGGCTGTAACTTTTAAGACAAAAGATAAAGTTATGCTTAGTCCTCTCAATACTCTCCACAATATATTGTATTCAACACCCTAGATTCAGGATAGGATTTATCAAACTTCACTGCAGAAATATGAATTTACAGCTACGTACTGTAAATTCTGCCTATATGAATACATATTTCACATTGAGGTAGATCTTTCAGTTGTAGGAAGTAAATTTACAAGTATGTAATTTCAGATTCTATAGGTAACCGGCATAGACGAGATGGCTCAAAAATCATGTATACAAAATACATATTAGAACATATATAATTAAAATATTACATATTACATATGTATTCAAGATATATTATTAAAATGTCTTTTACCATATCACTTGTCAGTAGATTTACTTCTCCTTTGCCTTATTTTATTTAATTTCCTTTTTTTGATATAGAAGAGAAAAAACAAGCATTAAAATGACTTTTTTGCAGCTGTCTTACTATATTTATTCTAATTTCTCAATTTTTATATACAACAAATATATGCATAGCCTATATTTGGAATATAATCTGGTGTATAATGCCCTTTACTTATATTTAATACATGACCTTTAAATAATAAGTATTTTAATCTTGGAAATTCTAATCTACAGAAAATAAATGTCTAATTATATGGGGAAAATAATTAAAACTAAGACTGACCTTTCCTTATGATTGCATATGGTATGCTTTTAATTAGAAAACTTAATATAAACCTGTGAATACAGATAATCATTTTAAAATACCAGTGTGTGTCCAACTTAATATGGTTTCCTTTTCTGGATCAATGACTGCTTTCTGTTCATTAATGTTAATATATTGAACTTTGCAAAAGAATGACATTTTATATCAGTGAACAATTCTTTTATTTGTTGTTATAGAATTAAACATGGAAAATTTAGCCTTGAATGTTCAAAGAAATCTACTATCCTACCTGAAAATACTCTAACAGCATGAAGTAACAGAGAACAGCATGCTGTTTTTCTAATGATTCTAACATACGTTATATCAGTTTATTTCCATACTTTCTCAATATTTCTCAGCCAATCTATGTCCTAAATAACATGCATATATCATAGTTTATATACTTTTGTGTTTGCCCTTAAAGTACAGTGTATATAACATTATATAATATATATGTACTGTATAGTATTATATGGTATAGTGTATACAGTATTTAGCATGTGTGTGTGTATATACATATATATAGACAGATAGATAGATGTAGTATAGAGTGTTAATACACATTATACACTGTATAGCGTTATATATTACATATATAATACTATATAATGTATAGTGCTGCATATAGTGTAAATAGTATACACAGAGGGTGCCAAAAGAATGTATATGCATTTTAAGAAAGGAAAAAACTGTATTAAAATTATGCAGATTGGTAACCACTTTGAGTACCTCTTGTAATGGCAGGAGTCAAAAGTGACTTGTATTCATCTTTTGTTACTGGTATATATTGAGTATTACAATTTTAATATGTTTTTTTCCTTTCTTAAAATGTGTACACATTTTTTAGCACCCTCTATATAGTATATATAGTATTGTAGATATAGTATATAGTGTATTGCCTGTTGTAATCATTTCACTAGGTATATATTTGTATATCAAGTCATCATATTGTACAATTTAAATGTACACAATTTGTATTTTAAAAAATAAAATATAAACAGAAAAATAGAAACATTTCCATAATAGAAAATTTATTTTATTTAAAATAGCAAATATAAACTCTTCCACTGTTAGACTCAATTATTTATATATATATATATATATATATATATATATATATATATATAATTTAGGCAAATAAAATTATGTAATAAATATCTACAATGTGACTAAAATAGCAATTCTGTATCAAATAAGTATCTCTATCATGACTAAAATCAGTGATTCTTTATATATTTCTGTCTTTGAGTCAACAAATTCATTTTATTTTCCTTGTGTTTCCATCTTCTAGAAATATAAACCATAGAATTTATCAGTGGAATAAAATGGTACAGTAGCAATAACGTGTTATAACATGATGATAATAAACCACAAGACAGAGAAAATATAGTCTAAAAATTCAAAGAATAAAATTAAATTATGTGTTTTATATGTAAGATATACAATTAATCACTAAAATTGGGAATATACTCAAAATAATAGCATGTCAGTTACTCAACTCAGAGTTCAGAGGCACTTTGGGGCAAATCCTAGGATAGGAATTCCCTTGAATACACAATAATAAGTGTCTCAGTTTTGTGACAAGCTTTATAAATTATTTCAGCTACATAAAACTGCCTGCCACTCCCACAATAACAACAAATGAAACATGCATTTCAATCAAGTGAAGATTTCATCACTGAAAGCTTTGAAATAAATACTTGAAAAACGTATTTTTAAAAGCAGGCATTCAGCAAGAAGTCTATTGGTCCTAGAAAGTGTAATGATTGTCTTTATGAAAAGACATGCATTTTAAAAGAGAATGCTATTAAAAGAAGTGATCATAGAAAAGAAACAATTAAAAACAAAATTATTTTGGGTAACAATCATATGTGTCTTTCTCTGCTCATCATCATTTGAGTCACTTATTTGAAAATAGAACTTTGTTGCTCCATCAAATATTAAATAAAGCAAAAGTACTGGAAAGTTTTCATAGCATATAGTTCAAACTCGAATATCTTTTCTTTCTTTTTTTTTGAGGAGGTATATTTTTATTTTTATTTATTTCTATTTATTTTATTTTAATTTATTAGTTTCAGGTGTACAAGACAAGGTAATACTTAGACGTTCATCATTTGTATCCCTCACACTGTGAACGCCCCCTCCACCCATCCACTATCCCTCCGACCTCGCACCGAGCCATCACATTATATATATAAAATTATAGTTCAAAATTAAAGTGTTGAAAGTTGTATTTCCTACAGCAATAGTTCTTATGCTAATTAGAAAAAATCTGCATAATTTTAGTAAAATATTAAGAAAAACAGGAAAATAAAAAAGTTGATGGGATGTGTCACATCTGCACTGTCCAATAGGGCAGTTATTATAAATAACCATTGAAATTGAAACTTAAAATTATTAAAATTAAAATTTCAGTCCCTTGGTTGCACTACCAACAGTTCAAGTGATCACTAGCTACATGCTTCTACCAGCTACAGTACTGGAATTTGCAGATATAAAACAACAATATTACAGTAGAATATTCTACTGGACAGCATCAAATCATCAGACTTTTTCTACATATCTTGAATTTTCAAGTAAAAGTCAATCTGTTTCCATACATTTCCTATGAATTTCTAGACACAAAATGAAATAAAATCACATAACATGATGTCTTCTTAAAGGTGAAAACAATGAAAAGCTATACAGTTTGGATGTAAAGTTTTTTCAGAAGGCCATAAGAAAGGAAACCAAAGCTAACTCTATATCAGTGATTTCTAAATTGGCACAGGAAAGAAGTAATCATTTATATTAAAAGACTGAGAATCATATTACCAATTGATAAGACTAATCCAAGTGTCTCACTGAGTTTAAAATGTAGGGATACATTTATAAAGAATGATTAAAAGTCCGCAAACTAATGTCTTTTGCTAGGAGGGATATGAAACAGGAATCATGAAGTTTCAGTGAGGAAATAAATGCTTCCTTGGAAAAACACAATTAAAATTTGCTTCAGCATTTCTTCACTCCTAGATCAAAACTACTGATTCAACAGTACATCAAGTATGGCAACTCTCTATATCAACACTCTATATAAAAGTATGACAAAACTTTTAGGGAGTACCACAGTCATGATATTCTAGGAATTAGCCAATCAATTAGCAAATACATACATTCTGACATTTTAAGGTGAGGAAGAAAAATTATTTGCTTAAATCTGACCCCTTAATTTTGAGACCTCTTGAAAACTGACTGACTCATTTCATCAATCCATTCTCATGTTTAAAATATGGGAAGAAGTTGTAGCCTTCCTTATATATTCTTCAATGTAACATGTGACTTTAACACAGGTAATTTCAAAGACAGAGGGGAAAACAAAAACTCCACTTATTTTATTTATAGCCTCATCTTTCAATATAAATCACGTTTTGTTGTTATTGTTGCTGTTTCGGTGGGGGAAATTCTCTTTTTAATGTGGTTGTTATGGTAAAGTATATGTTGAGTGTTTTGATAAAAAGTTTTAGGTATTTTTTTATTTTTTTATTTTTATTGTTTTTAATTTATTGGGGTGACAATTGTTAGTGAAATTACATAGATTTCAGGTGTACAATTCTGTATTACATCATCTATAAATCCCATTGTGTGCTCACCACCCAGAGTCAGTTCTCCTTCCATCACCATATATTGACCCTTTTACCCTCATCTCCTTTCCCCCACCCCCTTACCCTCTGGTAACCACTAAACTATTGTCTGTGTCTATGAGTTTTTGTTTCTCATTTGTTTGTCTTGTTCTTTTGTTGTTTTTGGTTTATATACCACATGTCAGTGAAATCATAGGGTTCTTTGCTTTTTCTGTCTGACTTATTTTGCTTAGCATTATACTCTCAAGATCCATCCACGTTGTCACAAATGTTCCTATATCATCTTGTCTTACCACCGAATAGTATTCCATTGTGTATATATACCACAACTTCTTTATCCATTCATTTATCAAAGGACATTTTGGTAGTTTCCATGTCTTGGCCACCGTAAACAAAGCTGCAATGAACATTGGACCACACGTGTCTTTATGTATAAATGTTTTCAAATTTTTTGGGTAGATACCCAGGAGAGGGATTGCTGGGTCGTATGGTAATTATATTCATAATTTTTTGAGGAACCTCCACATTGCCTTCCATAGTGGCTGCACCATTCTGCATTCCCACCAACAGTGTATGAGGGTTCCTTTTTCTCCACAGCCTCTCCAACACTTGTTACTATTTGTCTTGTTGATGTAGGTATTTATTTATTAACATGTTTATTATGTAAGATATGGACCAGAAAAAAAATAGATAAAGGTAAGGAGGTCTGGAGATAAGAAAAGAAAGAAGAAAGGGTGCAGAAATAGATTGGACCTGGATGGTAGCTCCATACACGCATGGCCAGAGTGGAGATGAAAGTTAGCAGCTATGGACTGGTTTGGAATGTATGGTCATTCCAAGACCAGGCAGAGGACTACTAGGAAAAGACTGAAAATGAGGATGGTTTCAAAGAAAAACTCAGTAAGGGTCAGCAATACAGACAGTGACAGTGGCTGTAGGTATGAGTGGACTAAGGAACAAATTCTAGCGGAGAAATGAAGGCAACAGCTTTAGCAGTAGGAGATTCTGATGCAAGTATCATTGATTTACAAGTATGTAGAATCTCAAGAAGTGAATGGCATGCCCACAAATTGCACTTGAAACAAATTGACTTGAAACATTAAAGTCTAAGGTACTTTTCTTCCATTCATCCTCTTTGTGAGTCACCAAGTAAATATTTAAACAATTTTTCACATGAATTCCTTTTCTTCTTATAAGGCCTACATCCCATCGATGTCCTCATTATCTCTGGCCTTAATTTCTGTGACAACTCAACATACTCCCCCTTGCCCCTTCCTTTCCCCTAATCACTACCATAACATAAATCCTCTCATTTATATCCAATGAAAAAGGACAAAATGACTCCATGTGGCAAGTAAGACCTATCTGAACTGTCCAGCCCTATTACTCAAAGTCTCTCTAATTCAAGTTCTGTACCGCAGTAACAGTGATCATCTTAGGATTCTCCATTCATACCATACTTCACATGGGCACCAAGTCTGTTTATATCTAAATGAGACTTTGTTTATTTTCCCTGGGTTTCCAAAATTATTCATAAAAGGCAGCACAAAATGTGCTTCTTCCATAAACCAATTGTAGTGCTACTTACGTTTCTTAACCATTATCTTTAACCTTTGGACCAAAGACCTAAGATGAGGAGCTGATTTACTTAAAGTAATTATAAATGTATAAGTGCATAAAGCACCGCCTATAAACTATATAAATAAGCAGTACACAAAAATTACACAAAAATAATTTAAATACATATATAATTTAATGGATATATAGATACAGCTTTTTTAAAAACATATTTTAAAGCCTTTTTTATTTATTTATTTTTTTTTTTACTTAAGGATATTTATAATGCAAAACACACTGGTTTCTCACCTCATTACTTGGAGGTCTTTCATCTAACTTTTCAAATTGCAAAGATATAAATTCTACTTCTATTTAATATTTGATGTTGGTTAAATTTTTGTTTTTAAATTCAGGCCAGTGATTCTGAGATAAAATATTAATGAATAATTTCTTTTTTTCCCTCCATAGACAAAATCTCATTAGTTTTTAGGTTAGATGCTTTGGGCAAGATGTGAGAAACTTCTTTATGTATTAGACAACATATAGCCCTGAATTGTTTTGTGGAAAAAATTCTTTCTTGGGTAAAAATATATGACAAGAAACTTGGACATATAGAATTATATCAAACTTTAGGGCCTAGAAAGTAGATTACGAAACTATGCTCTTAATATAACTTAGGCAAGAATTGCCAATATTTGCTTTAGTTTCAATATATATGTTATTGTGTACCCACATGTATTCATTATTCCTTTTTATTTTATATTAAAGGATTAATTTTATATTCAATTTATCTTACCAAGACCTAGATGTATTCTGATAACTGAAGGAAATCAGAAAAACATAAACTACTCTAAATTCATTTGAGTGAAAAGACTACTATTATTAGTCTGTTTTTTTAAAATGCAGTATGTGTGGAGTACTTATATTTCTATAAGCATACAAATGATACTATGTTTTATATGGCAAATAGTTTAAAAATACTAGTTAGCATTTGAATGGGAAAAGTGAAAGATGAAATAACAGATTCCTAATCTTCAATATTTCTTCACATTTCCCATGAAAGTTACCAAATCCAATATCCTATGAAATTCTACATCATTGAAGCTTTTTAAAAATGAACATTGTTGACAAAATATAATAAATCGAATATAAGTAGACAGATCAATTTGGATCAAGTTCTTAGGGTGAAAACCTCAGATCTACCTGAGGTCAGAATCAGACAGCTTCAGACATGGGATGCAGAAATGGGATGGTCTACTCCGTATCCATGTCTGAAAGTAGGTACTCCCTAGGAAATATTTCTCTTGGGAAATTTTCTTACAGAAAACAATAATAAAGAAAATTTATTCTGTTATCTTGACTTTGACTAAGACTCTCAGGCAAGGCTGGATTTGCTTCTAGACGGGTGCCTCAATCTCCAATGGGAACAAATCTAAGAACTCTTCTGCTGTGAGAGGGATATTAGAATAAGAATAAAATATACAGTTTCAGTACATAGACGAGATCAGAGACTATTGTCTGACCGTCCTCCATAACAGGTACTTTCATCCTTTATTCACTAATAACAATGTTCTCCACTATGTAACTCACCTTTGAATAACTCCTCTTGAGAAATGAGTATACATATGAGTTAAAACAAAAGGAAAGCCTAGTGCAACTGAAATATTTTTTCTATATTTTAGATATAAAAAAGTAATTTCTGGTTATTATCTCTTAACTGGAATAGTTAGTCTTAACCTTGATCAAAATAGAAATTTGAGAAAGAAAAGAGTTCAGAGTAAATGGAAAATAACTGTAGACAAAACACTCAATAACTTTCTTGATAAAGAGAAATAAATAAGTATGGAAGTATCATAATACCAAAACAGGTCAGAAATTTTAATTTTTAGGATAGAGGATACCTCAATATGTTTGAAAATTAATATGAAGGAAGTCAGTGGAAAAGAGATTTACATTACAAGAGGAAAAAGAGATAATGTGAAGAATCATAAGCTTGAAAAGAAATTGCAATACTGCTTTTCCTACGACAAGGTGAAGTCAGGGACATCCCATTGAGGATAAAAGGGAAGATGAGGGAATGATGGCTCTATTTCTCAGTAAATAATGAACCAGGTTATGTGCAGCAAGTTAAGAGAGTGCGTTCCAAGGTACAGATTTTATTTATCCATTTATTCAAAAAAAAACATTCTTTGAACGCAAAGTTCCAAACACTAGGACAGGCACTGGAAATACAGAATTGAATTCTACATGTTTCATAAACTCGAAGTGCTTACATAGAGAAGATACATAAGAAAATCAATAATTAGGGAATTGTGTGATAAGTGCTATAATAGAGATAGGGACAGGACACTTCTTAACAGAGAAGATGCTCTAACATTATGCACAGAAGAGAAGCAAGGCAAGGGATTCTTCCTGAAGGAAAGAAAGCTAAAAGTGGGTCTTAAGACTGAGTAGTCTTTAAGTAGGCAGTTAAGGAATAGGAAATGGTGGTCATGGTAGAGAAAGCAGCATGACTAAAGTCAGAGTTAGGATAAAGCAAGATAAACTCAGAAACTGGAATTTCTTTACATGGCTGGAGCTTAAAGTTGAGTGAGGAATTTATAAGTAAGATTAGAGATACTCCGGAGCCAAGTGAAAAGCACATTTTGTGCTAAGCAATGCACTTTAAGTTGTATTTTCAAATAAGTTATGGTGAACTACTTTAACATTTAAAATGTGAAGACAATCTCATCAGATTTGCATTTTGATAAAGAATACTCAAATTCAAGGAAGATGGTGGCCTCCTGAAGGCAGCAAGACTAATTTAGGTATTACTGTATAAATGGATCTAAGGCAAGAGAGATGGAAAATAGATTTGAGGGAGGGAGGGAGGCAGGGAAACAGAGAGAGAGAGAGAGAGAGAGAGAGAGAGAGAGAGAGAGAGAGAGAGAGAGAGAAAGCTTGAGTTATGAGTGACTAGGGATGGAAAAGAAAAATATTTCCCAAATTAAATCATATGTCTTTGGTTGACGGTGGTACCAATAATGAGATAAGGATGAGAGAAAACTGGATTGGGGAAGAAAAAAGATGATATAGATTGGGACTCTGGTTAATACGTCTAACTCAGCAGAGCTTTATGAACATATACTCTTTTCCAACAGCAACAGTAAATGCTTACGTTGAGCTTGAAGGTATCTATGGAACATTCAAGTGGAAATATTTAGTAGGTGTATCAATTGGAAATCAACCAGAAAAGTAGAACCAGTAGGATAAGTACGCACATGCATATACATGAGAGAGAGAAAGAAACAGAGACAGAAAGAGGAAGAGAGAGGTTATAAGAACTTTCTTACGTGCTTACATGATTACAAGGATGGGCACTGCTGAAATAAGGCCAAAATCTAGAGAATTTTTTCTCTCTCAACTGAAGCTTCAACTTTGTTTTTATGCCACCTAGCTGATTAAGTCAGGCACACTCAAATCATCCAGAATAATACTGTTTACTTAAAGTTGGCTGGCTGGGAACTTTAATTATATTTGTAAAGTCCCTTCATAGCAACAACTAAATTAGTGTTTGACTGAGTAAAATGTAAGTGAAACCAAGCCAAGTTACCACATCAAAAAAGGCATTACAGGCAAAAAATCAGAAGGAGGTATGAGCTAGGGACTTACATTTTGTTGTTATCAGATTGTGCTGTAGTTTAAACCATAAAATTACATGAGCTTTCCAAGATATAAAATACAGAGTATAATAAGAGAAAAGTGTGGCAGTACAATCCTTTATAAAACACCCTAATATTACTTCCTCATGCATCCCTCCCCCCACCACACAAACACAAAAGAAAAATGTACAAAAGCTTAAATAAGGATTGGAATTATTTCTGCAAACACATGTGGAGTCGGCAGACGTAGGATTTCAGTTTTGTGTCTACTATTATAGCATTTAAGTTATCATTGCCAGCTCCTCAAGTGGCACGGTGCATTGATCAATACTCTCAAGGTTACTGAATTGGACTTTCTACTGAAGTCACTAGGGAAAAGCCATTTCTCTTTCCTCTTGCTGTCTGCAAATTCAGATTACTTTTATGCTCTGTCTTCTTTCACAATACCTTATTTTGTTAATTTAATTTCCCTGTGTGTCAGGACAGATATATGGTGCAGAGAGAAGGGAATCAAAAGGTAAAAAAAAAAAAAAAAAAGAGTAAGCAATGAAGAAGAATGAGGAGGTGTTACTAGTATAGCAGTTTTAGTGTGTGGTGAGGAAGACAGGTTAGAAGTAGATTAAGAGGTGAATTAGAGGTGAGCAAGTAAGGCAGATATCTAAGACTTCTGAGAAATCAGAAAATCTGCTAAAAATGAAAAAGAATTAAAATTTTGGCAAGGATGATTTCTAAGATTTCAGTGACTTGAGATTATTTACATGCTGAAGAAGGGACTCTTTTGAAGGTCAGATAAAGATAGAAGAGCAGAATGAGTGGAGCAAAACAATAACCTGAGCAAGGCACTGGAGAGCCAGAAAGATTTTGACACTTCCAACTGACTTCTTAATAGTGAGGTTCAGGAAACACAAAGCTTCAAACTGAAAGTTTACGTGGGTACCAATGCTGTAGGGATGAAACCATTTACCACCATATATGTGGAAGTTGAAATAAAGTAAAAGAATTTAAGAAATTGTCTCAGCAATAGGCACAAAGGTTATAATTTAATTTTAAGAATAATATGAGATCACTTGGAGTCAGAAGACGAATGGAAAAGCCAGAGAGGAAAACTGGACCATAGCTTTCCATCTTGCATCTGGACATGAGGTTGTGATGCCTCTGTTTGTTCCATTCCCAGCACCATGTTGATGGCCCATTGCTCAGTTTTGAAGTTTTGAGCTTCAGTGGCAAGAGGTGGACACTGTGTTGCCCTGGTCACAGAAGCAGTGCCAGGAGATAGTAGAAAGGTTAAGATGTCTTGGTCTATCCTAAGTCCTTATTTTATCAGGGCTCTAAATGCCACTCGGGGAACTATAACCCAATAATTTATTCTGTTGCTGCATAGGTTTATGTATGTCCCGAGTACTCTCAGAATATCCTTTAGCTCACTTATCTCAGGGAGACACTTGAAAAATAAGAAAATAAGTCAATAAGTAAATCACATAAACATTTAGATTTCACGGGAAATTTTTCTGATTCTAAAATAAATTAAAAAATAAGGAAGGAAAATGGGAAGGATGATAAGGCAGGAGTAAAGAAAACAATTAGGATGGATGTGCCATATAACACTTTATCCTGGCATTTACATGTGTGTATATATATATACGTGTGTGTGTGTGTATATATATATATATATATATATATATATATATATATATATATATATATATATATAATGAAAAAGCACCACCACACAACAATGACAATACCATATTCATTTGCTAGGGCTGCCATAACAAATTGCCACAAACCAGGCGTATTAAACCAACAGAAATGTATTTTCTCAGATTTCTGCAGATTAGAAGTCCAAAGACCTGAGGAAATAATCTTTCCCTTCCTCTTCCTAGTTTCTGGCGGTTGCCTGAAATCCTTGGCATTTCTGATCTTGTAGCTACATCATTCCAATGTCTGCCTCTATCTTTGCGTGGCCACCTTCCTTCTGTATGTGTCTGTATCTCTGTCTCCAAATGCCCCTCTCCTTTGTGTTATAAAGACTCCAGCAATTGGATGTGGGGCCCACCCTAATCTAATATGGCTTCATCTTAGCTTACTTACCTTCAAAAAGATCCTATTTCTAAGTAAGGTCACATTCACAAGTACCAGATTGGAGGACCTAAACATATATATATATTTTTTTTTGGGGGGGAAGGTGATAATTAAATCCATTACAATAATAAGTATTTACCAAAGGAAAAAAACTCCTCTATCTTAAATCATTTTAAGTTCTAAAATAAACTACTACATCTTTCTAAGACATGTCTCAATTACTTAGTTTCCTCATCTATAAAATGGGGACAATACTAGTTCCTATATTCTCAGGTTATTATGAGAATTAAGTTTATTAATAGATTTCCAGTGTTTAGAATAGCACCTGGTTAAGCATTGCATAAATGTAGGCTTCTAACTACTCCCACAACAATGATCCTGCCAAGACTTTACCCTGAAGAAATGAAAAGATTAGCTAGATCTTATTGTCCAGACAGTGTGGGAAGGAGACAGTCCATTAGTGAGACAGCACTAATTAAAGTATTTTTTATCATGTTTTCCCTATTGTTTATGCAACTTACTCTATAATTGGATAATTTACTTTATTAGACAATGACCTTGGGTATTGTGGTTGATCTTAGCAGTCCATGCTCAGTCAATTTTCTAACTGAAGCAGGTGAACTCTCTTAATTGGTATGCCTAGGGAGAAATATAAACATGTCAAATAAATAACCATCAGGCAATACACAGTGTTGGATGACATTCACTTTTTCCTCTGCCAACTGCCGTTAAGATAAACCTGGTAACAAAACAGGACAACTTTTCCTTGTCTACACAAAGGTAAGATTAGCTCATTGAAGAGGTATAATAGGGAAGAAGCCCAGTCAACATTATAGGCCAGCAAACACCAATTTTTCACCTAGTAAGTACAATTAGTAGACAAACCAAGTTTGTGAAAACAATACATGTGTTATATAGACTTTTTTTTTCCTTTTCATATGTCAGTCAAAAGTCTTTTTTTTTTCTTTTGTAACTATTACAGAAATAAATGTACTGAATTGCTTCCCAGCCATCACCCCAATTAGGTAGTTATGTCACTTTTCAAGGATTTAATTTAGAATATTCTATTAGAGCATTACCTCAACCTGCATTGTGTGTGCAATTTTTTTCTCAAACTACAAGTGCATGAAAATAAATGATTTCTCCATTAATTTGTGATACGATAGACCTACCTAGCCAAACTGTAAATCTCAATATTAGGAGTAATCCCTTTTCTACACACATGCTCCACCATGTAGAAAGAATTAACTAAGGAGCTATAATAAACACAGTAAATCCTAGTCTTGTGTAATTTGGGATTGACTGGGCATGGTACCCAATAATCCACTGACAGCAGCCAGATATTTGAATCCTTAATTTCCATACTGTCGTCTAAGGACAAAAATGAGAAAAAAGGTGGAGGCCAGAATTAGTCCCAATATTTTAACTAGGGAAAGAGAAAATTGATATTGCTTCCTTCTCTCTTGCTCTAATCAGACATACACACATTTAAAATAACTTAAAATCCTTCTCTAATTTTCTCTCCTGGTTATCATGATAGTATTTTCATCAGAGACTTATATCGGTGCTTCTCAAACCTGTTGGCTCATGCATTGCCTGGAATGATGTCAAGGCGTTGTGATGTCTATATTGGACCTTGACCTATTAAATCAGAACTGGGTGGGGCGGGGGATGGGATTTCTGCACAGATATTTTTTCAAATCTTCCTGAAATATTCTAATTTGTAGGATTGTGAACCACTGAATTATAAGACTAGATTGATATTTAAGGTGCTTCATTTTGTTTATCTTCCACATCTGTTCCATATCATTATCGCAATTTTTAGAAATCAGTATTCAGTGTTAATAAGGTTCTTATGTTGAGAAAGCAAATTTGCTTCTTCATGTTCCTTTTCCTTTGGGATCTCCAGCATTTGGTTGTGTGAGTACATATTAACTTCTTGACATTTCTAAGGCATAACCACATTAGGTTAGTTCTGTGATACCATTAATAATAAAAGTGCCTATTAAGGACTCTGTTTCTGTGTAATTGTCTAGAAAACAACACAAATAGTTAATGCCCTTAGAATCCCCACTGATAGCAATTGAAATGCATCCAAAACATGTGAGCTTTAAAGAGTTCAAATCTATATCCTTAGCAGCAACTCAAAATACCTAGCCATAATTACACCAATGTTTCCTAAATATGCCCCTTCTTGTTGCTCAAATGCCCTTGACAAGTCAGATTACTACTCTAGAGGTCAGATTATCGCGTATCTTTCAGAATTGTGAGTAGTTTCATAGGGTCAGAAAGCCTAAAACAACTGAGCAACGTCAAACAATAAAGAATTATTATTCTCTTTCTTAAAAAACACTTGACTGAGGTGTAGTGTGCATTATAAATAAAATGCACTTCTAAAGCAGTATAAATTCAATATTGTTCATTTATCATCATACCAAAATGGGGGAAAAATGTGTTTAGCTAATAGCAACATACATATTTCTCACATTATTACTCCCAAGATGTCCCAAACAATGCTATTTTCAAGAAAGTTTCATTTGCAAATCTGGGAGGTTTTGTTATCTAAGCTATTCTTAGCAACCTTTAAGATAGGAAGCATTGTATTATGACAAAATTACCTGCCTGGTCAGTATTGTAAAAATAAATAAACAATAAAGAAATAAGCATGCTACTTTTTGAAATGAAGTAGTATAAACTTTAAAGAAATCGAATACTAGTGTAATAACTAATACTTCGAAATTCACCATGAGATGAAGGCCACGTAAGAACAGGCCTCTAGATAACTTCATTTTGTGGTTTTTCAGATCAGAGCATTGATTATTGATTTGATTTCTTACATATATTACATTATTGATAGAGTTACAGAGTCAATTGCATAGGTGTCCCCATAGACCACTGTGTTAAATTCATGAGTAGCTGGTTAGGATCAACAGTCAGAAAAACAGTTTCCTCATATTCTGTTCTCATTAGTGTATATGTTTTGATTTGTTTTTGCAACATTGCCTAACTCATTAAAGAAAGTCATATAAAATGGTCTATCCTTGTACATACTATCAACTTCCAATCAAGCTCCTCCATGGCAATCAGGATTTTGCTTCCAGAAAAATAAAGGCAACAATAAGAACGACAAATGATTTCCTTTCATAGTTGTTCTTCCCATTAAATTAACTGGATAAAGGTGATTCACATACTGGTTAAAATAGTAGTCATTTTCATCTCAACTCACCATAGAAGGAAGAGTATTTGGATAGGATTTAGTTGTGAGTACAGAAATAGACTATCAGCAAAATCTCAAAGTTTCTGGATATTTAACTCAACTGTTACAGGTTCCTTATTGTGGAGTCTGTCGTGCCTGTCAGCCAAAATAATGTGTATTAGGTACCCACAGCATCCCAAAAGTAATTAAAAATTAAACAGATTTCTTCATCTCCTGAGCCTACAGTTCACCATAAAATCATAATCATCAAAATTCATACTTACTCACTTGGTTCTCTGATATATTCAATTCAACCCTATAAATATTTATAGCATGCTGCTTTCTGCTGTTGAATAGTTTACAGTCATGTATGAAGGATAAGGCAAGCACATTTAACTAGCTACCCAAATGAGCCATGAGACAAGCATGAATGAAAAACTATGGTTCAAAGTATAGTCAGTGATTCTATTTACCAGAAGCCCATATGCCAAAATACATACCAATGTATGTCAAGAGAATTATTTTTTAAGTAACTGAGTATATGTAACTATGTAGAGACTATATGCATCCTACAAGGTAGTGAGGTGACCTGACTTTGTCCACAGTGAAATGAAGTATCTTCCACTCTTGGTCATGATGGAGGAAATTATTAGCCCTATCTCTCTAAACAGCACAAAGTAGGACACAATATATGAAATTATGTTTTCAGGTATTAAACAATAGGCAGCACAGAAGTGAGTGAAGGAAAACTGGTAAGGTGTGTCCCACTATTCCACCCTTCTCTCCATCTTTCTGCTTGGAAGCTCATTATATACCATGATACAGGGGAAGGAAGACCAAACAGAAAAAAAGGCGGTCTTCTTGAGTTCAGGAGACAGATTAGAGGGAGCTACACAAACGAGGAGCTCCAAAAATCTGCATAAGGTCCCCATGCATCAGTATCAGAATACCAAACCACATATGGAAAAGATCAGGAAAGGAAGAAAAAACTGATTTCTTCCTAAGGTTACAGATCGCACAACTGTGTAGTTGTTAAAACTCATTTTGCACTTATGACTGATGCATTTCCTAGTCTGTAAAATATATCTCAATTTTACTAAAAGTGGTAATATGACCAGGCTCAACTTTTAACAAGATCACTCTGGCTGCTTTGTTCAAATTTCATCAAGTGGGAACACATGGAGGCAGGAAGTGATAAGAGACTATTACAGCAAGTTGAATGAGAGATGGCTCAACCTGAACCACGGTGGTATCGGCGGGCTAGTTACAGTTCTGGATACATTTTTAATCCAGAACCATGGGCTTAACTTGTGAATAGGAAAAGGGGTGGAAGACAAAGAAAGAAGTAACTATGATTCCAAGTGTTTTGGCCTGAACAAATAGAAGAGTGAAATAATCACATACTAATATAGGGAAGAAATAATGATATACTAATTAGGGAAGAACATGGAGAAAAAAAATCAGGAATTCAGATATAAATGTATTAGAAAAATTGGTTTATACTACTGCAGGTTGCATGTAGACAGAGAACTGTTGTTCCTGGTCTGATCCCTGGGACACCCTTACATTAAAAAGCCAAAGAGCTGAAAAGAAACCAGGAAAAGAAACTGAGATGGAGTGATAAGTGACTTGGCATAAAATTCTGGACAGTTGAATGTCCTGGAAGCCATGATAACAATATGCCCTTTGCTGCCCAGAGGTCAAATTCTCCCTATCAACTTGAGCCTTAGACTTTGAAATTCATTTCAATCCCTTTTATTAAAATTAAACAAAGCAAACACCCCCATCCACTCCAGCAATAAACCTAGTTTCCCTTTAAAAAGAGTTGTCTCTTCTCTCTTCTTTCACACTTTCCATTAACTCCTCAGTTCCCTCCAAGTTGGGTTTATCCCCCAGTGCTTTGAGAAAGGCTCTCTCTAAGATCACCAATAAACTACAGGTCTCTAAATACAAATTTGAGTTTTCCCCTAGATAAGATCTTACCTGATCTCTCTCGGGAGTATTTGATATCTCCTACTTCTTCCAATACTCTAATTTTCAGGAATCATACCTTCCTGGTTTTCTTCCTACCTCTCTGGCTTCTCCTTCTTAATCTCCTTTTTGGAACTCATCTCTGGCCTTTTTATATTGGAGTTTCTCAGAGCTGAGTCATGAGCTTCTTAATCAATCTACATTCAGTACTCAAGCAATCTCATTCATGACATGTGGCATAACAGAGCAATATGAATGCATTTTTCAACATGCCTAGGTTTAAATCTTAGTTCTGACACTAGCTTTGAAATCATGGCAATAGCATAACCTCTGTTTGTCTTGATTTTATTGTTTATGAAAAATGGAGATAACAAGGGTATTTATTTCATATGGCTGTTCAAGGATCCAGTGAGTCCATATTTGTAAGTCACTAATACAAATGAACAGAGCTTTACTTAGCACAGATAGTAAACAGATGGTTCACACTTGCTTTTCAATGTGCTAGGTTTTCTCTCTCAACTCGAAACCTACACATTCAACTATTTTTCTTTTTAATCTTAACTTAAATTTCTCAAAGGTATCTCAAATTCAACATATCCAGAACAGAACTCATTATTTCTTCCCCAAACCTTGTCTTCTCTCAGGATTCGCCATTCCAGAGGATGACATTACAGCTCAGAAAACTAGGCAATATCCTTGACAATATCCCATGCCTCACTGCAACCTTCAGACGCATAAGCAATCCAGCCCATCCATATGTATTGATTTTACTTTTATACATGTTTCTTAAAACCGTTTCATGCTTTCCAATAAGTTGTACACTTACTAGTCTATTCTAATCTACCTTTATTTCTACTCTCCACTACTGCATTAACTTCCTAACTGGACACCCTGCATCTATTCTTTCTCCTACTCTCAATGCTATAGGCAGAACAATCATCTGATTATGTTCCCGAAACTCAGCATAAAACTCTTCCTTGATTTACTGTAATTGAGGAAAAAGCCCTAAATTCCTAACATGACTTACAAATTTCTCCATGGCTGATTTTTTTATGGTCTTATTTCTACCAATCTCTCCATCCTTTAGCTCTTCCCTTGCTTTCAATGAGTTATTCAAATAATATTTTTCCTTCTGTAACAGAGCATTTGTACATGCCCTTTCCTCCTCAGTTCCATGTATTTATTTATTTATTTATTTACTCACTCAGCATCCAGTGTTCAGCTCAATAATTATTTTCTTTGTAAAGGCTTTCCTGATCTTCAGGTGTAGTAAAATCTGCTAATTCATGCATACTTGCCCATGTATACTTCTCCCTATCAACATACAATTGTGACAATTTTACATTTTTAAATAACAATTTGGTCAATGAAAACTCCATGAGTATAGGAACAGGGTCTGTATTTGCTTATCATTGTAAGCTCAGGGCCTAGGAAGTTTCTTAGCAGTTAGAAAGTGGTCAATACATATTTGCTGAATGCATAATGGAGTAGCCATACTTAGTAGTGGGAGGAACAATCAAAGTTCAAATGAGCTATAGAAGAAAATAAAGCAATTAAGTGTATAGTATCATCAGCACAAGCACGGAGCTAAAATATGTGTCCAGTCATTAGCCAGAGGATATTATTAAAGGACAATCATCTGAGTGATAAAATTGTCAAGTAAACATCAGCTTTTCCAAAAAAAGCCAAGTATTGTTCCAGATGCCCTCTTAGGAAAGTCAAAGAAGCAGAGATCTAATACGTTTGGTGATCTTTAGACTTGAAACTAGGTGCTTGCAATCTTTCTTATTGTAAGTACCATGAAACCAAATTAACTCACGAAAGGTTAGGAAGAGAAAAATAGGCGAAAAGACGTTAGCAGGCCTATGGGTGCCATTTAGGAACACGTGACGGAATGTGTTCCACCATTAGGATGTTTCGCTGTAGCGATCAGCTTGCACTGTAGTCACCTGTAGGACATTCAATATTTTTCCTGTGGGCTTTTTGAGTATGGACAAGGAGCTTAACAGGAAGCAGACAACAGGAGATGGGGCTATCCTTTATAAGTCTCAGAGTGATATATCTCTTACAGCATGAAGCTGATTAAAAGATGTTGAGCAGAGGAAAAAATGGTAAATTGGGCAGCATTCCAATTCTCTCTTGAGTCAGCAGTTCTGCCTCTGACTTCATTATGTATTTCAGATTAATGTTAAAAGGGCACCAAGTCGACAAAGTTGATACAGGTCAAATTTATGTAATACTATGACTTTCTTCTCACCCCGAATGATTTTTTTGTTAAATGACCAGTGAATCTGAAAACTCTAGCATATTGCCATTGAGTAAAGGTTTTTGCAGAAATAGGTATATTTAAACTACTTTCAAAAATAATGTTGTCCAGTTGAGGATGGAGATGTTTAACTCTCACAGATTAGTTAATCTAATGTTAAAAAAACAAGACAACAGTATCAAAATGGAGTCACTTATACTACGAAGCCCAGCATCACCAAACCAAGACTTAATTACAGTTTACACTCTCACAGAAATGAAATCTTAAACCAGTTCAAACAGGAATCGCCTGATTAGCACTAATTAGGTAATCTGCATGACAGACCCTTGTTATCGCCTAAAGGAAAGTAACTTTGTAGTAACCAACCTAGTTTTCAGCCTAGTGAAACTTTCTTGTCCCTACAGAAGTTTTGTATTTTGCATCGCTCCTTGGAGCTCATTTCTATCTGCTAGATTGGATGCTTGCCTGACTCAAATTGATTTTTGCTCAAATAAACTCTTACAAAATTTAATATGCCTCAATTCATCTTTTAACAGTTCTAGTGTCAAAAGAGAGAACCAAAGGAGACCCCTGGCAGCCCCTGGGAGCAATGGGCAGCCAAGCATCAGTGTCTGTTAAAATCCTTTGACCTTGCTGCTTTTTTGCTGCCTCTGAAGGAGGTATGTCCTGTTCAGATCCTAGCTCTGCAGCTTTTGTATTATAAACTTTCAGACATTGATCATTCCTTTTTCTGAGCAGGGTGTAGAAACCAGGTGGAGTTGGACTAGGCCCGATATAGAAATTTGACTGTGTCCAGGGTCAGACTGGTTAGAAACCTAACAAGGTCCAGGGTGTAATAATTATGTCTGATTTACAAACTGGACTGGGTCCAATGTGAGGCCTCAGGTGAATAAAATTTTGTTTTAAGGCTGAATAAGCAGGTTAATATTACAAAAGATAAACTTGAATTACAAAGACCACAGTGAAGAATTTTAACTTAGATAAGCTTATCTATTTACCAAGTGTCTTCGAGAAAAAGGAGTCTCAGCCAAGCACTCACCGTAAAGCATAGAGGGAAAATTATTTTTTTCTTTACAATTTTTGTGACCAAGGATGAGACCTGCAGTGACACCGCATTTGCTTCACAGCATACAGAGAGGATCCTGGGAAAACTGACAGAAGCTAGCAAATGGTCAAAATTCTTACCAAAGTCAGCTCCCTAAGATCTCTATTTGCAGTGTTTGGTTGAGAGAGGAAGATACAATTTCATATTGTCCCTTCGTTTCAAAATTCAAATTGGCAGGCCAAAAACATTTGTAATGATTAGATCTTTTTAAATTAAATTTATTGGGTGACAACTGTTAGTAAAGTTACATAGATTTCAGGTGTACAATTCTGTATTACATCATCTATAAATCACATTGTAGGTTCACCACCCAAAGTCAGTTCTCCTTCCATCACCATATATTTGATCCCCCTTACCCCCATCTCCCACCCCCACCCCCCCTTACCCTCTGGTAATCACTAAACTATTGTCTGTGTCTATGAGTTTTTGTTTCTCATTTGTTGGTCTTGTTCTTTTGTTATTTTTGGTTCTTATACCACATATCAGCAAAATCATATGGTTAGCTGCTTTTTATGTCTGACTTATTTCACTTAGCATTATAATCTCAAGATCCATGCATGTTGTCACAAATGGTCCTATTTCATCTTTTCTTACCACCAAATAGTATTCCACTGGGTATATATACCACAACTTCTTTATCCATTCATCTGTCAAAGGACATTTTGGTTGTTTCTATGTCTTGGCCACCGTAAACAAAGCTGCAATGAACATTGGAGCACACATGTCTTTATGGATAAATGTTTTCAGATTTTTTGGGTAGATACCATTTTTTAAAGAAATAGAACAGAAAATCATCAGATTTCTTTGGAACCACAAAATACCCAAATAGCCAAAGCAATCTTAAGAAAAAAGAACAATGCTGGAGGTATCACACTGCCTGACTTTAGCTTGTACTACAGAGCTACAATAATCAAAACAGCATGGTATTGGTAGAAAAACAGACACATAGACCAATGGAATAGAATTGAGAACCCAGAAATAAAACCACATAAATATGGACAGATAATTTTTGACAAAGAAGCAATAAACATACAATGGAGAAAAGATAGCCTCTTCAATAAATGGTGATGGCAGAATTGGAAAGCCACATGCAAAAGAATGAAACTGGACTGCTATCTGTCACCATATACCAAAATTATTCAAAATGGATCAAAGAATTAAGCATAAGACCTGAAACAATAAACTGCATAGAAGAAAACATAGGTACTAAACTTATGGACCTTGGGTTCAAAGAGCATTTCATGAATTTGACTCCAAAGGCAAGGGAAGTAAAAGCTAAAATAAATGAATGGGACTATATCAAACGATTAGACCTTTGACTTGTGACTCATGAATTTGCTTTCAGTACTCATTTGTTGTCAATCCTTTCTCTCCTGGGGACAGCTCTTGCCTTCATGTCTGTTCCATTTTGTGTCCTGAGAACCTGGCTTGGCAACCATCAGGTTGGGGCCCCAAAATTTGGCTCAATAGAAGGATGGGTTGCACCCTATTTATCGCTAAGGTCTTACCAACTGTATCAGCTCTCAGGGGAATTGTCTAAGTTTTCCTTTGGGTTATCTTTGGGAGTAGCTCCAGATCTTTGGAGGGTAGTATCTTTTGCACCCTCTTTAGGGATGTCTCTTGAGTCCACAGTGTTGTTGAATACTGTAAGGAATATTTATTGTTTTTCTCAGCTGAAATCTGACAAAATGTAAAAGTACTCTATGGTCAAAAGTTGGCCAAATTGGAAGCTGATATTAAGAGTCTAATAGAAACCTTTTTTTAAAAGGATGTTTTCCCGAAGTTAAAATAAAACTATGTATGCAGAGAGAGTGAAAAATGTTCTAAAGCCTTTGTGGAAAGATTTACTAAAACATTCCAAGACACACAGCTCTAATTCTAGAACAGGAATCTTTTGATTTACATCTTAGTTGAAAATTTTCTTTCTGATATAAAGAAGCAGAATAAAGATAAAATAATGTATAGTTAGATAGATGGGTCAGCCTGACATTTTGATATCATTCAGGTTGCAAACCAATTCTCTGAGGAATTCAAAACAACTCGACTTGTCTTACAAATCAAATCTTTACAGGAACAGAAATGTGGCTCTAGAAATAATTCAAAACCAACCTATCCTTTTTTTGCCAATCTCCAAAACTCTCCTATTCATCTCAAAATGCTTGCAGACATTGTAAAAGTTATGGACTTATAGAACAAAAGTCCTTCTTGGTGGTATTTGCATTCTTTCTCTGTGCCTTTTGAGATGTAAGTATCCTACCTGGTCTTTCTAAGAAACAAGATATATATATAAAAAGATATATATATATATATATATATATATATATATATATTTTTTTTTTTATCAGAAGGAAGAAAAGGCTATTTTGAAAACTAGGCCTACAAAATAATTTAAGTCTCTTCCACATATATCAGTGAAAAGCTTTAACCATCTGAGCACTTAACATATTCCATCTTCAAAAACAGTATTTTTTTTTTTGCTTGTTTGTTTTTAGCAAGTGAGTTTTGCATTACTGTACCTGTTTCATGGCTGAAATTTTAAAACAAAGTCATATTATTTCTGTTGTGTCTGTATGTTTATGTATGTCTATATATGTGTATTATAAGTGGGTGATTTTTTCTTACCTCCCGATGTTATTACAAAAATTAATTTTTAAAGATTTTCATTCAGTTAAAGACAAACAAACATCATATAAATCAAGTGTATTATCAGAAATATAGGGACTAACCCAAATGTTTTTCCAGTTTACATGATCTAGGATATTTGGTAAATAAAAGCTAATTTGTCAATTTAATTAAAATAGGAATGTCTTTGGGATTATGAACATTAAATATGATACTCCTTAGGTTTACTAAAAGTCAGATAAGCTCACATTATCTCTGTTACAGAATTTTCCATCAAGAAAGATAAATTAAGATGACAGTTAGCTGTTGAATGTATCATGAAATTGTCATAAGTAATCTAAATATAATTGTTAAAAACAATTAAATAGATGCAAGTAAGATAAAAGTTTATAAACTTTTCAACAATAATTATACTATATGTTATGTCTACTTAAAAATAGTTTCCAAATTTTTTTTTGGTAACTTGAAACCATAAAGTTATACTGAGTTAAGTTAAATGATGGATATTCATTGGCTATCTAGGTCATTTTTAAATAAGATAAAATACTGAAACATTAATTATTGAATACAGTTTATCTACTTGTATCTTCTCATTACAAAGGAAGTAAAGATATCTTGGTCTATCAGTAAATATAACTTATGATACAAAAAAACTGTAATAAGTTACTGAAAGAATATAATTATAAAAATTATGAAATGTTTTCATAAATTTGTCATTCCTCAGAATTTTTGTGTAACAGACAATCCACAATTGATTATTTCTTAGTTTTCATCAGGAACAAAGTTTTCTAAGGGTTAAGAATTCTAATCAATATACAAGGCCTGACAATTAAGTTTGCAAACTCATCCTAGAAAAAGTACTGCATATCTCATTGCTGAATATCACTATGGTCACCTTCATAGTACTCCCCTTGGGAAGCTATGCACCAATGCCAGCACCTAGTTAACACTTCAAAGCAAAGCAATTTTGGAACTTTTTTTCTGGAATGGCTATCTGAGCTGTCATCGTATTACCCTTGATGTCCTGAATGTCATCAAAATGTCTTCCTTTTAATATTTCCTTTATCTTTGAATAAAGGAAGAAGTCATTGGGGGCCAGATCAGGTGAGTAGGGAGGGTGTTCCAATACAGTTATTTGCTGAATGGTTAAAAACTCCCTCACAGACAGTGCCGTGTGAGCTGGTGCATTGTTGTCATGCAAGAGCCATAAATTGTTGGCGAAAAGTTCAGGTTGTTTTTGTCTTTTTCATGCAGCCTTTTCAGCACTCCCAAATAGTAAACTTGGTTAACTGTTTGTCCAATTGGTACAAATTCATAATGAATAATCCCTCTGATATCAAAAAAAGGTTAGCAACATTGTTGCAACAAGTTCGTCAACTTAACTATCAGAACTGGTATATAATAAAACTACTAAGAAATAATCAGAGTGAAAGAAAACAACTGTGTATGAGAAGTATATAAGAAAAGTAAAATGACAGGAAGTTCCAGAATAAGAAAAAGGAAAAAAAGAATCTAGGACGAAATCTGAATTAATATAAAGCAAGTACGGAAGTTTTGTGGAAAATTAATCTTGGAAAAGACATTTTATGTGTGGTGAAACAGACTAAAGTTGGAGTGAAGTTTTTAAAGTATTAATTTTAATATCAAAAGTACACTGGTACAAAATTAGAATTTAATTTTCTGTCTGTGACAAAGGACAAAGTTTTCTTGCACTATCATGAAAGGTCTATTAATGCAAAGATGTGTCTTACTGAAATAATTTACTGTGCTTTATGATGTCTTTATCAGGCCTTTGATAATTTAAGAAAACTCAGTCTTCCCAATATCCCAAACTAAGTTTTGCTTACACCTATGAACCTTCTTTTATTGCCTCTAAAATCCTCTGTTATCACTTTGGTTAAACACATAATTATTATTTCATAATAGCCTCTGATCTTATTTTGTCAAGTATTCAAACCTTTTGATATTTTAACAACTTTCCAAACTCAAATTCTAAATGAAGTATTTTTGACATCAGGTGAACTTGCTGTTTGCCAGATGGCCTCTGGAAAATCTCAAAAAGGATTTGACTCTCACTTGTAAAAAAAAATATATTAAAGTAATTAGGTTTATTTTGTTGGTTAAATTGCATAGGCAGTATTGTCAAATAAGTGATGATTAACCATCTAGGGTTATATTTGTATTGTTATATGTAATTAATATAAGTTTTCTAGCTATTGTATGAAATTCCTAAAAATCTGATATATCATGGTAGAATGTTATCAGTCGTAATTTCAGCTGTCTTAAAACTCTGTATGTCACAGAAATAACCAAATTTCCTTGTCAAGTCCATTATAATGAACTCTCCTCAAATCTTTAACTATGGGTCTTTTGTCAATTACAGAAGTTATTGTTTTACTCTAATGTTTTTATGAATGTGAGTTTCATGAAAAGGACCCAACTAAGCAGTCTTGATCACTGACATTGTTGTCAAATTACAAGGTGTTAAAACTTGGGTGAACATTTCACAAATAAAGAAGGTTCCACCTGACGTCTGGTCCTGTGTAAATGTCAGAGACGTCAAAATCCAATTGACCAGGAAGAATAGTTGCAGTTGATATTGAGGTAGACTTCTTCCTCCCAAGTCATCAGACCAAGAATATCCTGTTGTTGTTGTTTTTTCAATTCCTCCTTTCCTCTATGGCCATCTTATTCCTAATTTTACACCATGAAAGTCTTTATGATTCTTTTGTTCACCTTTTGCCTTGCTCTGGCCTGGAAAAATATTGCTCTTGTTCACATGTCTCAGGCCATTACAAAGGGGCGTGATCCAACCTCCAAACAACTGCTGGATTTGCCATGATGCTGGTGACCGTATATTTCTGTGCATCGCTAACTTCTCCCTGATTTCCAATACTTCATTTTCCCAGCCTCCTCTCTATCATGTCTTCCCTGTCTCTGGTTAACAGTCCTAAATCCAGGATATCTTGCATTCAGATTCTCTACAAGTAAAGGACACAAGCCAAGGTTAAACAGGATAAAATCACCTGTGCAGTCTATAGATCCTTAAAATTTACTGGCCTGCATAGCCATCACCTTTTCAGTCCCAAGCCAGACAGTATAACAGGATTACCTGGAGACATGCATGATTCAAAATTTCCTTCCTTTAGTAGATCCCTGCTTCCTGGTTAGGAGTAAGTGCAAATGAGTCCATGACCAGGAAACTCTCCTTAACTTTTGAAAATGTGGCAGAATCTCCTGCTTAAGCAACAGACACCCAGTAAAAAATCTCCCCACTCTTTGGCCAAAATTCTTTTTGGTAATAAGGTAGCCCTTGATTATATTTAAGCTGAGCAAGGAAGTATTTGTGCTATGCCAACACCACTTGCTGCAGTTGGATTGACACTTCTAGGGAAGTTGAGAGTCAGCTATATATTACTGAACAAGCCAGTTGGCTTAAGAAAGTCAGTCCTTTAATGGAGTCTTTCTTTGACTTATTAGATTCTTATTGGTTTGTGTCTTGGGAACCATGACACATTATAGACATTGGGAATTGTCATGCTTGCAATAATCATTGTAGTCTCTCTGGTGTACTGTGTTCTCATAAAAGCTTTAAATACATGTTTGCAGCCACTAGCCACCAAGCAAATGATCTCCCTACAAATAGAACCTCAGAAAAGGAAAAAGGAGAATTGACCAATTTAAAGAATATGAACACAATGTAGTGACCTGTAAATACCACACAGAGATTCAACAAAAACTGCAGGATTTCCAGAGCAATAACTGGGAGTAGCACAAATGTCTTAAAGTTTTTATTAAGTCTCTCACTCTGTCTGATCATAAGGGGGAAATTGTTAAAGAAATAAGACAACAGGCTCCAAATGGAGTCACCTTTGCTAAGTCCCACATCAACAAACTGAGACTTAAAATTTCACCTCTTCCTAGAAAAGGAAACTTAAAGCAGTCAATCGGGAATTGCCTCATCAACACTAGTTAGGTAATCTGTCTGATAAACTCCTGTCATCCTCCAATGGAAAGTAACCTTGCAATAACCAACCCACTTTTTTTTAGCTATAACTTTCTTGTGTCCACTTACTTCTGTCTATAAGTCTTTCATTTAGTCCAGTACCTCAGAACTCCTTTCTATCAGCTAGGTGGAATGATGCCTGATTCAAATTGGTTTTTGTTCAAATAAGCTCTCCCCCCGCAATTTTATCTTTTAACACTAATAAAGACAGAAGAAAGCAGAGCCATGACTTTTAGGATTTCATGGGTTTTAAAAGAATGGTTTAGAGCTTTGGCTGTAGGAATATGGAAAATGCATTTCACACTAAATCAGAGTTATTTGATCATCTGAGGTCAAGGCAAAGTGAGATAATTTCAATGAGTTAAAACATTTTGCACAGAAGATAATTAAGGTATAGCTGCAACGAATAAACAACTTGGCAACCTGAATAATCGTAGGAAATAGTGACAAAGGAACTACCTTCGATCACGTTATTCTTACTAAAGTGCACCAAATAAAGATTTCTACTCATATATTTTTTTCAAATTAACATTTTGGATATCTCTGGATAGATACCTAATAGTGGAATTGCTGGGTCATAAGGTAGTTCCATTTTCTGTTTTTTTGAGATAGCTCCATACTGATTTCCATAGTGGCTGAACCAATCTTCAATCCATCCAACAGTGCAAGAGGATTCCCTTTTATCTACATCCTGACCAGCACTTGTTGTTTGCACCCCTATGTTTATTGCAGTGCTATTGACAATAGCCAAGACATGGAAACAACTGAAATGCCCCTCGGTAGACGACTAGATTAAGAAACTGTCCTACACTTATACAATGGAGTATTACTAGGCCATAAAGAAAAAGAAAATCTTACATTTGCAATGATATGGATGGACCTAGAGAACATTACATTAAATTAAACTAGTCAGATGGAGAAAGACAAATACCATATGATCTCATTTATATGTGGAATCTAAAAAACAGAATAAATGAGCTAACTAAACAGAAATAGTCTCAGAACTATAGAGAAAAAACTGATGGTTGCTAGATGGGCCGGGGTGGGGATGAGAGAGAAGATGAGGGGCTTAGAAAACACAAATTGGTAGCCAAAATTTGCCCCAGGGATATCAAAGACAATTTAGGGAATATAATCAATAGTGCTGTAGAGATTTTAGGACACATAGGACAAGGTATCCTATGGACACTTGTCTTATTAGGGAGACCACTTCATGGACAGTGTAGATGCCTGAACACTGTGCTGTACACCTGAAGCTGAATAATATTGAATATCAACTATAACTATAATTATAACTATAACTATAACTATAACTATATATATATATATATATATATATATATATATATATATATATATATACATACACACATATGGTCGTCACAGGATGTGGAGTACAGCATAGAGAATAGAAATTGTCCTACATTTATACAGTGGAGTATTAGAATAGAGCCAATGGAATCGTAACAGCCATATACAATGTCAGAAGGGTAGTAGATTGGGGGAGGGGGTTATCATTCTGTGAGGGGTAAAAACGTCAATTACATTGATTTGTACACCTGAAACTAATAGAAAAAAAAATTCTACTCATGTTGTTTTCTTACTTATAGTTGGGTTTCCAGATGTTTCTATGAATATTCTTTTCTCACTGCCAAATCACATTGGGTCCATTTGAAGTTCCATGTGTTCTAGAAATAATTCCTTTGACACCATTGGTTTTCATAATCACTATTCCACATAATTGTAATGCTCATACATACTTCTGCTGAACACCTTAACTCTGTGACCTCTACTGAGCTGTCTCTGTAATCTTAGCTTCAAGAAAAATAATTTTCCAAAAATCCTTACAGGGCATCTCCCTAAACCAGGGGCCCCTGCGCCTTCTTTGCCTCACATATCAAATGATTGTCATGAATGGCTTTGTTACTATGCCTCTACAACTTACTTCCTGTTATAGATATTGGTTTATCTTATTTGTGTTCATGTCTACAGCTCTTTGCAAGATAAAAGGCAGCTTTACAGTCTGCTTTTGTGTGATCTTACATATTTCACTCATCTAAGAAGTTCTGTGACCGTTCAGGACTCAAGAACAGACTCTGTCCCCTAATGAACAGGATGGAATTGGAAAACATCTCTTGGCAATCACTGACTGAGATTAATTTGACAAATACCCATTAGACCAGCAAGTAGATTGCTCCATTACTCCTATTTGCTTTAATTTATTTAACAAGAGACCCTGATCTATCAAGTTAAATGCCTTCATCATTCATCAGTTCACAGATAGTGAAGTGTCCCAGTCTATAGCCAGATTATCAATCTGTGAAAGGTGAGCATTTGAGGAACTCATTTAACTGAGCAAGGTCTAAAGCTTCTAATATTTTAAGCTATTGAAGGCCATGGCTGAGCTATACTCTTCCACATGTCAAATATTACAAACTTATAAGTAGACATTTGTTTCCATGAACTAACTGAGCTCTAAATAAATGTATTTTCCCTGGCAGTTCATTCCTGACTAGGTATTTATTCAGGAAATCTTCACTCTATTATTATGTTGTATATGCTTTGGTTTGTGCACAGAAATTATATTGTTTTGACAGCTCTATTATTTTTACTGGTTGGCTTGCAGCAATTTATCTTACAAGTACATGAGGAATTTATTTTTTTAATTGGCTCTCTCCTTTTTTTATGAATGTGTTTATGAGGCACTATAGCAGTTCAACATTTTAATGTTTCACTGTTTTCCACCAATTTGGTGATATTGTAAACAGCAATGTTTCTGAAGGGAATCTCAGCAGTTTAAAAACAGGATTAAAAAGAAAATGTTAATAAATTTAGTTTCATCTTAAAAACCTTCCTGACAGTACCATCCTGGTATTACCTTTACTCTATGCAAAGGATGCAGTGATATTTGGACTCACACATAAAACTAAGTATAAAAAAAATTCTGATCAGAAGTAAGACATTTTAAATCCCTTTAAATTTCATTTAAATTTAATTAGAAACTGACAAAACAGTTGCTATTAAAGAAGCAAAATATTCGTTTTCTGTTGCTGATATTACCGTAAGAGCCTGCACAACTGCTGGCTTAGCACATCAAAGACCAAAGTTCTGACGTTCCAATATTTAACTTTTATCTTCAAATGCTTAACTCAGAAAACTGGAAATGAACTCGCGTTTGATCATTGAACTAAAATTTAAAAGTTAAATAAATTCACAGATAGGACTGTTTTGAGGCCCATTAGTTTTTATAGACCTTAACATCTAGACACATGTAGCTTATTCAGTTAAAAGTTTTTTTTTAATCCAAACTCATGTAATAGGATATCTGAAATGTATCACAATTTTAAAATAGGTTAATTCAAGTATTTACTGACTACCGCATTTTTTTTCACAATAACGAAATAAACCAAATAAGTATTATATGGTGGATTTTAATATAATTTAGTAAAATTATATCCACAAACCCAACTACTTGCAACATAGGCAAATGCAACTTATTATACATTTAATTATATATTAAATATTATATATTAAATGCAACTCAGGTATACATTTAATCACTCAGCAAATATTTAATAAGCACTTTCTAAGTGCAAAATACTGTGCTAGGAATTTTAGGAAATGCAAAGATGAATCTAATATCTTTAGTATGAATTTTCATTGTCTGTTTATGTGTACATTAAAAATGCAGTATGAAGTAGAAAACCATAAACATGTCACTTCCAGATAGTGTCAATAAAGTCCTTTGAGAATCTATTGGATAGAAAGAAAGAAAGAACATTTAGGCTTAGAGATCAAACATGAGAAACTATGGGAAAGGCAATCTAGGAGGAATAAACAGCCTGAATTAATCCTATCTGACCTTTAATCCAATGCACTTATGGCCCTCGGCTAACATTTCCAACCATGTGACCATAAAGTATCTGAGAAAATGTACCAATATATGGCAGCATGAGTTACAAAGGGACTCTCACTAGCTATACATTAGAATCATATGACTTGAGCTCCCACCTCAGACCAATAAAATCAGACTCCTTGGTGATGAGACCTGGCTTAGGCATCATTTTAAAACGCACCTAGGTGATCCAATATGCAATGAATGCCAAGAAACATCAAGTACATTTATTGCAGCAGAAATCACTAATTGGCCATGAAATGAAGTAATTTCAGGTCTAAACGTATACTGGGCATGCCTCCCATTGTGTCTTGTTTGGCTTAAAATAGCTATCCTTGCCTCAGAAATTTACCTTATGCTCTTAAATCACCTCCTCCCTGGTTCTACTGTTAAACTATGTTTTCTTCTCATGTATGGAACAGTTTAGCACGAAGATAATAGCTTTCATCTCCATCCTTGACCCAGCCATAGTTCTAAAAACTGTCAGTGTATTTTGGCTTCTAAATTTCTTGAGTTCTTCTCCAATCACCTTTTCCATGATCGCCCCTTTGAATTCTGTCATCATCACTTGCTCCATTTCTGGAGCCATTAATTCAATAATCCTACTCTTTGGTGAAAACCTTCTGACTTTTCTGCTTATTTTCTCAAGTTATATTGCATAATTCTTAAGCTTTGTCATTTCATATAATTCAGTGGCCCTTCTTATTTTCACCTACCCATCATTTCATTACTATCTATACTTCTCTTCATGTCCAGCTAGATATCATAATAAATCATTACAATTACTACCTAAAAAACATCTTCAGCTTCTCTGAACCCTCTTTCCTTATTACATATTAAAAATAATAATAACAATAACCTTCAATTAAGCCAACAACCTGCTTCCTTCGTATTATACCTCAAAAGACAAATATCACTAGAGAAGATTCAGTACTGGTATCATTGTAATTTAAGATCTCTAGCTTCATCTATGCTTTCAATATTGTCTAGTTTCTTTTTAACCACAACTCTCTATGAATATATTCCCCCACTACCTGTAACATATTCTGCACCGATCATGTTTATCCTGATATCATGTTTAAACTTCCTCACCTCCCTGTCCATTCAGCAAGATAATCTTGCCTCATGTTTCATAATTAATGTGTGTACTGGCCCTATGCCCTCTCTTCTCCTTATCAATTGTCACCCTCTCTGCACTGGATAATTTCCATTGGTATAAATGAAATGGTGACCCCAATTCCTCCTCCATTTTATCCATTTATTTTTAAAGATATACTCTTCAGACATTTTTCTTCTATTCCGTCAATCCCATTTTCTCCTAAACCCAATTCATTCAAGTGTTCACCAATTACCTTTACTTTGTAAATCCAAGGATCAGTTCCCAGTTAGACCTTAATTCACCTATCAGCAATGCTTGACATTCTGACTCACTTCTTCCTTCTTAAAACATCACTTCATTTGGTTTCAAGGGCACTCCATTGAGCTGATTTCTTCTTTTGTTGAAAGCAATGCTCCTTCTCAGTCTCTTTTGTGGGTTGGTGCTCATTTTCCTGACCTCAAACATCTGAAGTGACCTACATCTCAGTCCTTAGACTTTTCTTCTCTCTGCACTCACTTTTTCAGTGATCTCACCTGAACTTTTGGTGCTAAATGCCCTCAATACCTGCATTATACAATTTTTATTTTCAGCCTATAAATCTTCTCTAAAATCTGGACTAATGTTGAAAACTGGACATTTCTTATTTTCACCCAAATGACTAATAGACATTTCATACTTAATGAGAAAATGCACAATCCTCACATTCTCTCTCCACCTGAACCCTCCAAATCATCCATCTCAATAATAAAATTTCCATTCTTTAGTTGTTTAGTCTAAAAATGTAAGAGTCCTCCTTCACTCCTATTGTTTCTCATGACCTACATTTAATTAGCTGTTAAATTCTGTAGGCTCTACCTTCAAAACATACCCAGAATCTCATTATAAACACTCTCAAAATATATCAAGGATCATATTTCTCATTAAATTCACTACTGCAACCTTGGATCAAACTTAGAATTTTCAATTTTTTAAATTAATTAGTACTTCTAATCCAAAAACCCTTCTACTTTTACTCTAAATGTTCTCTTGCTGTCATTCTTGCTTATTTTCAATATAGCAGCCAGAGGACTTCTGTTAAGCATGATTAAAATTGTGTGTTCTTGTGCTCAGAAACTTGTACTATCTTCCTGGGTCAGCTGGAGTGAAAGCTACACTCTGTACTGGAACCACAGAAGCTTCTTATCTCTTCATTGAACACTCCTGGCATATTCTCACATTAGGGACATTATATTTTCCTTTCCTTCAGCCTGGAATGTCCATTCCCCAAATAGCTACATCAATTCTTACCTCCTTCATATCTTACCTTCTCTGTGAGACATTTTCTGATTATTCTATTGTAAGTACAACCTCTCTAGAATTCTCCACCCCATTGCCAGCTTTAGTTCTCTCCACAACTCTCATCCTCTACAGTACCACATATTTCATTTATTTATTTGGAGTGGTTATGTCTCCCCACCTTCTAATATAATATAAGGTCTATAATTGAAGAGGAGTTTTTTCAGTTCATTAATTTTATGTATGCTAATATCCCCAGTACTTAATATGATACATTGTACATGGTAGACAGTCAATAAAGTTGTTAAAAGTAATACGCAAATAGAAGTCATCAAATAAAAAAAAACATCATGTTATCTTCCTTTCCTTAAATTTGAAAATGTATTTTCATCTAATGCAATTCTCTTTTTGTACCCTATTCTTACAATAAAGGAGCTACCTCATCTTTTATCAAAAGACATGCATATGGGGGTCCATATGCACTTTGGACCCCTCTGTTCTGTCTTTCCAAGGACTTCATTTCATTGGTACCCCATTGTATATCTTCTGGAACATTCCTTTCAGGATCTAATAGCCTCTACTTTATTCCATATTTTAATAACATTTTCTTGACCTCATATCTCCTTCTAGTTACTGTCCTTGTTCTCTATGCTCCTTAACTGACAACTTTTTTGAAATAGCTGGTTATACACTGATTTTCATTTCTCATTCTCATTCATTTTTCAAGCATTTCCATTCTTAATTCTTTCCATCAAGTTTTCACTATATCCTTTCAGGCTGAATTCACCAATGAACACCAGTGGACAATTTTCAGTAACAATAATAGTAACTTTAATATTTATTGAGGTCTTATTGTGTGTTCAGCCTCTTTCATACCTTAAGGTTATTGGGAATGCAACAATGGACAAAAATATATTCTTTCTGCTCCTGCCAATGACCTTGTGAAAGATGTACTATGATTGTCACTATTTACCAAGGGGAAACTGTAGAATAAAGAGGTTAAATAACTTACTTTACATAAAACCCAGATCCAGTTAGTGAGGAAATCCAATATTTGTACCCACGTGGTTTCACTCCAGAGCACTGTTAAAAACTATACTCTACAACTTCCTCTCATCTTATTGACATATTTCGTTTTCTGAAACTTTACAGTATACGTCACTGATTCTTAGCTCTATCTTGACCTGCAAATGTTCAAGTTCCTTGAAAACTAGTCCTAGACTCCATTTTTGTCACCATCTCTGTACATCTTATCAGGTGAACGTATCTCTGTTGACTTGTAATACCATTAGCCTGCCAAATTCTCAAGGTAAATATTCTGCCCAAACTTCTCTTCTAAACTATAATAACTTGACAATTCTACTTGATCTTTCATAGATGATGAAATATATTTTCAAAATTTAACTTATGATCCCTACCCACTATCACATTTGTTTTACCTTCAATGTCCCCCATCTCAATTACTGGCACCTCCATCCACCCAAATTCTCCAGCCAGAAAATTAAGATTCTTCCTTGGCATGTCTTTGTCCTTCATGTCTCTCATACAATGTGTTAATAAATTATTTTGCTTCTAACCCCCCACCCACAAAAAGAAAATTGAGTCCTTTTGTTCTCTCTATCTTCACTGCTACATACAATTCTAGCCATTAACTCTTTTGAGTACAAATAAAATAGCTTTTTACATGTTTCTCTTACTTTTAAAAATTCTTATTAGTATTAAAAGTCTTTTACAGCTGGCCCCTGCCTACCTCTTTAAACTCATTTAGCCCTATTCTCTTTACTCACTATAGTTCAAGTATACTAGCTTTATTGTAATTCTACAAATATTCCACTAACCCATACTCACTGAAGCTGTTACTCCTTGTTTATTGAGTAACTAACATGTTCATACAGATGTAGTCCCCAGGATACTTCTTTGGGAGAAAGATTAGCCATGAATAATGATGAAGAAGAATTGGATAAGCAATTTTGTGGAGGTGGGCAAAAATAAGACTTATAAACTGACTTTATCTAGAAATAAAACTGCTTCCTATTAGCAGTCAAATATGTAATCAATGTAGAGTATCTATAGAACATATGCATAGATACACCCAATTTTAATTGAAGATTAGCTGTGATTTTGTGAACCTGTGAATCAAATAAAAATGATATTGCATACATCATTAAATAATAATTCCACCCTATACTTATACTTATCAATGCAATTACTCTATTTAAAAAAGAAAATGTATCTCTCTCTCTGTATAACTTCTAAGTTGATAAGTGCTCACTTAGAAAGTGGGAATATGAAGGAAATATATATGAAAAATATTTTAATTCGAATACATATAATTCCATAATTTTTAAATGTAATATATTGAAAAAGTAATTGTATATGAAATATGTTCTAATTTTAAAACGTTATAAAGATGTTAATGTTAAGGGTGAACAGTGAGAAGTGATATTTCATCTTTAACAGAGGAATAAATAATCCATTAAGAAAAATAGTCATATACTTAATAGATGGGATATATCTATAACACACGGGAGAGAAGCACCTCACTATAAAAATCATAAGCCAATTTCAAGGAAACAAGAATTAATTAGTTTTTCAGAAGAGGTCAGCAGATTTTTGTCATGTAAATTCTACTGATGCCATATATTGTGAGCTGTAAAGAATAAACAGACACTAAAAGACAATACTATTCGCATCCTTATGATGATGTAGGATTGGGATTAATGATTTTTACTGCAAAGGGTATTTTTAAAGATATTTTAATGAAAAGAACATTATTTACTGGGAAGATGTTTAAATGCTAGGTTTTTATTAATAAAAATGCATTCTAACTAATAGAGCAAATGTTATAAAGAACATCCTTGAGTTTCAGCGTAAAAACTAGAAGGTACACAGAAGATGATGAATAAAAGCCACCAAAGTGGTAATGCATCCTTGTTCTATCTCACCCTATTTATAACCAGTATATAGAACTGAAGGACATAATAATATAATTTTATTATTGACAGATTTATCAGATATTCATGTAGGATTCCTGAATTTAAAATGTAAAGGCAAATCAAACTTTAAAACAGGTCAACAAATAATCAAATAAGCCAAAAAGATTTCTCACAATAAATTGAAATCGAATGAGAGATCACCTATAAGTAATGATAAAGACAATTTTTCCAAAAGTATGTTTTAGAAATAAAAGCCCAAAGAGGAAAAAAAAAAACTTAGATATTTTCCAACAGTTTAAGAAAGGTTAGCACAGAAATAAAAATAAAATAGGAGTCATTATTGTTATTAAAAATGCACCTTTCTTAAAAGCAAAAATCAAAAATAATATTAATTATAAGAGATATAAAGACGTGTTTTATGAGAAGGCAAAGGAAGTTTTTATTAAGATTTGGGGTTATTTTGCATTATTTCTAAAAACTGGTCATATATTCATTAATTTGTTCCCTCACTCCTTCATTCAATATATATTTATCAAGCACTATCCAGTCCCAGATATTGCTAGGTGATAAAGTATAGAGGTGGGAAATATACCTTCAAGGACTCAGCTTTGTGTGTAGTAGAGCCTAAGATGGGGAAAAATAATAATTTTAAAAATACTGCAGTAGGTATTTCAAAAAGTAGAACCAATTCAATATCTGCAGAAAAGAGAACTTTTGGAATTCAAATGTTTGGCAACTGTCCTTAAAACTAGCTAAAAAGTCCTCTTGATGCCAAGATAATTGTTAAATATCAGAGGCATAAAAACTATCTAATTATCAGTGGTTTTCCTGCTGGATTTCAATAGAGAGTGAGAATTAGAGTCAGTAGAGCATTGTATTAGTTATCATTGCTATGCAAATGTATCAAAATTCAGCAGCTTAAAATAGCAAACCTGTATTATGTTATAATTTGAAGGGTCAAAAATCTCTCAGAAGTATTAGCCCTTTATAGATTCAGATCAAAGTCTAGAATAACATTATCTAAGTTAAGTTCAGGAGTAAATGAGTCTCCTCAGATAAAACTTCAAAATTATTACTTCTTATACATAGAGTTTCTCTCAGTCTGTACAATTGTGAAATAAAAAGACAAGTTAGCTGATTCCAAGTACCCAACATGCAATGAGAGGATAGGCATAGGTAACAGTTATATAGATATTAAATGAGGGTCACAAAAATAATCACTGGTCCGTAGCAATTTTAAATCCAGTCAGACAAATGTTGGATGTTTCTTATTAGATCTCAAAGTTAGAAATAATTCTCCATAGTTCTTAGCTCCTCTCTTTTGATTTTATCCTTTGAATAAACCTTCTGTTTTCCAGAAAGTTATCACAAGTTTGCAAAATAATAGTTTTCTAAGTTTGTTTCCTGCCAATAAAATTTTAAGACTGCGCCTCCCTCTTTTCATTTTGTACTATATTTGCACCTTTCAATTCAAGCTGGCAATGTTTCCTTCAATATAATTATCTCAAAAACTTTATGAGTTTCCTATAAATTTCTTTGGGATTTACCACCATTAGCCAAAAGCCACACCCACAAATCACTTCACAATTAGCATTTAGCATTTTATAGGCCATTTTGTTCCAGTGAAGAAATCAGTAAGACATAGCCTCATCTCTAGGCCAGATTTTCTGGCATTGCTCTGGAGTTGAATTTCGTTCAGAAGTCAATTATTAATTTTAATATATTTACTGTCTAGAAACTGAGAATTTTGAAACAATAAAGTCCTTTCTTCTTTTTAACAATCACTTCCTCAATTTATTTCTCTCCTCTCACATTTTACTATAAGCAGCAAGAATAAATTAGGCTGTAACTTCAATACTTTGCTTCTAAATATCCTTAGCTAGATCAACAACTCATTTAAAACTTGCCACATTAATGATAGGTAACAGATGTGCTAAGTGCTCTACAGTATAAAATAAGGATCCTCCTTCCTCCAGTTTCTAAGAACATGTTACTCGCTTCCTTTTGAACTTTCACCAGCAGTATACTCGGAGTCCATGTTTCTAAAAAAAACAATCAACAAAATTCAGGCTTTCTCTAACACCCTTCTCAAAATTCTTTTTTTTTTTTTTTTTAAGACTTTATTGGGGGAAAGAGAACAGGACTTTATTGGGGAATAGTGTGTACTTCCAGGACTTTTTACCAAGTCAAGTTGTTGTCCTTTCAGTCTTAGTTCTGGAGGGTGCAGCTCAGCGCCAGTTGTAGGGGGCACAGCCCACCATCCCTTGCGAGACTCAAGGAATCGAACCAGCATCCTTGTGGTTGAGAACCCACTGGCCCATGTGGGAATCAAACCGGCAGCCTTCGGAGTTAGGAGCATGGGGCACTAACAGCCTGAGCCACCAGGCCAGCCCCTCAAAATTCTTATAGCATTTGCTACTGTTGAGATCCACAGTCATGCTTACATTTTTTGTTATTTGTAAAGGCAGCTTCCTACTTTCAGACACAGAAATATTATTTATCTATGCTATATAACAAATACACCAAAATGTGATGGCTTGAAACAACAAACTTTTGTGTTAATTTAAAGTTTTAAAGGTTCACAAAATTCAATGAAGTAGCATTTGGCTTTGGTGTGTCCCATACCTCTGGCTGAGCAGCCCTGAGACGGCACTAGCTACAGCCGACGTTGGTTTGTGGCTTGCCTTCTTAAGGCACCTCCCAGCACAGAACGGATGGCAACCATCTCTGGATTGCTTTGTGGCTCATGCCAGTTGGCTCCAGGCAGGGCACAGACTGTGACTGAACTTGGCATGCAGGGGATTCCCTCTCAGGAAACCCTGAGGCTGGCAGTTCCAGTGGCCAGTTTTGGACTGGGTCAGAACATTAGCCAGCCACCTCCAAGGACAACACACCCAAAGGACAGACTGAGCAGGCACCAGAGCCCTGCTAAAGTGTATCCTGCTCTCTAGGGTAAGTCCCTGCACAACAGCTCTTCCACTGTACTCACAGCCAGTCCTCACAACAAATCAACCCGAGGGTCAATTGCTCCAATTGGCATGCAAACATCAATCAAATCTCAACTACAATGGAAGGGCACACACAGCCCACACAGACACACACACACACACACATTAACTTCATCAGTTGAAAAACATGGGCTTATAATCAGAAGTGAAATTCCACCTTTAACAAACAGAAATATAAATTTATATAGGCTTTGTCAATACTGTTTAGCATCAAAATTAGACAAAGGGCTTGTAAATAAAATTTTCAGGGTTGTTTGTTTGTCTGTTTGTGTTTTAACATTTTATGTAATTGAGAACTTTTGCCCAAACTTATTAAATGTTTTCTGAGTGGTTTTACAGATCTGCTATAATCTTTGAAAATGACTATTACATTTGTTCCTTTGCAAAATGCATGCTTCCTATTGCAGTTCCTATTTTAGATTATGGCAATTCTATCCATTCATGCATGTAAGTTTGAAGATAGAACATCCTAACCTCTTTTCTCTTTTTATCATTCACGTCTAATTTATCACCAAACATTTTTTTTTCTTTATTTTGCTAAAAACATCAACAGCAACCTCACCCTCAAAATACATTTTCCTTTTCACTTTTTTCTTTCTATGGTTTAGTCCATATCATCACTCTTCTAAATGATAATAACAAAATCCGAATTAATTTGCTGACAAACAGTATTTTCCCCCATCACCTCTTTCTGTCTCTTTTTATACATTGTCCACATTGCTGTCAAAGTTCTCTCTATGAAAAATAAATCTGATCAAACTTTGGTACTTTTAATTTTTTTCATTGATTCTTTTCATATTACATTATATATAAACACACAAATTAACTGTGAAACATAGCGTTTTTAACATATTATTTTGTCAGGTAAAAAGTAAAAACTTTCATTCACTATTGACATCTTTTTGTAAAAGAAAGAAATTATAAAATGAAAATGTAGAAATAACAAGATCTCAGAATATAGAATATCTCAAGAGAGGACGCAATAAACATTTTTAGACATGTATCGAGACATAAAGAAAGAAAATAGAATACAATAGAAGGAAGGAAGGAAGGAAGGAAGGAAGGAAGGAAGGAAGGAAGGAAGGAAGGAAGGAAGGAAGAGAGGATAGGGAGAAGAAGAGGGAAAGGAGGAAGAGATCAAATGGAGATGAAGGAAAGGAAAGAAGGAAGGGGAAAGAGGGAAAGAAGAAAGGTGGCGGAAAAGGAAAGAAGAAAGGACACAAAGGACAAATTTTAAATGTTTCCATATTGAAAGGATACATGTCACTCCAAAATCAACAAAAACACCGTAGATCTCTATTGAAATCTCTTGTTGATGGTGTATGTCTGTGTAATGGGGTATGCTGTGTTTGTGTAGGAGACTGACATGAAAATAGATTGTATACAGTATAAGAAAATTTCTCAAATCTCCTCTTTCTTAAAGTTACAGATCTCACTCTTAGAGCCCTGCTACTGTTTAGCCTCTCTCCTCCTCCCTCTACCTCTACTCTAAATGAACCTACCTTGAGATTACCCAATCATTTTTTTTTTGTGCAGAGAATTTGATTTTTTATCTCCCCCTTCTTTTTTTTCACCTCTTCTCCAATCATCAAAAAAACAATTTTTGAAAAATCCACCCTTGTAGATGTTTGGGTTTAGGTGAGGGATGGTGAGACATAAAGAACCTATATATGGATACAACTTCTCATCACAAATTGTTTTATTGATAGACATTGGTTAGTTTTAGAAGTGATATTTAAAAGCTCTAATAGAGTTTATATGTCTCATTTGTCCTTTTACTGTTTTGGCACTGTCAAAATTATTGGATTGGACAGTATCTGGAGCTACGCAGTTCTAGGGTCTGATTCACCAATGGGGAGCTGTCTGGAATTTATATGAAAGATGATCAGAATCAAGGATTTTGATTAGAAGCAGGGAGCTCACTATTATTTATCTCTGCATGGAAAGGAGAGAAAGAGTGGAGTTAAGAGACATCTTTTGAAACTGCATTTGCGTATTTAAAAGTTTTGTCACTTATGCTTATTTAAGAACATTTACCTGCAGGGTCAAAGCCTTGGTATAGTTAACTAATCTCTGGTAGAAGATCCAAAATCCTTAGAATCTGCCATCTTTCCTTCTTCAACTATATCCACAATAATCACTTTATTTCACACCACTAAAGGCTATGCTTTTGATTGGTACTTGACGTTTGTATTGTTTCTTTTGCTTGCAAAGCCCTTGATGCTCACCCACATTTTATAGTTATCTTAAGTGTAGCACTAGCCCTATTGTAATTTCATTAAACATAATCTTTTGTAGTCTGTCTCCTCCCTGAAGTGTGTGTTTTTTCTGTGTTGTGCTTCACCCTCAACTACAACATGAAAAAACCTTGTCATAGTAGAGTACCTCAAAATGCCTTGTGCCTTTATCTTCATGTGTAGGCTTTCTAGTAGATTTAGCATAGCCCCTCGTGTTTATGTAATGGAGCAATAAAGAATAGGGCCTAAAGTAGCCTGCAGTGCTAATGATTTCTGGCTAATTGTTCCACTAGAAAATATAATAGTTTATAATGGTGACCAAGGAAACTGCTTCCTAGTATATACATTGATATATACATTTTCCATAATCATTTCTAATTAAAAAGTAAAGATAAACTTTTAGTTCTGTAGAGTCCTACAAAATATTATACCTCAATATTGATTCTTTTCTCTTCCCAATTGCAAGCATTGCCTTGCTCCATTTCAGAATCAATATAATCTACTTGGGTTTTATCACTGTGCTAGTCTGAAAAATTTCCCTCCAAGAGATATCCAGGTCAAATCCCTAGAATCTTTGACTATTACTTTCATTGGAAGGAGGATCTTCGTAGATGTGATTAAGTCAGGAACCTAGAGATGAGGTAATCCTTGTTAATCCACGTGGGCCCTAAATCCAATGACTAATGTACTCATAAGTAAAAGGCCAAGAGAGATTTAAGACATGCAGAAAAGAAGACACAGATGAGAATCCAATGTATAGACAGAGGCAAGACTGGAGTGGTGAAGCCATAGTGACCTCAGACAACCACCGGAAGCAGGAAGGGACAAGGAATGCCATCTCCCCAGTAGTTGGAAGGTTGGCCTTGCAATACCTTCATTTTATTTTAGACTTCGGTCATAGAGACCTATGGGAGAATACATTTCTGCTGTTTGAAGCCACCAAGTCTGTGATACCTTATCACAGTAGCCACAAGAAGCTAATGCACTAATAAAAGTTACGACCCTTCCCATATACACATACATTGCCATGGCCACTTTCCTGTTTTGTGTTTCATCATACCATTAAATACATTCTAAATACCATATATTTGCTTCATTTATCATGTTCATCTTCTGTCTCTCCAGCTAGACAGTAATTGAGTTATGGTAAGCATTTTCCTTAAGGACATTCTTTGATCAAATAATAATAAAGCCAAACATACCAAAAAACATAATCTACATCCCGAGTAATTTTTTATAGGTAATCATTATATTTGGTTTGCTGAGATACTACATATTATTCTCACCTAATATTATCAAAATTCTGTCTTTAAAATAATATGCTTTATGTTAGTGAAGAAAAACAAGATGAAATAAAAGGCAGATGTTCATTTGGTGAGGAGAACAGATATTTATATAGAAGAGCAGGATCTAAAAATGATATTTAGAATCCATAAGGAAGTCAACTTATCATTGTCAATTTTGATATTTCATGTGATAGAGAGTAACATAAGCTCTTGCTGCTTTCAACTGGGGATGATCTAACAAAAACCCTCTACATGAGGCAAGAATACAAAATATATCAGCAAGTGTATCATTCCCCAATAAAAACACAGCAGTTTTGAAGGAATTTTATTGATCTATGATAGAAAAATATTCCATTTCGGTATGCCATTCAATTAAATGATATGAAATATCTGAGTTGTAAAATAAAGACATTTCGAAGAATACTTAGTATACTGAAGTTTTATGCACCTGTATGAGAACCTTAGTGTACTTCATGCTCATTAATAGAGATAGAATACAAAACATCTTTCTATTTAATCAGATAAATTCAATCTATGTAGCTCCATGAATAAAAAAGGAGAACTGCTTTTATTTATGGCAATACAAAAGGAGAACTTAAGATAGAGCAGCAATAAATATCTATTGGAGGATAATATCAATAGCTACAAATAACATTGTAATGTCCATTTCATATTAAAATAAACATCATTCATATAAAGGAAAAATTAAAAAGTGGAAATATTATTCTATAATTTGTTATACTCTTTGTTTGAAAAATAAGTGCAATGTTCAAGATTATATTTAAAATGACAAATATAATGTGGGTATTTAAAAATAAATCTTTCTCTATACACACACATTCATTTACAGTTAAATAATATTCAAAACACTAAACACTACTTTGTGAAATGCCTCTGTGTGCAAGTAAATAATTGTCAATATTAAGACTCTAATTTAAATGGTAAATAATAAATAATAACATAATCAACAGGCAGCATGAAGAAAACACATAAAAAGTAATTTGATGTAATTATTTTCCCCAAAGAAAAAAAGGTAAAAGAGTCTATTTATTTGACCCATTATTAACTCTAGAAACTTGGGAAACTATTTTAGGCAGGAGTAAGTGAGTATATGTGTACACATGAACACACACACAAAACCTTCCAGTTAATATTAAGATCATTAAATTATTTTCCATATATTTTTGGCTTTATAGTTTTAAATCTTGGACAGTTGAATAGAAGGCAATATAATATTCCTTACTATAATACTTTCAAAGAATGACAGGTACAAAAGGAACACTTCAAAAACTTCAAATTATCGTGTTAAAAATTCAACTTCATTTTTATCTTTTATGACAAAGAAAACGTAGATTTGTACTGCAATATTCACTAAAGCCAGCATCTTATTTTTAGACTTTCTAATTAAAACTAATACATTAATAAAACATGTCCCCTCAAAAAATAAAAGTTAGTGCTACTAGTTCTACAACTTTAGATATTTGATTTCATGAATATGTATGACTCATTGAAACTTTAAAATGTGTATTTCAAGGCATGACTGGCACCTCTTAGGAACTGATAACCAAAGGATATACAATAATACTGAACTCTTTTAAAAATGGACATTTGAAATTATTATAACATGGTAACAATTCTGTGGATAAAACCACATAGATCTTATAAATAACAACAAAAAACACTATTAGTAATTAGATACCTACACCAAAATTTTATTAACGTAACAGACTTAGGTTTAGCTGACGTAATAAAAGTAATAAACGTAATAACGTGATAAACGTAATAACGTAATAACGTTATTAGCTGACGTAATAACATTATTAGCTGACGTAATAAACGTAATAACTTACGTTTATAAATTTTATTAACGTAATAGACGTAATAAATTTTATTAACGTAATAGACTTACGTTTAGCTGACGTAATAAACGTAATAAACGTAACAACGTAATAAACGTAATAACGTAAACGTTATTAGCTGACGTAATAAACGTAATAACGTAATAACGTGATAAACGTTTGTTTAGCTGACTATAATAAAACATGTAAATACAATATTTTTATTACTGTCTAATATCTAAGTGTTAGCCATTTTTAGTGATCTACAAAGGTCTGAGTAATAACTAAAAAACACAAATGTATTCTGCTAGGACTTCTCTTCTATATCAAAGATTAATAAACCTACCATATATTTTGACTTAAATGCATACTTCATTTCAAAGTCAAGCTAAGTGAATCCAATTTACCCCCTACAGTTCCAACTCGTTCTTTATCCAGTGTTATTCATCAGTATTTACGGATCACATTTTATTTGCCAGGTATTGTTTTAAATACTTGTGAAACATCAGTGGTGAATGAAATAGATAAAATTCCCTGCTTTCATGGAATTTACATTCTAGGGATCTACCCACTGCCCAAAACATTAAATATCACTCAGGATTCTGCTACTCTCTCACCGTAGCACCCAATCAATAACCAAGTTCTTTCTATGCTACCATCGAAAGAATTCTCTCAAATCCATTCAATATTCTGCATTCGATACTACCCAAGTCTAAGCTAGAATTTCTCTCCACAGTTATCGTTATCTCTCCTAACTTTTTTCTTTCATCTGTCTTCCTTCCTTTCTTTCATTTTCCACATATCAACAGAGATTTTTATCAAATGAAACATGAGGCTCACCTGCATAAAATTATCCAGTGTAATGAGAATTTCTGACTGAAGGAGGCAGTGGGTTTCTGTTCCTGTGAAAACAAGGAAAAGGCATCAATGGATTAAAAATTCTTTAATATGATTTTTTAACATGAATTAATATGAATTATCAAAGAGTGGTAAATGCAAGACACTGTTGAAGAAATAAATGCTGGGAAAAATGAGAAATTGCCCAAAGAACAGAAACTGATAGTAGTTTTCATACCAAAGATAAGTACCTCTCTGGTCTGGGTACCAATGTGAGCTAAAAGAAATCAGATGAATTTTATTAACATTTCGTCAAGTCCAATAGATTTGAAATTGGAATATCCCCAAATGCAAATGTAATGATTACTGAAATCAATGTGATTGTCACGCAGGGGACCCTGCTCGCTGCGCCATTTGTCATGCAGGGTCTCAGCTCCCACTCCCCGCCCAAGAACGCAGGACACGGTAAGGCCAAAAAGGAACACCCACGGAGCCATAGGTAGGGAAGTCAAACCAATATATTCTCGCTGGCGGCTGGACTGGAGACACAGGAAGCAGGATCTACATAATCTGCCTAACAGCAGTCTGCGCTTGCCAGCCACCATCTTCTTGCTAGCCCCCATTCCATTCCTGCTAGCGTAGCCACAGCCGTTATATTAGTGGCCAATGGCCTACGGGTTACAGCTGACGGCCAACTAGCCACAGCTGCTGGCATCTGATCACAGTTGATGGCCATTTACTACCCGAGCCAGCACCTTTCTATGTGAGGCCGAGAGCCTGGAAACTGCTTTTTTGGGGTTTTGTCCCCACACTCCACCCCTACAGGGTCTCGCCTCACAATCTACGCGAGAAGCGTCTTCTGCGAGGGTCCCTGTGCAAGGAGCCTGGAGGTGAATGCACTATCCTGAACACAGCCAGGCTCTCTGGGCACAGCCAGGGTTTCTCAGGGCACCACCACAGTACTTCTGGGCACAGCCAGACATCCTGGGCTTCTTAGGGTACCACCTGTCTCCCCGGGCACAGCCAGAGTTTCTCAGGGCACTGCCACTCTCTCTGGACACAGCCAGACTTCCTGGACACAGCCAGGGCCTCTCAGGGCACTGCCACTCTCTCTGGACACAGCCAGACTTCCTGGACACAGCCAGGGCCTCAGGGCACTGCCACTCTCTCTGGGCACAGCCAGACTTCCTGGACACAGCCAGGGCCTCTCAGGACACTGCCACTCTCTGGACACAGCCAGACTTCCTGGACACAGCCAGGGCTCTCAGGGCACTGCCACTCTCTGGACACAGCCAGACTTCCTGGACACAGCCAGGGCCTCAGGGCACTGCCACTCTCTCTGGGCCTCTCGGGGTACTGTGCTGGAACAACAGTGGCTCACATCAAGGTGCTTACATCTTATCAATGGCGGCCAGTGTGGGGACAAAACCCCAAAAAGCAGTTTCCAGGCTCTCGGCCTCACATAGAAAGGTGCTGGCTCGGGTAGTAAATGGCCATCAACTGTGATCAGATGCCAGCAGCTGTGGCTAGTTGGCCGTCAGCTGTAACCCGTAGGCCATTGGCCACTAATATAACTGCTGTGGCTACGCTAGCAGAGAAGGAAAGGAATGGGGGCTAGCAAGAAGATGGTGGCTGGCAAGCGCGGACTGCTGTTAGGCAGATTATGTAGATCCTGCTTCCTGTGTCTCCAGCCCAGCAGCCAGAGAGAATATATTGGTTTGACTCCCCTACTTATGGCTCCATGGGTGTTCCTTTTTGGCCTTACCGTGTCCTGCGTTCTTGGGCGGGGAGTGGGAGCTGAGACCCTGCACGACAAATGGCGCAGCGAGCAGGGTCCCCTGCGTGACACATGGCGTAGTCGGCAGGATACGGTGCTGGCCAAAGCTTTCCGAAGGGCAGTGGAGCAGTTTGTGCGTATGAAAGCTCAGTCTGAGGAAGACCAGGAGGAGCAGCTGCCGGAGAGCTCGATTCCCGTGGAGGGGTGGAAAGATGTGGATGGTTCCCCAACCAGCAGAGGCCGGAGAAAGCGGAGAAAGCGAAGGTTGTTGCCGCCCTGTGGGCTGGGAACTGCTTGCTGAGGCAACTTGGATGCGGGACTTGTCCCAGGAGGAAATGCATGCTGAGTCCTCCGTGGGAGATGAGGGTGAGGTCAAGGTCGTCCCTCACCCCCAGGACAGCCCTGGCGAATGACTATGGACTATGGGGAATTGCCTTCTATCCCTAATTTAATGGACGCTTGACTGTTTGGGAACATACCATCATGTAGTGGGACTGGTTGATGTTTGCTTTTGTGTCTTGACTGGCCGCCATTGATAATATGTAAGCACCTTGATGTGAGCCGCTGTTGTTCCAGCACAGTACCCCGAGAGGCCCAGAGAGAGAGTGGCAGTGCCCTGAGAGGCCCTGGCTGTGTCCAGGAAGTCTGGCTGTGTCCAGAGAGAGTGGCAGTGCCCTGAGAAACTCTGGCTGTGCCCGGGGAGACTGGTGGTACCCTAAGAAGCCCAGGAAGTCTGGCTGTGCCCAGAAGTACTGTGGTGGTGCCCTGAGAAAACCTGGCTGTGCCTGGGGAAACAGGTGGTACCCTAAGAAGTCCAGGATGTCTGGCTGTGCCCAGAAGTACTGGGGTGGTGCCCTGAGAAACCCTGGCTGTGCCCGGGGAGACTGGTGGTACCTTAAGAAGCCCAGGAAGTCTGGCTGTGCCCAGAAGTACTGGTGGTGCCCTGAGAAACCCTGGCTGTGCCCAGAGAGCCTGGCTGTGTTCAGGATAGTGCATTCACCTCCAGGCTCCTTGCACAGGGCCCCTCGCAGGAGACGCTTGTCGCGTAGATTGTGAGGCGAGACCCTGTAGGGGTGGAGTGTGGGGACAAAACCCCAAAAAGCAGTTTCCAGGCTCTCGGCCTCACATAGAAAGGTGCTGGCTCGGGTAGTAAATGGCCATCAACTGTGATCAGATGCCAGCAGCTGTGGCTAGTTGGCCGTCAGCTGTAACCCGTAGGCCATTGGCCACTAATATAACTGCTGTGGCTACGCTAGCAGAGAAGGAAAGGAATGGGGGCTAGCAAGAAGATGGTGGCTGGCAAGCGCGGACTGCTGTTAGGCAGATTATGTAGATCCTGCTTCCTGTGTCTCCAGCCCAGCAGCCAGAGAGAATATATTGGTTTGACTCCCCTACTTATGGCTCCATGGGTGTTCCTTTTTGGCCTTACCGTGTCCTGCGTTCTTGGGCGGGGAGTGGGAGCTGAGACCCTGCATGACAGCCAGTCAAGACACAAAAGCAAACATCAACCAGTCCCACTACATGATGGTATGTTCCCAAACAGTCAAGCGTCCATTAAATTAGGGATAGAAGGCAATTCCCCATAGTCCATAGTCATTCGCCAGGGCTGTCCTGGGGGTGAGGGATGACCTTGACCTCACCCTCATCTCCCACGGAGGACTCAGCAAGCGTTTCCTCCTGGGACTAAAAGTCCTGCATCCGGGCTGCCTCAGCAAGCAGTTCCCAGCCCACAGGGCGGCAACAACCTTCGCTTTCTCCGCTTTCTCCGGCCTCTGCTGGTTGGGGAACCATCCACGTCTTTCCACCCCTCCACGGGAATCGAGCTCTCCGGCAGCTGCTCCTCCTGGTCTTCCTCAGACTGAGCTTTCATACGCACAAACTGCTCCACTGCCCTTCGGAAAGCTTTGGCCAGCACCGTATCCTGCCGACTGCGCCATGTGTCACGCAGGGGACCCTGCTCGCTGCGCCATTTGTCATGCAGGGTCTCAGCTCCCACTCCCCGCCCAAGAACGCAGGACACGGTAAGGCCAAAAAGGAACACCCACGGAGCCATAGGTAGGGAAGTCAAACCAATATATTCTCGCTGGCGGCTGGACTGGAGACACAGGAAGCAGGATCTACATAATCTGCCTAACAGCAGTCTGCGCTTGCCAGCCACCATCTTCTTGCTAGCCCCCATTCCATTCCTGCTAGCGTAGCCACAGCCGTTATATTAGTGGCCAATGGCCTACGGGTTACAGCTGACGGCCAACTAGCCACAGCTGCTGGCATCTGATCACAGTTGATGGCCATTTACTACCCGAGCCAGCACCTTTCTATGTGAGGCCGAGAGCCTGGAAACTGCTTTTTTGGGGTTTTGTCCCCACAGTGATTTTTTGGTTTGTTTGTTTGTTTGGTTGGTTGGTTGTTCTGTTTGTTGTTTTTTTTTCTCTCACTCTCCCACTTCCAGAAGTTTGTTGAGAGAGAGGCATTTGAGAAAGATCTAGAGAAGGGAGAAAATTAATACAACCCCATGTGGTGCTTGGATTCCAGGGTACTAATTAAATATAGTGATAAACCAAAACTATGTAAAAATATGCTCCTACTGTATTGTAAGCTCAAATACTGAAAACATCAAGTCAGAAGCACAGTGATGGCAATACAAGAGTTTGAGTACTGGGCATTGATAATGAACTCAATCTAATGAAAGGTGTGGCTCAGCTCCAGCTAAAATCAGTTTGTGGAGAACTCTGAAAAAAAAAAAAAATCAGTCTCTTACCCTAACTGCCACATAGAAAAAATGGCATTTGGGATTGAGGGTGTTGGTAAATGTTTTGCTTTAACTGTCACTGCTTTTTACCACAATGCCCAGAATACAATTTACAGAGAGAGAGAGAGAGAGAGAGAGAGAGAGAGAGAGAGAGAGAGAGATGAGATATGCAAAAAAGCAAGCAATTGTATTCATAATTTAAAAAATTCTAATAGAAGTGGACATGTAAATGAACCATTTATTGATTATAAGAAAGAAAACTTTAATCATTATACACATGTTTAAGGAGATACATGATATAATGGATGAAGAAATAGAAAAGGAGAAATGGAACTTCCAAAGAGAATAAAAAAAAGTATAGAACCAAAAAGGGGAAAATAAAAAAGAATCTGAAACATGAAATATATCAGGTTGGCACTTCAGAAAGATCACTGAACATGCAGATATTGCTCAGAAAGAAACTTAGATAATTAAAGACCTAACATTTAAGAGTAAGGACAGAGATAAAGAAGAGCAAATTAAAAATCAAAGTAAATAGAAGTAAATAAAATAATGAAAGTAAAAGTAGGAACTGATTTAATAGATAACAATCAATAGAGAAAAGCAACAAGGGAAAACATTTGATTTTTTAAAGGATTAATAAAATTAATAAGTTCCTAAGAAAATTGTTGAAATGAATATAAAACAGAATCTATCAATAAAGAAATGTCAGAAACTATCAACATCATAGCACATTACTATAGATGTTGTACATCATAAAAGCATAATGATGGAATATTATGAAAAACTTGAAATCAATAGATTTAGTAACTTACATAAAATGGACAGATTCTTATAAAAATAAAACTCAGAAAAAACTTGACTACCACACAAAGAAGAAAAATGAATCCAAAATGGCGACAGAGCTCTGGTTGCAGAACATTTTCCAGAGGCAAGTGTACTTTGTACAGGGGTCCATGCTTAGAAAAGGAGCAGGCTCCAGGAAACATGTCCCCTTCTCATCACAGTGTTTGCTTGTAGAGATTTTGCAGCTATAAAGTCTAATGAAAGAGAATGACCATCTTTTGCTGATGTGTGATATAATGTATGAGAACACTTGTATCCCTGTGGACACCACAACTGAGAAATCGTCCAACTGCCAAGGTTGCGCCAGAAAATGTTGTTTTAATGGCTGAAACTTTATTAAACACAGCATTCTCTCTCTCTCTCTCTCTCTCTCTCTCTCTCTCTCTCTCTCTCTCTCTCTCTCTCTCTCTCACACACACACACACACACACACACACACACACAATCTGAAACAAGATCTCAATAATCTTTTATCTGTTTAAGAAATAAGAAATCAAATATGTAATTAAAAACTTCCCCCAAGAGAAGTCCAAAAGTCCAGATGACTTTATTACTGTTTATTACTGAATTTTATCCATATTATAGAAAGAAATAAACCCTTCATAACCTGTTTTATGAGGTCAGCATTATCTTGCTCTCTCAACTTGACAAAGATAGGATGTCAGGAAGATGACATAATAGGAGGTCGCCTAATCATATTCCCTGTCAGCAATAATAATTTGGTATCAATAAACCACAGACAAAAGTGCTTTTGTGAAGCCTCACAATCCAGGTAGGTGACTGTGAAACCCAGTGGGGCCCATGAGCCTGGAGGATTGTTTTGTGGAGGCACGCGGCTGATACATGCATGTGGTCTCAGCTTGGACCCAGAAACAGCCAGTGCCCCTGTCAATTAGAGACAGCCCCATTTGGTCTTGCTCCTGCCACCAGAGCCATTAGCCAGAGGAAACACCAGGAGTCATATCCTTCTGTGTCCCAGGTAACTGCTTCCTAGTGAAATATGGCAAGAAAAATAAAGAATAAACATACATATTGTAAAGGGAACTTTTAGAGTTCCTGAATATGTTTAAGGAGTTATTCTAGTTGGTGGGTTTACTTACACAAATGTAAAAGTCTTCAAACTATAAACCTATGATTTGTGTATTTTCTTACATATAAATTATTCCCTTCAAAAATGTAAAACCTAAAATATAACAAATGGAAACAAATAAATAGAAAGACATAAATCCGTTTTCACTGTGCCCCTATTCACCAAGAGATGACTTCTAAAATGTTCAATATGTTTGTAGACCTGTTATAATCTAGCCCCTGACTATTGACATAATCACTCAGTAGATTTGTTTCATATCTAGACACTCTCTGCCTCATATTCTCTGTTAACAATCCAATTTAAAAAATGGGCAGAGGACCTGAATAGACATTTCTCCAAAAAGGATGTACAGATGGCCAACAGACATACGAAAAGATGCTCAAGATCACTAATCATCAGAGAAATGCAAATAAAAAAAACAATGAGATATCACCTCATCCCAGTTAAGATGGCTATCATCAATAAGACAAATAATAGCAAGTGTTGGAGAGGCTGTGGAGAAAAAGGAACCCTCATACCCTGTTGGTAGGAATGAAGACTGGTGCAGCCGCTATGGAAGGCAGTGTGAAAGTTCCTCAAAAAATTAAGACTAGAATTACCATATGACCCAGCAATCCCTCTCCTGGGTGTCTACTCAAAAAAAATCTGAAAATATTTACCCATAAAGGTATACGTGCCCCGATGTTCATTGCAGCTTTACTTTTGGTGGCTAAGACATGGAAACAACCAGTGTCCTTCAGTAGATGAATGGATAAAGAAGTTGTGGTATATGTACACAATGGAATGCTATTCTGCCATAAGAAAAGATGAAACAGTGCCATTTATGACAAAATGGGTGGATCTTGAGATTATTATGCTAAGTGAAATAAATCAGACAGAAAAGTCAAACCATATGATTTCACTGATATGTGGGATATAAAACTGAAAGCAACAAAGGAGCAAGACAAACCAACAAACAAAAACTCACTACCACAGACAACAGTTTAGTGGATACCAGAGGGATGGTAGATGAGGGTAAATGGGATCAAATATATAATGATGGAAAAATTGACTCTGGGTGGTGAACACACCATGTGATATGTTGATGTTGTAGCATTACAGAATTGTATGGCTGAAACCTATGTAACTTTACTAACAACTGTCACCCCAATAAACTTTAATTTAAAAAAAATAAAAAGAAAAGAAAAACAATAAAGTATTTTAAATTACCAGCATCATATTTTCCATTACATTAAATTGCCCTATATGCCATCTCTCACTTAAGCTTTTGTACACCCACAACCTTACCTTAAATTGTCCCCTCACCCTTTACCTAACTTCTACACATATTCAATATCTCAGCTTTTAAAAAGATAATGTACTGCCTGCGACTTGATTTATATTTAAAGTGACTTAAATTAGATATAATTTATGAAATATCACTGTCTCCTCTGGTAGCCATTATCTAAAGTCTATTTCACAGACCTTGGTGTTCACAGAAACATAAGGTAAATATTTATTTATATTTTTAAAATATAAAGATAGGCCTTGTAATAACCTTTGGTACATTTTTAGATTTGGGTAGCAGTAAACCCAAGATGCCCATGTATGGTTATATAAGTTTTATATTGCACAAACTAAGAAGTGTTATTTATAGAGGTTAGCATACAGTCTGCACAAACCTAAGTGGTATTTTTGAGTATACCATGGAATTGCCAAAAGCAAACAAGAGGATAGGACGAAAAATAGGACCTTTCTCTTAGTCCAACAAATAGCTAACAAAGGTTACATTCCACAAAATTTTAATTTGCTGCACTATCTGTAGACAAACAAAAATTCCATGTAATCAATTTATTGTTCCCTGCTAATTAAAGGTAAATCCTATCTTTGGGAAAAAAAAGCCAGATCTATGATTATATGGCTTCTCTTCTCAAAGAGTGGATTCTATTATTTATTTTTATGGGTATTTTAATGGTTCTAATCAAAATCCAAAATATGTGATGGGAATAAAGGATCTAGTGTAATTCTTACAAGAGGAAGAAGCATCAAAAAGCTAAAGTGACATCATGATGAAGGAAAACTTTGAAGAATAACAATGTGTTATCTGTCCTGGGCATTATATCCTACACAATGTATCATCTTCCATTTTGTATAGACCTCAAAAATACACAAAATGGATTCATAAGTTTGAATCATTGTTAAAGTCTGTGAAGGTCCTGTCCTCTAGGCCTATGTAAATTGTGGGAAGTAAGTAAAAACACGATCTATATATTTGGACATACGAGGTCTGACAATTAAGTTCACAAACTCATCTTAGAAAACGTGCTACACACTTCATTGCTGAATATCACTATGGTCACCTTCAAAGTACTCCCCTTGGGAAGCTATGCACCAATGCCAGTGCCTAGTTCACCCTTCAAAGCAATGTTGGAACTCTTTTTCTGGAATGGTCATCAGAGTTGTCGTCATATTACCCTTGATGTCTTGAATGTCATCAAAATGTCTTCCTTTCAATATTTCCTTTATCTTTAGGTAAAGAAAGAAGACACTGGGGGTCAGATCAGGTGAGTAGGGAGGGTGTTCCAATATAGTTATTTGTTTACTGGCTAAAAACTCCCTCACAGACAGTGCCTGTGAGCTGGTGCATTGTCCTGATGCAAGAGCCATGAATTGTTGGCAAAAAGTTCAGGTCATCTAACTTTTTCATGCAGCCTTTTGAGCACTTCCAAATAGTAAACTTGGTTAACTGTTTGTCCAGTTGGTACAAATTCAAAATGAATAATTCCTCTGATATCAAAAAATGTTAGCAACATCATTGCAACAAGTTAGCAAACTTAATTGTCAGACTTCATTTGACATAAAGAATTGTTGTTATTTGATTTGTATGGGAGAATTTACTTTTTGGATCAGTGTCATTGCCAATTCAGTGGATGTTTCAATGCGATGTTCTTTCCATTCAGTTGTTCTTTCGATGATAAAACTCTGGGAGACAACACCAAGTACTTTTATAAAAGGGTTCTCCACACACACTTGATAAGAACTTTCAGAAAACTTATTGCCTCTCTATCATCATCCATCTGAAGGTGTTCCACTTGGAGCAGGGCTTCTTGAATAAACGGGGTATGAGAAAGTGAAAAGCATCCCTGGCCATACTTGAGTTGGCCTGATATATGAACCAGGCCTGGGTGCTGGAGTGCAAGAGTTAATCTGGCACTCAAAACTACACTGTAGTGTTTTCCTGTAGACATAAATAATTTAAGGGAACATCAACGCCAGGCAAGGGCTCTCTCAAACTATCATGGATGATGACAAAGACAAGGGGCAAATCATGAACAGATTCCTGAGACACAAAAGTGACCATCTGCCCACCTATCTTGGATAATGACATAACTATTGCTTCTTTATCAGTTATGGCATTAGCCTCGTGCTAGCCCTGTTTTCTAGATACAATTCGTTAACATACCCAGTCAATCAATCTAGAGCAAATTCTTGCTTGCTTCACCTGTCCAAAATTACCTGACACAGGGCTCAATCCTGTAATAAGTACTTTCCAAAACCCTTACTGAAATGCCACATGATTCTCCCTCAGGTGTATTGCCTCTCACTGCAAGAAGCAATAAACCAAATTGTTCAACTGCAGAGGTCTCCCTGGTTGTCTTTGACCAAAAAACATTGAAAGTTCAAATATAAGTCCTACTGGGTCTAAAATAGCCAAGTTCTGAAATTTTTCTCATTATTCTTAGAGTTTCACTTCTTTGCTTTTTAAAAAATATACATCTTTAATTTGATATCATAATTTTCCTGAATCTTGTGTAGATTATAATATTGCCCGTGGCATGTCCCTAACATGGTTTTTACACCTTGTTTCCAAAAAATGTTATCTTTTAATACCTTAATACTATGACAAGACATATATGTGTGAAATATCCATGAAAATAAACTTCCACATTTTATAGAATATGAGTGACCCTTTCTGAATGAGTTGAACTCACTGGGCTACAAAACAAACAAAAATATGTTTTTTATCTGTCTTGTAATTTGCAGATGTGTTCTTTGTTCTTCTCTGTTTGCATTTGAAATATTGGACAAGCCCAACTTTTCCTGGGTACATTTAGATAATTAAATAAATAAGAGTCACTTCCATTCATACCAACAATCTCAGTTAAATGATAAAGCATCCAACTAATTTAAAGTTTCTCTCCCACTCGGCACTTTAGCCCATTTTCTGCTTTCAACATAGAAGTCAGGAGTGGGTAGTGTGATAAACCTGAGTCTTCTTTGTTTCCACACGTGTTTTTGTTGTTGTTGTTCTTATTTGTTTGTTTGTTTTACTTCTTATCCTCCTTACACTAAGATGGCTGGGAGATTGGAGTAGGGGCAAGAAGAATAGGTAAGAGTTTTCTGTTGTGCATGAAATTGACACTAGTTCCCTCTAAGTGAGGAATGTTGCCCAAAGCTGAATCTTTCCCTCCTATTTTGAGAACAGGGTTAATGGAAACTGACAAATGATACGACAATACCTCAGGGTTGGCAATAATGGAAGCTGTTACTACTTCTAAGCCTGAGAAGAAAAAATAAATGTTTACAAGAGCCAGATAAAGAACTATAGCTATAGAAGGAGAGCTATCAATCAATAGGAGTTGTCATCATCAGTAGAGGAATTCAGCCATCATTAGAATAATGGCAAAGCTGAAAGGGAACAAGGGGAAACTATATCCTAAACTCACTTCACTGCTCCCCTCTGATCTCCTGCCCGAAACTTTAATGAACTTAATCCAATCAGAAGCCAGGAGGCAAAGAAGCCAGCTTGTGGATTCTGTTACAGAGTTTCTCAGGACATGTAGAAGGTGGAGAATAAGGGGTGATCTGAGGGGCAAATGTGTATACTGAGCATATCCCCTCAGACCAATGATTCTAGCCCCATATGATCCAATAAACCATAAAGTAAAAAAATTTCTAAAAATCCAGCAGAAACAACCAAGTATTAGAACAATTATGGGAGTTCAGCAAGCTTTCTGGACACATAATCAACATGAAATTATTGACACTTTTCTTACCAGCAACAGCCAAGTAGAAAATAGAATACAAAATCAAGCATAATTCTCATTATCAACAAAATGATTAAGCATTTTAGAATCAATTCAGTCAAAAAATGCATAACAACTTTCTGGAGAAAAATGTGTAAGTCGTATTAAAAGACACAAAAGAAAATTAAATATGGAAAAATAGTCTATGTGCACGTATGGAAGCAGTTAATTTTTTCTCAAAATCTACAAATTCAATGATAGTCTTAGCCAACGTGAAATATGCTTTTAAAACTTAACAAATTAATTTCAATATTAATATTGAATGTAAAGGTTCATGTAGATAGGTTAATTTTGAAAAAAAAAAAAAAAACAAAGATGTGTGACTCATCCAATCAGAATACATAGTTAAAAAGCTTAGCACAAAGTATGGGTGTTGTACCAGTGAGGAACATGTAAAAAAAAAAAAAAAAAAAGGAAGGAAAAAGAGGATATACATATGGATACTTGATACACAATAAGATGGCAGCATAATCAGAAGAATTCATATTGTTTAAAAAGCCATACTCTCTGAAACCATCTATGTATTCAATGCAATCACTATCAAAATTTCAATGACATTGTTACAGAAAAAAGGAAAAAAATTCTAAAATTAATATGGAACCATAGTAGAGCCCCAAATAGCCAAACCAATTTTGGAAAAGAAGAACAAAGAGGTAGGCATCAGATGTCCTGATTTCAATCTATGTTACAAAGCTATAGTAATTCAAACAATATGGTCCTGGCGTAAAAGCAGACATACAGACCAATGGAATAGAACAGAGAGCCCAGAAATAAACCCACACGTATACCATTACCTAATATTTGATAAGGGAGCCAAGAATACCCAATGAGGAAAAGACAGTATTTTCAATAAATTTTGTTCAAAAAACTGCATAGTCCCATGTAAAAGAATGAAATTGAACCTCTATCTTAGCAATGATTATTTGCATTTGACACCAAGAGCACAACAAAAGCAAAAAATAAGAAGTGAGACTATATCTAACTAAAAAGCTTCTGTGCAGCAAAAGAAACAATGAATAGAATAAAGAGGCAACCTACAAAATAGAAAAAAATATTTCAAACCATATATCACATAAGGGGTTAATATCCAAAATATATAATAAACTCATATAACTTTATAGCAAAAAAATAATAATCCGCCTAAAAAATGGACATAGGACCTAAATAGACATTTTCCAAAGAAGACATACAAATGGTCAAGTACACACAAAGGTGCTCAAGATCTCTGATCATCAGGAAAATGTTAATGAAAACCACAGTGAGAAATTACCTCATACTTGTTAGAATGGCTATTATAAAAAAGACAAAAAATCACAAGTGTTGGTGAGAATCAGAGAAAAGGAAACTCTTATGCACTGCTGGTGAGAATGTAAATTGGTACAGCCACTATGGAAAACATTATATTCCTCAAGAAATAAAAATAAAAAATAGAGCTACCATATGATTCAGTAATCCCATTTCTGGGTATATATCCAAAAGAAATGAAATAATATCACAGAGATATCTGCACTCCTATATTCATGACAGCATTATTTACAATAGCCAACACACTGAAACAATCTAGTGTCTATCAACATATAAATGGTGAAGAAACTGTCACATACATATGTGATGGCATATTATTTGGCCATAAAAGAGTAGGAAACCATGCTATTTGCAACAGTATAGACGGACCCTGAGGTAATTATTCTAAGCCAGAAACAGAAAGATACTGTATATCTCACTTAATATGTGGAATCTAAAGGGGGGAAAACCTAAACTCAAAGAAACAGAGCATAGAAGGGTGAATGGTAATTGCCAGGGGCTGGAGGTTGGTCAAAGGGCACAAACTTCCTGTTATAAATAAGTTCTAGGATACAATATACATCGTGGTGACTATAGTTAACAATACTGTATTGTATGGTTCAAAATTGCTAAGAGAGTACATCTTAAATGTTCTCACCAAACACACACACACACTCACACACACGTAACACACAAAACATTAAATATGAGCAGTAATGAATGTGTTAACTAACCTTATTGTGGTAATCATTTTGCAATATATACGCATATCAAATTATCATATTGTATATCTTATAGTTACACAATGATACGTGTCAATTATATCACAATGAAACTGGGGGAAAAAGGTAGCATAACAGACATGGGTAAAGGACAGATTTTGTTTTTCTCATGATATTGTAGGAAAGATTATCTCACTATATGGAGAAAATTAAATCTGGGTCCCTACTTTACAAAATAGATAAATGTGTCTTCCAGATTAAAGAAGCAATTATAGAAAGGTAAATATAAAGCTAATTTACCTATTGAAGAATGTATTTGTGATAAAGGTGTACAGAAATATTTAAAATGATCCATAAGCAAAAATCATAAACCAGAAACAATTTATTTGACAACATCAAAATATAGGACCAGTTAATAGACAGAAGGCAGATTGGAAGAACATATTTGCAACATCTAAAACTAATAGATAATTTAAAAAGAGAATATACAAGTAATTGCAAATCTTTGAGTAAAAGATGGAAAGCTTGATAGAAAAATGAGGAGGTTGGAAAAAAATGGCGGCGTGAGGTGAGCCTCTGTAGCGCTCCCCTGGAATTTACAACGAATCGGACAACAATAACTCCACAAAGGACTCCCTGCACAGCAGACAGGCAAGTCTAAGAGGCCCACTACTGAATTCACCTCCAGGTGGGTGAATCGCGCGAGCGGGGGAGGAGGGAGAGGAGAAGTGCGGGGACGAAGCCGCGAGGGCGCACATAACTCAGTGCTCGCAGCTTGCTGCTCCCTGAACTTCTGCAGCTGCGGGAGAGGGAAGGACTCGGACTCCTAGGGCTCCACTTACGGCCCACAGGGATAAGGGGGCAGCATATAACACAGCTGAACCCAACGCTCATGTCAGAGACCTCACGGAGCAAAGACTGAGGAAAGAGGGCTGAAATAAGTGGTTTAAGCCCTCACTGCCAGGCGGAGACCAGAAGCCTTAGGCACTGAGACTAGCCTCCCCCTCCCTACCCTCCCAGACCTCGCCCCGCCAACACCTGCCTGGTGCTAGAAGGAATAAAGTAGCAGTGTCATATCAAAGGACAGAATATTTGCTGCTCTGAGAACTGTGGACCGCAGACACAGATTCGCAGCTCAACTACTTCTGGCAAAGGGAAGGGAGCTGTGGAAGCAGGACTGGCTTTGGTGGTGGTCGCCGCCATTGCTCTGGGCCACCTATCAAAACTCACCCCGCCCCTGGCCCCACCTATCTGGGCGGATCCCTGCAAGAGTAAACAGAACTGCTGAAACATACTGGCTCTGAATCTGGTGCAGAAAGAGCTTTGGAACTTCAAAAGCTCTTCGCATACCTATCAACCTGTTGCAGAAGCCACTCCTGTAGATGTCTAGGAAGAGAAATAGTAAGTCAGTGGTTGCCATGAAAAACCAAGGCAACAAGATATCTCAGAAAGAAAGTGAAAAGTCTCCAGAAAAGGAACTTAGAGATATGGAAATATGTGATTTAAATGACAGAGAATTCAAGATTGTAATTCTGAAAAAACTGAACGAGATGCAAGAAAACACACAAAGGCAGTTTAATGAACTCAGAAACACAATCAAAGAACACCATGAGCATTTTACAAAAGAGATTGAAATTTTAAAAAGGAACCAAATAGAATTTCTGGAGATTAAGAACTCAATAGAAGAAATTAACAATAAAATATCCAGCTTAGCTAGTAGAGATGACCAGATGGAGGAAAGAATCAGTGACATCGAAGATAGGAACCTGGAATTTACACAGATGGAAGAAGAAAGAGACTTGAGACATAAAAGAAATGAAAGAACTCTGCAAGAATTCTCTGATTCCATCAGAAAGAGCAATATAAGAATAATGGCCATACCAGAAGAAGAAAGAGAAAAGGGAACAGAGAATATTTTCAAACAAATCGTCGATGAGAACTTCCCAAACTTGTGGAAAGAACTGGACCTCGAATCCAAGAAGCAAATAGAACACCTAATTATCTCAATCCCAACAGGCCTTCACCAAGGCACATTGTATTGAAGCTGTCTAAAATCAATGACAAAGAAAGAATCCTCAAGGCAGCCAGGGAAAAGAAGACGGTAACTTACAAAGGAAAGCCCATTAGATTATCATCAGATTTTTCAGCAGATACTCTACAAGTTAGGAGGGAATGGAACCAAATATTCAAACTATTGAAAGAGAGAAATTATGAGCCAAGAATAATATATCCAGCAAAGATCTCCTTTAGATATGAAGGAGGAATAAAGACCTTTCCAGACATCCAGAAGCTGAGGGAATTTTGTAATACACGACCTTCACTACAAGAAATACTAAAGGAGGCTATTAGACCACCATCAACAGGGACAACTTGTGGCAATCAAAACATAAAAAGGGGGAGAGTAAAGGAATGAACTGGAATATGGGAATAGAGAAAGTAAGCGTGCTGAAGAAACTGGAAGACTCTAAATATCAAACTTTCTTTTACATAAACTTAAGGGTAACCACTCAAAAATCATCCAGAACTGAAATATATAGTGTAATAAAAGAAGAAACAGAGGGAAACATCATAGAATACCACCACACAGAAATAATAGACAAAAACAAAAAGGCAAAGAAACAATGGAGACACAGCCTTACCAGAAAACTAAAGATAGAATGACAGGAAATCCTCACAAATCAATAATCACCCTAAATGTAAATGGACTGAACTCACCAATAAAGAGACACAGAGTAGCAGATTGAATCAAAAAACTAAACCCAACCATATGCTGTCTACAAGAGACACATCTCAGCTACAAGGACAAGCATAGACTCAAAGTGAAAGTGTGGAAACTGACACTCCAAGCAAATGGTACCCAGAGAAAATCAGGTGTAGCCATAATGATTTCTGATGAAACAGACTTCAGGTTGAAAAAGATAACAAGAGACAAAGATGGACATTTAATAATGGTAAAGGAGACTACACAACAAGAAGACATAACAGTCATCAATATTTATGCCCCTAACAGCGATCACCGAAATATACCAAGTAACTACTAACGGAACTAAAGGGAGAAATTGACCAAAACACAATTATACTAGGGGACTTAAATACATCATTGACAGCTGTGGATAGATCATCCAAAACAGAAGATAAATAACGAAATAGCAGCCCTAAATGACACATTAGATGAAATGGACATAATTGACATATATAGAGCACTTCATCCTAAAACATCAGACTATACATTCTTTTCTAGTGTACATGGAACTTTCTCAAGGATAGACCATATATTGGGACACAAAATCAACCTAAGCAAATTTAAGAAGATTGAAATCATACCAAGCATATTCTTTGATTACAAGGCTTTGAAATTGGATATCAACTGCAAAAAGAAAGCAGGAAAAAACACAAATACATGGAGATTAAACAACATACTTTTAAAGAACGACTGGGTCAAAGAAGAAATTAGAGGAGAGCTCAAAAGATACATAGAAACAAATGACAATCAAAATACATCCTACCAAAATTTTTGGGATGCAGCGAAAGCAGTTTTAAGAGGGAAATTTATATCATTACAGGCCTATCTAAAGAAACAAGAAAAATCCCAAATAAATAACCTCATGTTACACCTTAAAGAACTAGAAAAACAAGAACACGCGAAACCCAAGGTCAGCAGAAGAAAGGAGATAACAAAAATCAAAGCAGAACTAAATGAAATAGAGAACAAAAAGACAATAGAAAAAAATAATGTGACAAAGAGCTGGTTCTTTGAAAAGATTAATAAAATTGACAAACTCTTGGCTAGACTCACTAAGATAAAAAGAGAGAAGACACTAATTAACAAAATCAGAAATGAAAAAGGAGATGTCATCCCGGACACCACAGAAATACAAAGGATCATCCAAGAATACTATGAAAGACCATTTGCCACCAAATTCAATAACCTAGAAGAAATGGACAAGTTCTTAGAAACATATAGCCTTCCAAGGCTGAATTATGAAGAACTGGAAAATCTAAACAGGCCGTTCACCAGAAACGAAATTGAATCAGTCATCAAAAACCTTCCCAAAATCAAAAGTCCTGGACCAGATGGCTTCACTAGTGAATTCTACCAAAGCTTCAAACAGGATCTAATACCAATCCTGCTCAAACTCCTACAAAAAATTGAAGAAGAGTCAGTACTCCCTAACTCATTTTATGAGGCCAACATTACCCTAATATCAAAACCTGGTAAGGACAACACAAAAAAAGAAAACTACAGACCAATATCTCTGATGAATACAGATGCTAAAATCCAAAACAAAATTCTAGCAAATCGAATACAACAATGCACTAAAAAGATTATTCATCACGACCAAGTGGGGTTCATTCCTGGGGCACAAGGATGGTTCAACATTCGCAAATCCATCAATATGATACATATAAACAAAATAAAGGACAAAAATCATATGATTCTATCAATTGATGGAGAAAAGGCATTTGATAAGATACAACATCCATTTATGATTAAAACACTTAATAAAATAGGTATAGAAGGAAAATACCTCAACATAATAAAGGCCATATACGACAAGGCCTCAGGTAATCTCATAATTAATGGTGAAAAGCTGAAGCCCTTTGCTCTACATTCAGGAACACAACAAGGTTGTCCCCTATCACCTCTGCCTTTCAACATAGTGTTGGAAGTCCTTGCCAGAGCAATCAGGCAAGAGAAAGAAATAAAAGGCATCCAAATTGGGAATGAAGAAGTTAAATTGTCACTCTTTGCAGATGACATTATGCTATATATAGAAAACCCTAAAGACTCCACCAAAAAGCTATTAGAAACAATCAAGGAATACAGTAGAGTTGCTGGCTACAAAATCAATGTACAAAAGTCCATTGCTTTCCTATATACCAATAATGAAATCTCAGAAAAAGAAATAGAATAAACAATTCCTTTTGCAATTGGAGCAAATAGAATAAAATACCTAGGAATAAACTTAACCAAGGATGTGAAGGATTTATATGCTGAAAACTGTAAGACATTTTTGAAAGAAATTGAAGAAGACACAAAGAAATGGAAAGACATTCTGTGTTCATGGATTGGAAGAATCAACATAGTTAAAATGACCATATTACCCAAAGCCATATACAGATTGAATGCAATCCCCATCAAAATCTCAATGGCATTTTTTAAAGAAATAGAACCAAAAAATCATCAGATTTTTTGGAACCACAAAAGATCCCGAATAGCCAAAGCAATATTAAAAAAAAAAAAAAAAAGAACAATACTGGAGGTATCACACGCCCTGATTTTAGCTTGTACTACAGGGCTACAATATTCAAAACAGCTTGGTATTGGCGAAAAAACAGACACATAGACCAATGGAATAGAATTGAGAACCCAGAAATAAAACCACATTAATATGGACAGATAATTTTTGACAAAGAAGCTAAAAACATACAATGGAGAAAAGACAGCCTCTTCAATAAATGGTGCTGGCAGAATTGGATAGCTACGTGCAAAAGAATGAAACTGGACTGCTATCTGTCACCATGTACCAAAATTAACTCAAAATGGATCAATGACTTAAGCATAAGACCTGACACAATAAACTGCATAGAAGAAAACATAGGTACTAAACTTATGGACCTTGGGTTCAAAGAGCATTTTATGAATCTGACTCCAAAGGCAATGGAAGTAAAAGCTAAAATAAACAAATGGGATTATATGAAACTGAAAAGCTTTTGCACAGCAAAATAAACTATTGACAAAATAATGAGGCAACCAACTGAATGGGTGAAGATTTTTGCAAACAGTGCCTCTGATAAGGGTCTAATATCCAAAATGTACAAGGAACTCATGAAACTCAACAACAAAAAAACAAACAACCCAATTGAAAAATGGACAGAGGACCTGAAGAGCCATTTCTCCAAAGAGGATATACAAATGGCAAATAGACATATGAAAAAATGCTCAACATCGCTAATCATCAGAGAAATGCAAATGGAAACCACAATGAGATATCACCTCACCCCAGTCAGAATGGCTTTCATCAACAAGACAAATAGTAACAAGTGTTGGAGAGGCTGTGGAGAAAAAGGAACCCTCATACACTGTTGGTGGGAATGCAGACTGGTGCAGCCGCTATGGAAGGCAGTGTGAAGGTTCCTCAAGAAATTACAAATAGAATTACCACATGACCCAGCAATTGCTCTCCTGGGTATCTACCCAAAAAAATCTGAAAGCATTTCTCTATAGAGACACGTGTACTCCAATGTTCATTGCATCTTTGTTTACGGTGGCCAAGACATGGAAACAACCAAAATGCCCTTCGATAGATAAATGGATAAAGAAGTGTGGTATATATACACAATGGAATACTATTCGGCGTTAAGGAAAGATGATATAGGAGCATTTGTGACAACATGGATGGATCTTGAGAGTATAATGCTAAGTGAAATAAGTCAGACAGAAAAAGCAGAGAACCCTATGATTTCACTGATATGTGGTATATAAACCAATAACAACAAAAGAACAAGACCAACAAATGAGAAACAAAAGCTCATAGACACAGACAATAGTTTAGTGGTTACCAGAGGGTAAGGGGGGGGGGTGTGATGAGGGTAAAGGAGAATAAATATGTGGTGATGGAAGGAGAACTGACTCTGGGTGGTGAACACACAATGGGATTTATAGACGATGTAATACAGAATTGTACACCTGAAATCTATGTAACTTTACTAACAATTGTCACCCCAATAAATTTAATTAAAAAAAAAAGAAAAATGAATAAAGGCTGGAAAGGTAATTCACAGAACAAGAATCCACATATTTGAGAACCATATGTAGAGTTGTTCAAGCTCACTATTGATTAAACAATTGCAAATTATAACAATGAGATATTATTTTATATTCATCAAAATGTTGAAAATCAAAACATGGGATCATTCCAATTATGGGCAAGGATGTGGTTAGACAGGAAGTTTCATGCCCTGCTGGCAGTGAGTACTGCAACAGCCATTCTGAAAAGCCATCTGGCAATATTTAGCAAAATTATGATGTATACATGTTTTCTATGACACAGAAATCTTAGTCTTTGCATATATTCCCCCAAAATACTTGCACCAATCAATGTGGTGATATTTATAGAGAGACTCATCTTAGAACTTTCTACGGTACAGAAAACACGGGCATCCTAGGTGTCCATCACCAGAGAACCAGTCAGTAAATGTGGATATGGACCATAAGGCAGCAGTAGGATGCAGTGAGCTACGTGTGCATGTAGTGACATAGATGGCTGAAAAACAGAGCATTGTAAAAGGCAGGAATCTGTCAGAGTCACCACACAGATACCCATGTTTGCACACACAGACAGACACACACACACAAAGTTATTTACTCCATCATTTGAATAAGTTGGAATGATATTTTAAGCGAAAGTTGTATGTTTAACAGTAAATATTAGTAAATATCTATGGAATCAACTATGTGTATGATCATGTGTGTGTGTCCATATAAATACATAAATATGTGTGTGTGTGAATGTGTGTATGACACACATATTTTTTAAAGGCACGGTTAAGGTTATCATCTGTTTTAGTCAGTTCAGGATGCTATAACAAAGTACCTTAGAATGGGAGGTTTATAAACAACAGAAATTTATTTTTCACAGTTCTGGAGGCTGGAAGTCCAAGGTCAGGGTGACAGCATGTTTGGTTGCTGGCGAGAGCCCTCTTTTGGATTACAACTTGCCAGTTTCTCTTTGCATTCTCACTTGGTAGAAAGAGAGGCAGCTGTCTGAGGTCCTTTATATAAGGGCACTACTCCCACTCATGAGGGTGCCAGCCTCAGGAACTAATTACCTCCCAAAGGTGCTACCTCCTAATATCACATTGGGGGTTAGGATTCCACCATATGAATTTGGAGAGGGCCACAGACATTAATGTTCTTGCATTGTAACAGTATATAAAGATTTTGAATATTTTGTCTATCCTCATGATTCAATTACAAAATGGTGGGATTTAAATTTTCCCATATTTAAAATATTTAGAAAAGGAAACTGGAGATTATTCCTTATGTACAACTTAGTGATTCCCTGGTGTTCATGTTTATTTTGTGAGGACTATTGAAAAAATGCAGGAAACTGCTTCTCAGCCAAGTAGCCACAGTATCAATTATCTTTCACATGGCTTAAATTCTTTTCTTTGCCTTCTGCGAATTTGCAGATGAAAGCCGGAGTCAGAGACTGTTCTGAGACCACATAAAGGACAGTAAAATGAATTTTGCCCTAAGCATTTTTGATGGAAAAGAAAAGGAAATTTAATCAGCCACTTTACATTTACATTATTGATCACCAGCAGGATTTTGACTGTCATGGGTAAATGTCAGGGCCACTAATTAGATTATTTCACAATTTGGGTGAAAATTAACAGCAGGTATTATTGCATACAAAGTGGAAAGTTGAGGAAAAGCCTCTTATTCTTTTAAGTCATTTCTTTCTTCACAAGGCTGCTTTCCTTCCTGTATCTTTCATATCCGTAGGATGGTGGGATCAAACTGTGCATCATTCAGAATATAGATTGGTGCTGGGGCTTTCTGTAAATTTAAGTATGCAGAAAGTGCGATTCTTATCCCTGATAAACCAAGGGTCTGCATAGCCGCGTGGAAAGATTAATTACAACTCACATCAAGTTTGGCCTCTAGATGTCATGTAAAGAACATAACATCAGAGAAGAGGCTGCAGAATGTTGATTATTGTCATCCGATACACCATGTGAGTGGGAGGGGGCGAGGAAAAGGGAGTCTTGTATTCTTTTACAGGGTGTGCCTGCTTTTACTAGGCAGACAGGGAGGCTGAAATCCTGTCTGGGGAGGGCTATCAAGACATACTCACTCACTTCAATGAGTCAACTCAGGATTAAAAGAAGAGAGATCAGGATTTATAAGAGGTGCTCCTTATGACCAGTGTCTAAGATTGAAAGGGATACTGTTGATAGCATTAAGAGGATTCAAGAAAGTGCAGCAACTAATACCCTATTGCATATCTAAGAGAAAAAAATGAGAAAGAAACAAGAACTGATATTGCTGGGCATTTTAATGATCCTTCTTTGAAAGCCGAATAAATAGAGGCATTGATCTGAATGACTCTTGATTAAATTGTTACATGTTTAATCACCGTATTTTAGTGTAAATCCAGACAAATGATATGGGCTTCAAATTTTGTGCAGGCTGCTTCAAAGCAGGAAAATAAAATGTGTTCCAACCTGTTTTGCAAAACGGGTCTAAAGAGGTACTGGATACATCACAGAAAAAAAAAAAATCCATCACAAAAATTGTATAACATGGAATTAAAAAAAAGGAGACCACATCTGTTCGTTCCTATGTTTCTTACAATCTTCAGTTAATTCATCACAGTGTAGATCCCAGGATATTTAAGGACAATGGGAAATGTCCACAGGCCTTCTCCTATTTCCATTTGCAGCCCTAGAGTGCAGTGGGCTGCAAACAACAAGCCATTTAAATGTCTTCCTAGGAGAATAGATATGCTGCGAGTAGACAAGCTGGCTGTAAAACGAGCAAGAAAACACAAAGCAGACACTGAGGACAGGGAAATCATGCAAAAGAACCAAAAGGAGGGAAGAGAAGCAGAATATAAGAAAATGAGAGTCTGCTTAAACCGATGTATGATAATAAACTCAGACACTGGAAAAACTTCACAATCAAAACTGAAACAGCACATCTGACTTCAGAAGCAGAACAGTGGAATAATGAATAGTGTTGAACCTTTTGGTCGTTAAAACTAGGTTCAGATTCTTCCCCAGGAAAACTCTAGTGATTGAAAAGGTACTGGATTCCCCTTGAGTAGCTAAAGTTGAATTTCCTCTTTTTCCCTGGAGCAGCCAAAAAAAGGGAAAGAAGCTCAGAGTAATTGATGAACTCAGTCTCATAATTATATGTCTTGCTGGTGCATCTGATTTAAGCTACACTTTTAACCAAAGAAAAGTTCACTGATGTGTACAATAAAAAAAAACATTATTACTGATAAAGTTAAATTATATTTGTTTACTCTTAAAGAAATACCACAGTATTTTCAAGTCATCATAACATTACTCTCAAACATTTCATAAGCCGCAGGCCAGCCATTCTCGATGATTTCTTTTCACTGCTGATTATTTTGAACGTTTACAACAAAAGAAACAATTTTAAAAGAGATCACTAGGCCCAAATCAAAGAGTTATTAGAAGCTGGAACCTGTATGCCTGCAGTTCCAAGACAAATGGGGGGAAGTTTCTCTTTGAAAATGGCATCTGTCACCCAGCTCATGATCAAAATTTACCACAACATAGGACCCAAGTGTATATGAAAACACGGACACAAAAGATAAAACTCACAATAGCATACACCATAATTCTTGTTCGATCTATTTCTAGAATATATAGGAATTTACACTAACCAAGAGCTTGAAGAGCCAGACATAGTATGTATATTTAATATGTATATCTGTAAGATGTCCAGGCTAAGCCACCGAGAGTCTTGCCTAATTGAAAGCAAAAGGACTCTGTGTCTACTTTCCTCACAGCCACTGGATCAGCAACTCAAGTCCTGGAAAGATTCTCAATGAACCAGGAAATTGCACACACTGCCTCATATCTCCTTAAAGAATACTTGTGTGCTTCTATAAAGACTCCTCTACTTGTATACCCCTCAACTCTCTCTATCTCATCATCAATATTTGTATTAGACTATTGGGTTCATTCTCATTCTGTCCTTTGTTCTTATTTGTCATTCACCACAAGAAGCACATAATTCCCATATAAAACCTTACACCAAGTATCCTTTTCCAAGCATGAGGACCGCTGAGAAAAAAGAATACCAAATGGGAGGGAGGGAGGGGAGGAAGAAGAGAGGGAAGGAGGGAGAGAAAAAGAGAGAGACAGAGAGAGAGAGAGAAAGAGAGAGAGAGAGAGACAGAGAGAGAGAGAGAGAGAATAGAAAATCAAGAAATGAGGGTAAGGGGGATCAAATATATGGTGATGGAAGGAGAACTGACTCTGGGTGGTGAACACACAATGGGATTTATAGATGATGTAATACAGAATTGTACACCTGAAATCTATGTAAATTTACTAACAATTGTCACCCCAATAAATTTAACAAAAAAAAAAAAAGAAAGAAAATCAAGAGATATGTTCAAAGTCTTTGGTACTCAAAAGACAGAAGGACAGAGGAAGTGTTTGAGCAACAGAATAAGAACACCTAAGATCAATAAATCAAAATGCACTCTCTTTTCCCATCTTCATGTTCTATTTCAATCTGTACTTGCTTGGGGGAAAATAAGCCATTTGCTGTCTCTCTAGTTAATTTTGTGTTCAGTGGAGTATGTAAGTATGCTTCTTAACACTTATAAATAATAGTGGATATGCTGAACACAGGGAGAGAAGTGGCTCAAAGTAAGGAAAGTGACACTATACCCTTTCTTATCAATAGTTCTGTTTTTACAAGCTTTTTAAAATCATAAGCCAAAACCTATTGATAAATTGTGTAATATCTAATGATAACATACCCTAAATGATATACATACCCTAAATTAGTGCTTGCTCAGTAATTTTTCCCATGTTGCATAATAAACAACCAAAAATAAAATATATATCACTCTTAGAATTGCCAAATTTTACCCATTTCTCCTCTTTTTAAGTTTCTTAAAACCAAGAACTGTAGTCTCTAACAGCATTCATTTTTAACCCTGACACTATGAGGTGTTCCTCAATAAATATAATTACTGATTTTTTTTGTCTTAACTAAGAAATGAGAGTAAAAGAAGACTTTCATAGTGCTAAAACTAGCTATTAGAAACAGAATTTATTTTTCCCTAACAACAGATGCCAGACAAGCACACAGAGTACTTTATAGGCATTCATCCAATTCTTATACCAAATGAGTTCAAGAAATCATTGCAACACAGGTCTAGAAAGGATGTCAAATAAATTCTTCCCCTCACAGCTCATAAATTCCAAAAATGAATGAATCAGGACTCCACGTTCTTCTGCATCCCCTTCCCGGGGAAGGTTCATAACAATAATTCCCACTAACAGTCATTGTTATTGTGAGTTTATCATTATATGTGATTATGTACACACATACTAGATGTTCTTTATGTAAGTATTAACCAGTCTGTAGCAGGGTTCTTCATAGCAGATTTTACTCATCTTTCTAAAGAATAACATTTTCAAGAGCTCTAAATAGCTCAATTTCTTGTCTCAGAACAATAACAATTATCTCATCATTTCTACTGCTTAATACAAATTCAAGATACTGTTATTTCAACCTCTTCTCTGTTATTCTATCATCACCACATAACCATAACATTACTTGCGACCATCTAAAGTTTCAGAAATGTAGAAAGTAATAGTAAGTTCCCATGGCCATCTCATTTCTAGAATAAATATAATGCCTGTTAAAATTCCTTTCCCAACCCAATAAATCCCATTATTGCTCATTAAATCCCAAATACCTCCTGTGAGTATTGTATGTCAGTTTTCTTTTGCTGGCTTTTGATGGATATGTGTGTTAGGAACAAAAATAACCCATTTCTGGATGAGTATCATTAAAAAGTAAAAACAATTTCTATATCAAAATTAGTGTTCTCTGTGGATTTCTGTTCAAGACAGGGCAATTCTCCCTTCTCTAGTATACAAAATCCCAAATCTGAGTGGCTTAGCATAATAGCAGTTTATTTTTCTCTCATGTAACAGTCCAGTGTTAGAGTTCTTTGTAGAATATAGATTTCTGTATGGTAGTTCAAGGACTCCAACTCCTTCTATTCGGTGGCAGTGGACCAGGAGCATTGAAAATCCCCCAGACAATTTCAGTGGATCCACTGGTGTTATAATGACACTAAAGTGTTATTTGTCCCAAGTGAACAGTTGCATTTTCCCAAACTATGTGATATGTAATATCATAGCTACTTGAATGTGGAAGATATTTAGATTATATGGAAAGATATTTAGATTCTGTGGCAGAACATGCCTTGGTTGAGTTTCCTCCATTTCTTGTTCTTATAACTTCTATAAAGATAATCAGTCATCATCTGTTAACATGTCCCTCTTCCAAGAGCATGGTAAGAAAATCCAACAAATATGGAGATTGAATAATGAGTAGAAATAAATGAGGACATAAAAGAGTTTAATATATCATACTTTACAGTGATGATCATGGGAAGTTGTGCAGGTTATACATTGAATAAAGCTGATAGTTGCAGATCATAGAAGTCCACCAGCTCTTGTTAACAAACCTGGAATTTGACTGCTTCCCCCCAAAAAGAGGTACTTTTTATTTATTAAAAATACGTAAATTCGCCTGATGAGGTGCTTTTTTCATAATTTGCACAAAGATGTCATACAGGCCATTAGCAGCTCTGTCTATTCTATGAAGAAAAACATTTAGTATGTCTTTATTGTCATAGTCCTAGTACCTTCATTAGTCTCTGATGCATAATAAAAACTCAATAGATATTCGTTGAATGAATCCACAAAAGTATTGAACCGTGGATCAATATGTAACTAAAAAGATGCTTGTAATGGCACAGTTTTATATTCTGTCCTTGACTCTGAGCCAATCAACATTTTTATTAATGCCTGAGATATAGAAAGAAAAATTATGCTGATTAAATTTGCAGGTGACCCAAATCTGAGAGGATTAACTAAGGCAATTGATGACATTATCAAGATTCAGACATAAAAATGGCAGGGTAAATGATGGGCCCAAACTAACACAAATCAATTTAACCAAAATAAATACTCTGCAAGTGGGCTCAAAGAATCAATTTTATAATTATATGCTTAGAAAAGCTTGACAAATAGTAGTTTATATTTTTTAAAAATGCCTAAAAATTTTTGCTGACTAAAATCATGAAAAAACTTGATAGTCTAACTCAATGTCAAGATAGTCAATTATTAATGAAAAAGGTGTCCAAACTTAAAGGTACAGTAGATTAACCAAGTGCTGGACTTGTCATTCAACATTTAAGGATTGTGTCAGTTTGGGATTTTGTATTTTATAAGCTTGTATTGATAAAGGTAGATTCCACCCTCCCCTCCCTGAGGAATTGTTTGACTTACAGAAAGAATGAAGGTTAACAATAAGATATTCCCAGGGTGTTCCGGTCTTCCAAAAGGAGTCTGACCTTACAGTGAATTTCTCATAGCACGACTAGAATTTATATTGGGAACATACGGGAAAGTATATAACATCTGAATATATATATATAAAAAAAAAAGGCTTCCAACAATTAAAGCTGTCAGAACCAAAATGAGTGATATTTAAATCATTATACTTTCCCTTCTTGATGATATTCACAGAGATTTCAGATCATAGTAGCACGTCTCAGAATAATTGTTTCCTTTATCGGGGCACAGGGATAACTTCAAAGATCCCCTTCTTGGCCAAGATTCTGTGTAATACTGTGATTCTAATTCTAGTATGAAGTAGTAAAAATACTAAGTAGGAAGAAATTAACTGAGTCTCTATGCCCATTTATTGTTCCAGCAAAACGTTTATGGATTACTTCATGTAAACCATTGAGAACCCCTCACCCCCGCCATTTCACCTAAATGTCAGGAGCTACGAATATATACACAGTTGTCCTCACTGATCTCTTTCTCTCTTTCTCCTGGGATATTCAAATTATTTTACCAACAGTTGAGGTGAGCTCCTAGACCACCCATCAGTTTCTTCTTTCCCTTACTTTCTCACTGTTCAATTCTTAAAATCCAATGTTACAAACTGTTAGCACAGTCATTGTCATCCTGTCTATAGACAGGGAGTCATATCAACAAGGATATCCAAAAGACACCTTTATGAAAGAATCATTCTTTACCCAGTAACAATAAAGCATGTTGTGCAGAGAATTTACCAATAAAACAAGTTTGTTTGTTTGTTTGTTTGTTTGATTTCATTTTAAATCACTACACTGCCCTAAAGACAATTTCAAAAAATAGTAAATGGCACTTAAACTCAACTTGTCATATCTGTTTCCTATAATAAAGGCTATTTTGTTTTTGGTTTTGCTTTGGTTTCTTTTTCTTTTTCTTTTTTAAACTCAAAGTCCACATACTGGTTTCCCTAAAAGCTGAAATAATGCAATGAAATGGTGGAGAGAAGAGTGGGCTGAAAATATCCAATTCATATAAGCTGTATTTCTGCATGATATATTATTATCAAATTTGCTGGGGAGGGGGGACTGGAAACAGCAAATAGGGCCTATTTTTGTTTTAAAATTTTGTATAATTCAATTAAAACAACCGTTTTAAAACACTGAATTAACAAAAAAGTGTCTAATGCCACAAAGTTGAACTGCAGGACAGAACAAATCTCATGTATGAAACACCAAGTCAAAGTAAGAAGCCACAGTTGTAACAAATATTACATTCAGCAAGGGGTAAGTCATACATATCAGGCACTACGTGTATCTGATGATAAAGGATAATCTGAGCCTAGGGATTCATTCAATATGGATCCTTTCAGACCAAAATATGAAACATAAAATCAGCCTCACAATGAAATACAGCAACCAGGTGTAAACTCCCACTGCTGCTCTTGACATTACTATATGCAGAATTTGAAACAGAAATATGAGAAGCAGATGGAAGAAGCATTCTAAACTATAGTAGGTTGATAGTATTGAGGAGCAGTTCACTAATTTCTTATTGTCAATCATGAATCACCCCATAGCATCTTTCTCTCTTTTATGCAAATAGATTTACACTCAGTGTGACATTGTAAAAGTACTATTACTCTACGTCCCCCAAGCCTTAGCATACAGAATATTTGGTTAAATTCTCTTGCTTTTCCAACAAGAAATTCTAAAGACGTGTACACTCAAAAATTATTATGACTGACAAAATAGTTTTGGAAAATTTGTATTATGTTCTAAAGGCATTGAATGTTCTATATAGTTCATTGGTCAGAAATAGGCAAAGCTAATTCATATAACATAGTAAGACAGAGCTAAGACTAAATATATTAATTTTATAAATACATATAGATAGGCTTAACTCATTTATATAAAGAAAAGCAAAATATAATGCTTGTTTCACCTAAAATAAAAACATTCAAAAATGTTTTTTAAGTAGGCAAAAATATACCTGCCTAAAGTGATACAATTGTTATGAAGACACATTTAATATGTACTGAAATTACCGATTCATTTGCCTTTGACCCAAAAATCCCATCTCTAGGAATTTATCCCAAAGATATACTACCAACAATATGAAAAGGAATATGTACAAAGTTATTTATTGAAGGATTGTTTTATATCAGCAAAAAAGTGTAAATAACTCAAATATCCATCAATATAAGACTTGTTTAGTAAGCCATGGTATATGCCACAAAGTGGAACACTTTGCTACTGTAAAAATAAATGAGGATATTTCTATATACTACTGTAGAGTAATCTCTTAGATTTGTCATTAGTTGAAGAAAAAAACATAAAGTAAGTATATTGTATCACTGGTTAGCTAAGAAAGAATAGGATGTGAATATGTATATACATATATATATATATATATACACATATATATATATATTGTTTGTTGACAAACAAACAATGCAATGAGAAAAACAAGATGTTTTTTAACATTTACCTATACGTATATTGAGGGTATAGGATCAAGGGCAAAGGACTAGCAACTAGAAATCTTTGAACACACCTATGTTCATCTATTTTTTTAAAATCCTGAACATAGAAAAGAATATGACAAATAACAATAAACAAAATTGTGTAGCCTGTTAGTGACATAAGCACCCAGAATAACTATTTCAAGTCTTTCATAGTAACTTAATTAAAAAAAAAAAAGACTTACACTGGTTTCCATAATCATATTGTTCATAAAAATTGTAATTGTCAATGGAGACTATTTTTATATTTTGGGGATAAAGCAGATGAGCAGTTATGTGACATCCTTATTCTATCATTAATAGAATTGTTGGGAACTGGTATTCTCTTTGTGTCAGAAAGGAGATTTAAATTAAAGTTAGAATTGGTTAAATAAAAATTCAGTAGCTTTGAATTGTATTTAAAAGAATCAGTTGAATTCATGATATATTTTACCTTAAAAAAAGTAATCTTACCTGCACTCACTGATAAGGCCTTAAAGTAATGACCTACAGTTACATAGAGGTTAAAAGGGCTCCTTGGAAAGTTGTCCATTCTAGGTATGGAGCCGAATACATACAAGATAAGCTTTGAAGCTCATAACTCTTATCAAGAAAGGCATTAAAGACTACTCCAGTCATACCAAAAAGAGTCACACATTAATTTGACTGGGCTTTCACTGGCCACAAGAATGGACAAGAAGGATAATCACTGCAATGGAGAAAGCACATCAAGTACATTTAAACTGAAGAATTCACAATTTTAGTAAAAGCCAAAAAACAAAACAACAAAACAAAAATCCAAAACATCAATTTGCTCACCATTGAAATACACTAATTAGCCCACTAAGTTGTCCCTTGGTATCTGCTAGGGGATTAATTTCAGCTCTGACATTCATGGATGGTCTAGTCTTCTATGTAAATAGCGTAGTATTTTCATATAACTTACCCACACCCTCCCATATACTTTAAATCACCTCTAGATTATGTACAATGCCTAATACAATGTAAATGCCATGTAAATAGTTGTTTCACTGTTTAAAGAATAATGACAAAGAAAAAAAAAATGGTCTGTACATATTCTGTATAGACACAATCAGCATAGGCCTAACCACATAGTACAAGTTAGCAACAATGTAACATTTTTCTGAATATTTCTATCCTCCTTTGGTTGAATCGGTGGATGCAGAGAGACAACTGTATTTTTAAAATGAACATTTTATAAATGTTCATTTATAAAAGAAAAAAATTAACATTTATCCTGCTTTTTCTATGTGAATTTTATTAAACCAAATAGAAGATGAGTATTTATCTTTCTACAAGTAATCTAGGTAACAAGAAATTAAAAGAAACAAAGTATCACCATTTTGTAATCCCTGAAATATTAATGGCTGGATACATTAATTATTAATGGACACTAGATAACAGAAAGAAAAACAAAACTATGTGTCTCCTTCTTAAAGGACATATCACATCAATGAAAATGTAATAAAATATCATACCTGAATCTGCTAAAGTTTTCAAGTTCAACTACCAGTGAACACAACAGATGGAGCTAGACAAGTAAGCTACAAGATACCATGAAGATTGAATCAGCTAACTCCAAACTGTGGGAAACTCAAAAGAAAAGTGACCGTATTTTTCTAACAAACAGACATCAAAGAAAACAAAAGAAAGTTGGAGAAAAACCTCCATGTTAACAGCGATAAGATGACATTTTAAATCAAATGTACGGTGAAAACCATACTTAGATACCCAGTGAATAAAACTATTAAGCAACTATAGTTATGAGACAATTGTAAATTAGAATACTGACTGCTATTTTATGTATTAAGAATTTGTATTGTCACATTTAGGTGTAAAAATGGTAATGCAGTTTTTTTTTTTTTTTTTAGGAATTCTTAAACATTAGAGATGCATATTGAAATACAGATGGAATTCTCTAATGTTGGGGATTATCTCAATATAACATAATAGGATCTTAGTGGGTAAGGGTATTAGGTCAAATTCCCCAAAAGCAGACCTAGAGGCAAGGATACATGGACCCATTTTGCTAACTGCGTACACGCATTGCCACCCAGAGGGAGCAGAAGGAGGGTGGGGGAGTCCAGGTGGAATTTCATGGGATGTTCTGCAAAAGGCAGCTTTAACATGATCCTGTAGTGGAAGTCAGAACTATGAATGAAATCTTTGAGATTTCTGGACCTAATACGTAGGCATTACATTTATATTCCCCATATCTGTCATTAATTGTTCAAGGGCCATCCAGAGTCTAGTAGATTCCCAGGTATTACTGTCTTGGAGATGAGCGTGAGGAGGCAGAAGCCCACAGATAAAGAATTGAGGAAACAGCTCTATGTTACAAGGACTGTATATAAAACAACAATTTTGGAGTTTGGGTGATGGGTGGGTGGTGGTTACATGGCTTCACGGCATTATTCCGTGCACTTCAGAATCTGTTTAAGACTCGCCCCCCCCTCCAAAAAAAAAAAAGGTTTAAAAGATGAAATTTTTTTACAATAAATAAATAGACTGATTGCAAAGTATTCTCCTGGTATTCCTTGGGCTATGGCAGCATAACTTTACTGTCTGCCTCCATCTTCACATGGCCTTCTCCCCTATGTCTCTGTGTCTGTGTAACTCAAATCTCTCCCTTGCCTTTGTCTTATAAAGATAATAGTCATTGGATTTAATGCTCACCCTACATTAGGATTATCTCATTTCAAGATCCTGAACTTAATTACATCTGCAAAGACTCTTTCCAAATAAAGCCACACTCACAAGTATTGAGAGTTAGGACTTGGCCATATATTTTGAGGAGTTTCACCAATGAACCCACTACAGGGTGTGTAAGGGAAGGGATGAGATTTAAGTGAACCTGGCATAAAAAGAAAGGGGCGGGGTCTTCAGGAAGTACCTCTCTCTACTGGAGTTCTAGGGCAATGTGCACTGGTTATCAAGTAACTGCTTAGCCCTCTGTACATGGTCTGTTTACCATGAACTGCCAGGTTTACTTCATGGAAGCTGACTCTAGGCTAAGAGAAGATAGTCTACTAATCTTAGCTTTTCCCGGAATCCAAAAAGGCAGCATAGGATAGAGGCTGCATACTAATTAATGTAGCGTCTCCTATTCGGATATGAGCCCAAAGAGGAGAAAACGGGGACACTCTTCTAGCTTCTTCACTGTCTCCAGTCCCTCTCTTCTTCTAAATGGTTATCCTCAGGGATATGAAAAATGCTGGCATATCATTTATTTCTCCTGTATCTTATACTCTTAGCAGAAAATAGAAAATTGTAGACACAGAGTATATCTCTTCACACCAAGAGAGCTCTCTGAACTAAATCAGCCAGACTAACCACTGAAAGATTAAAGGAGAAGTCGATAAGGAAATTGAGAAAATCATTTTCCAAGCTAACTTGCCTGGTTTAAAATCCTCCTATATCTTGTGACCAGATCGTTTTGGGGAATATAAGACTTTAAAGATCTTTCTGGGTTTCTCTCTGTTTATTTCTGTAGCATTGCTAATAACTTCCCATCCCGCCCTCATCTACCTAAACAATGCCCACCCCCCAGGGAGATGGATACAGGGCTAATTGCGGTAAAAGTCATGTACTCAATATTTCACCCTATCAAATAATAAAATAAGAGCCACAAGATGAGAGAGGCCATTAGAAGATGATAATTAGTAACAAACAACACAGAAAGGAAAATGAAGTGGAGCCAAAGGGCTCGTCCGGGATCTCTGTGAGACCAGCAAATTGCAAGCTCCTGGCAGTTTCTCCTCCCCAGCCCTCTTTCCCAAGCCCTCTCCTCCTGGTTTCTCTTTCTCCTGTTCCCACTGGCACTCCCCAGCATGCGTTTCTTCATCAGTACTTCAATTCAGCAGGACAGGTTCCCTCTAAAAGGCCTTTCCCCTGCAAGTCATACCAACCTTCCCGCCACAGAGTTTCCCCAGCTGCTCAGCACTAATGCTGACATCTCTCGTCTGGGGCCTGTTTTTCTTTTTTTCCCTGCACACTCAGCAAGTAGCTGATTTTCTTCAGCTACAGTTTAATAGCATTATCTCAAAGAACCAGTGTGACTGAAGCTTAAAAGAACATCAGTTGTGGAACTCTTCACATATGTGGGTTGGAGAAATCTGAAACCCTCAGTACATGGAGCAGTCCCTCACATGCCTTTCTCCAACTAAATTTAAAAAGTTGCAGCAGGGTAAGTGGAACGTAGGAGGGGTGGGAAGCTTTCCTTAAACCAGCTCTGTGTACATGCCGGAACAGCCTGATGGCACGTGTTCAGCTTTAATCAGCAGATTTCCACGCAGCCTGGAGACCTAACCTTGGCCTCCAGCAGGCAGTGCGCACTGTGCCTTATCCTGTAAAATCAGGGTTTGCGTGGGTGCACATATGCACAGTAGCTGGCTTTACAAAATGGGTCGAAATGGCACAAAGGGCCAAAGCTTGCCCTTTGTTTAAGGCTGGATCAACTTCATGCTACAGTTCTGTGTTGTTGTTTTTTTTCTAATTTTCTTTAAGATTTCAAAAGTGTGATATTAGTTCCCATGCCTACACTACATGAGCTAGATTTACAATTTTTTTAACTTTTATTTATTTTATGTGTGTTTTTCCAGGACCCACGAGCTCCAAGTCAAGTAGTTGTTTCAATGTAGTTGTGGAGGGCGCAGCTCACAGTGGCCCATGTGGGGATCAAACCGGCAACCTCGCTGTTAAGAGCACCGCGCTCTGACCAACTGAACTAACCAGCCGCCCCTGATTTAGAAAGATTAATGACATGAGCAGCTTAGGGCTAGAGGATGTTAAGGGAGGAAGAACGTATGTGTTCTTTGATTTCTCATGAATTTCTTCCTTTATAGGCTGCATATGTATCTTACGTGAAAAAGCATCCACTCATCACCCAAAAAAAGCACATACGTGAGTTAAGACAAAACAAAAGGTAACAGAAAGAGAAAAAGAACCCAGCCAAGAAGGCACTTCTAGTTGTTGGCTACCTTATCTACCAAAGTAGCCAAGGCTGACTAAATAAATTTTCTTCAGATTAATGAGGATATAATCCTTCTCTTAAGTCAAATTCAGAAGCTTAGTTCCCCCTCCTCTTTTTTTTTTTTTCCCCCCTTCCCAAGTTTGTTTGTTGTTTATTTGCCACTTGGGAAAATATAGCTTCTGCTGAGACTGGTTACTTAAATGTTCTATCCTGAGTTTAATTTGAATCACATGGCATTTGAGCTATGAAAATGCAACAAAATTTGGATTTCAATCTTTTTAAAAACATCCCTTTACTGCTATTCAAATTTAATTATTGTAAGAACAGTACCACTATATTAAAATATAATCACCTTACTCCTTTTGGCTTCATAACTATGTTCATAAAGTGCTTAATATTCATGTAACATGCTACCTTACCCTGTAATATCACTATATTTATGGAAAGAAATTGTAATCCTCTTTACTGGCTCAGGTTAATTCCAATAAAATATTAAATCCATTTTCTAATCTAAATGAGTTCATTAGGAGAGGCATGGTACTGAGAATACCAAACTCTCTACAGAGTTCAGCTTCATTACATTTCCGCACTGTGCGTTTCCAGAGCTGTTGTACTACATTTATGAGGATTTATCTGTACTGTTCCAAAAACATTCATCCTAATTCTCCTCCTTCTGTGCATGCTAATCATGAATATGTTAAGTGGAAATACTAAGCTTGCAGCCAATCTCATCCCCAGATGGGTTCAAGTTATGATTACAGAAGCAAATTTGCCATAAGCACTCTTAGAGCAGTGCCAGTGAGGAGGAAATGAAGGTTTAGAGCTATGCTAAAAAAAATAAAAAATAAAAAAAAAATAAAAAAAATTAAACTTTGTGACAGAGTAGAAATGTCATAGATTCCAGAGAGAAAAAAGGAGCTGGGGTGGGGGATTGCCAGTTTGCTGTGTCTCAGAGAGGGCTTCAAAAATATATAAATAGATTTGTCCAAAGAAATTTAAAATAAATACAGGGATTAAATCATTAGCTTTAACTGCTTGGAGTCTCTGAAAGTCCATAATCCAAAGTTGAACTCCACATTATTCAGCTCATTACTTCTAGCGAAGCTTTACTCCATTAAACTCTCCATTTGAAAGAAATAATGGACCTCTTAGAAGGGGACGATGAGACCAATCTGGGCTGTTCAGGTAGTGAATAATTATACAATCCCCAACTGTTTTCCCATGGAGTGCTTTAACCTGTTTCTCACATCTACCTAGCAGTTCTTCTCTTTCCCTTGCAGGCAAAAGAAAAAATAATAGGTCATTTGGTTTTTATATCACATAGGGTGAACCCATTAAGAACCTTTCAATCATCTCCAGTGTGTTAGCATTTGCAGTGACTTCTTAGTAAGAAGACCATTTCAATTTATATTTCAGATACTTAGTTAATAAAAAAAAAAGATTTCTGAAATAGAATGAAATGAAAAATCCATCAACAGCTACCTAGTTTTTAGTAGACGATAGAATAAAGATGAACAAGAAACAAGTCACTTGAGTGCTTATTATTAAAGCTAGATACAGGTCCTTGTTAATCTATCCAATGTCTGCAATAAATTGTCAGCCTAAAGTGAAATCCAATGGCCACTGGTTGTCACTGTTGTACCACAAAACAGCAATGCAGGTATTATTCTTTCAAAGACAGTCTTTAAAGAATAAAGTTCGAAATGAGGTATTTGATGATTTGGTTTATTACTAAAGCAGAGCACAGAAAAACACGCCAAGGCCCCATGGATTTCAGACTGAGTACTAGGCATTCTGATGTGGGAGTTGGACCAAAACATATTTCTATATGAATCACACAAAGATTAGAAACATATGTAAACAAATACCCTTCGTATTTAGTCATATATGCCAGATCTGTTAATTAGAGCACACATTCTTTCTGATGTTTAAACTAAATATTATTATGTTAACTCCCAGTGTGTATAATTGATCACTTCAGGGTCTGGATACATTATTCAAATGAAGTGCTTCTGAATGATTGCACTCACAACATTTTTAACCAGTACATGAGTAGACAGCCTTGACATAATCTTCCCTTTTCCCAAATCTGATCAAACCTGGCAAGACAAGAAATCGATGAGATTTGGAACATAAAATCCCAAAATATTCTGCTGTGTTTGAAATTAATTAAGTACTGTGATGCAGAAGATTCAAATCAATAAACATCAATGATGGTAGTGTTAAAGGTGGGAAGAGTTGGCAAGAAATCAGCGTGGTATTCATAGTTATAAGATGATTATCTACTCAATGAAATTAAAGGTTAAAATTAGACCAACTGTGCTTTGGGAAAGTGCAGAGGCAGGTCTTGAAAGTCAAGAACAATGACTGTGTTCCTGAATACGTTTCAAATTTGGGAAATTATACTTTTTAAATGATCAAGAGGATGGCACTTCAATTTCAATTTGGAAAATAAGATACTTTCCAAACTGTGTTCACAATCAGTTAAAACTGGGCACTGGTGTCTTCCAATGATAGCAGTAAGAGATGGGAAAGGGGATGGGAGGCTAAAAGTTATCAGTGGTGTCTTCACTTATTTGAACATATATATATATAGCTGCATTAGGGCGTCTGTCTTCATATGATTTCTCAAGATAAATTACTATTGTTCTTCAAGGTCATGCTTCCCTGCTTTATCTCTTTATTCTCTTTTCTTCCTCCCTCCCTTCCTTTCTTCCTTTCTTATTTTTCCACTTACTTAATTGCTTTGCTTCCTTAACCTTAGACATAAGTTATAATCCAGAAGCAAAGAGGCAAAATACGTAATCAGGAAAGATGAAGTAATCAATGTTTCCTTTTTTTTTTTTAAGTTTATTGGGGTGACAATTGTTAGTAGAATTACAGAGGTTCACGTGCACAATGTCTCCTATGTTACTAATAAAAGTATAAATATTTGTTCCATTTTAATATTTTTTCTCATTAAACATAAAGATATGTAGAAACCATGTCATTTACACCTCTTGCGTGTATTACATTTTCATTAAGATGTAAGTGTTTTACATACATAGATTTTGGTCTTTATATGACAAATGGAAATAATCTCCCTCTGTTGTAAGAGATAATCATAGTGACAGAAACAATTGAACAAAAAAGATGTTTATGTCCCCAAAATCAAACTATGCAAAGAAGACCTATCAATAGTATTGCCTAATCATAGAAACGTCCTAGTATGTTCTTTAAACCTAGTGTTCTTTAAAGTGAGAGGAAGAGCAGCCATGTAATCAGTAGGGTTGTTTGTGCAAAATGACTGTTCCTGGACTTTATACAACACCTATGGAATCAGGATCTCTCTGTCAAGTTTTTAAATACACATTTTCAGCAAACGTGCCACGTGATTAGGAACATTAAACTTTAGAGTCACTCTTTCCATCTCAATAAAGAAGAGAAGAAATACGATCATTATAAACTTTATCATTATACTATTTTCATGATCAATAGAATCAAAGTACAAAGATTATATACTGCAATTTAGAAGAACAACCCTGAACAGAAGGTGGCATTATTGTTATGCCCTAATATGATAATTATATGTTTGTAATCAGATACTTCATAAGCCATATGGAATATAAACACTAATTCAATAAGAAAGCCTTTTGAAAATACATGTGATGAAAAGTGTTCTATTAAATATGCACTGGGTGGCCATAAGACAAAACAATACAAATAAAAATAAAAGGCTCTCATCTCTTCTGTCCTGTGACAGCTCTTGTACCATTGTCCTGTTTGGTGATTTTTTAATTGGGTATCCTCATGTGGTTAGTAAATTATTTGAGGAAAGTTTCTTTGTGTTCAAATTCTTTGATGTTTAAAATACTACACGGTTTTATTCATGTACTAAGTACAGAGTGACCATTTGATGAATTAGGAATTAATTAAGCACATACTGCACACTTCCTGAAGACCATAGATATATTCTTTAAACATTTAGGGTAAAACACCTTTTTGTAAATGAAATAACTTTCAATTTAGTGCTTAAAGTAATATCATTCAATATCCAATTGCAATCTGGGACTATATGCCCTCTATGTTCTCTGAAAGCAGTACCATGAATGCAAAAATGGCCTTAACCAAAAGAGAAGGAAAATAAAAGACTAGGAAACACAGAAGCATCAACGTGCAGGCCAAATATCACCAGCCTAAAATTTAAGGCTGTGGCAGTGTCTACCTTTCCCTTCTTGCTTTTACAGCCAGAACCAATCCCCAGGTGTTAGCAATGTGCTAGCCTCTTGGCTAGAGACTACAATTCCTCAAATGCCCTGAGGCAACATGTGGCCATATGACTGAGTTCTCACCCAAGGAATATGAAGTTGCACACATCACTTCCATAAAAGGAAATGCCTCTCTTTCAGTCTTTCATTCCTTTTTCTAGGAGGTTAAAATGCGAGCATGGGGGTGAAACAGATACCATCTTGATTGATTACAACACCCTAGGGAAGGCAGAATAATAAAATAGAAAAAATGTTAGTTTCTATGTTATACGGGTGAGAAGAAAGTAAAATTTTAGCTTGTCTGTGGCACTGTATTTTTATCCCACTGTCTTACCTATTACTGAACTAATTCAGCCATACACAAAACTAGCTTTGTGACCATGTTCAATACATTGATTCAGTCAGTTTTCCTCATGATAAGTTAACCGATCATATTGTTGTCCAGCAGAAATTAGGTGAAGTTTAACTGGTGCATTGGGAGTTATTACAGAATAAAGAAGCACTGGGCAGAAGTCAAAATCTTGGGAGAGAATTGATATGAATATTATTACTATTGATGAAGAGAATTTGGGGGTTGGGAGTATGCCCTAGTCTCAAGAGAAAGTAAAAGATTTAATCTTTTAAAATTAAAAAGAAAAAAATTCTTAGTTCTTTTTTTCACAAAAAACCAGAGGACCACAGTCAGCCTCACTTATGAATTTTATGTAGGACTGGAAATATATTTTTAGGGACACTAAGAATATATCCTGCATAGTGAGGCAAATAGTCTATATTTCAATATAACTTACAGGAGATTTAAGGTTATTCTGTAGTGCTGTGTCCTTCATGTACTTCTCATATACTACACTTTCCTTTTTGATAGAAAGCTAGAGAATTGCAAATAGTAAGATCATAATTATACAGATCTTCAAAGTTGTCCTGTCTTGTCACAATCCACAATGAGCTGGCATAGTATTGTCAAGATTAAGAATTTCTGTAGTGCTCTACTTGCCTGAAATTCTGGGTGTGGTGTTAAATATATATGTGTATATATATGTGTGTGTGTGTGTGTGTGTGTGTGTGTGTGTGTTCACACACACACACACACATATAACTTGTGAACTTGTGAATATTAAACATCATGGGTAAAGTTTAAGGATCCCTGCCATAACAAAACATAACCAGACCACCTGGATGTTACTTTTATATATGACATTAACTAGGTATTTAACTTTGAGAAAGATGTTCAAATTTTCCATGCGTCAGTTTATTCATTTATAAGAATCTATATAAAATAGGAAGAATTAAACAAGGTAATACAGGGAAAGGTTTTAGAATGGTTTCCTTTAAAAACTTAGATTTTGTCATGCTTAGATGTCATAGCCAGAAAGCATCTAGAAGTAAGAAATTATAAAAAGTAATTGCTTAAGAAAACTGAAGAGCAACTAAAGTATGAACAAAATCAAAAGTAAAGAGCTCCACTTTAAAGTAATTTAAGGTATATGTGGCTTCCCATTTTAATTCATTTAATATAATGTTTTAACAGATTTTTTTTAAAAAAGGAATGCATGCCTAATTCCAATATCAGAAATAGTTATTTCTTAAACTTAGACTTTAAACTACATATGGTAATACTGCGCATTCAATTAATGAATAGACTCTTCAACTTAGATGTTTTAGGTATGTCATTTGTGTACGCCACTTCTCCCTTCTTGTAAATCAAAATAGCCATGATGTTAAAAGTACAAAAGAAGCCACCACCTCTTACTACGTTTAACATCTGTGCTCTTTTGAGTAGCCGATACACAATAAGCAAAACAGGGTAAATAAATGTTCAGAAAGGTGTTTTGTAAAGACAGAACTAGCTAAAATAATGTTATAAAGGAGTCTGCAGTATAAAACTAGGGGAAGACTCTCTGAACTTAACCCACTTTCCTATGTGTCACCCTAACCTAGACTGTGCTCTGCCAATAAAGACAGACCCGCCATTCTCTGATCTGCCTCTGGCAGTTGCTAATCATTCAGATCTGTGAGGATTCTACAGGAATCTTTGCCAAACTCTCAGCTTCTGAGCTAAGGTATTTCCCTCAAGGATGCTGGGAGAGTTTATATGTCATAGTACACCAACACCCTCACTCTGGCCAGGCATCCTGTCTCTTTATCTCTAGTAAAAATGTCTGAGTTTATGTCCCCAGAAATTATCTCTATGCAGTAAAACTGCCTGAGTCTTATGTCCCAAGAAACTGTTACTATGCAGTAAAAATGCCAAAGTTATTTCCCAAGAAATTGTCTCTATCTTTTTAAGGTGTTCTTTAGCCCAATACATCAATTATTAAATAAGGAGAAAGTGATGGCCATTCCCTTCTCTTCATCTACAGATAATATGTATTTATTTTAAGTAAACTTTTGATGACAATTAGAACAGAGCAGAGACTATAAAATTGAGATTTTGAGACATGATTGGAGGAAAATACTCTGGAAATTTATTAAAAATAAATTCATGTGATTTGTTCTTACCCATCAAATGCACTTTCTTAAAACCATGGCCTGTATAAGGTTACTCAGTCAATGAAAGTTCACATTTCTAAAACTGACTGTTAAATATTCAGTCAAAATTACATTTTTATTAACTAAAATAAGTATGTCTTACACTTCCACCCTGTCAACATTATATTTTGCCTACCCATTATTATAACAACTACTCAATTTTTCAACCTGTTTTCCATTTTATGTTTCATGTATGTGTAGCAATGAAAAATATAGAACAATTGAATTCTTCTTCCTCTTGGACAGGAAAAACAAAAACAAAAAAGAGGTGGGAAAAAAGACTCATTGTTCTTATCCCAACACTGCCAAATAGACAAACTTGAAATATCTAAGATTTTCATCCTTCTTGGAAATGGTTTTCAGCTTAAAAGCATTTGACCTGGAGTGAGGTTATATTTCAGTCAGCCTGCTGAATGGTATCGGGAGAGACCCGTCAGCAGAAGCTAAGCAGAAAAATGTGAGTGAAAGTTCAAGTGCCTGGTAGCTGAGAAAGCTGGAGGAGAGCAAATCGGCCTGAATATCAAAGCTAAAGTCTGTCAAAATGGCAAAAGTCATTTCCAAAATATGGCATCCCAAGAAGGCATTAATTGAGGGAGTTCAAATAATAGTTGACCTATTCGACTAAATCTCTTAAAAAGCTTTGAAACAGTCTCTGGGGACATAAAACTCAGACATTTTTATTAGGGGTAACGAGATATGTTGGATGACCAGAAGGTGTTGGTAGAATGTGACATATAACCTCTTCCAGTATCCCCGATGAAAAGAACTTAATTCAGAAGCCAGGGGTTTGACGAAGATTACAGCACAATACTGGCATAGATGAATAAAAAGTATAAGAAATTTTATTGCAGGATGTGTATAGCCAGCATTTTATGATCAGGAATCAATTATGATAATAGAGGTAACTGTTTCGGCCTGAGCATTTTAACCATTGTATTTCCTATTATGTGCTGAAATCATCTAGGAAAAGAGAATGTTGAAAACTCATAGATTGGCACCAGGTCAGTTAAGACAGGTGTTGGTGCCTGGGTCATTTTTCCATGTAGTCAGGGATGATGGCACAGAAACTATCAATGCCTGAAGCTATACAACTTTTTTTCCTTAAATTGAGCAACGTGATCTGTGATGGCTTCACATAAGCATTGTCTGCTGGGCCACTTGACAACAATTTTCAGTCTCTTTCTGTAAATTGAGCTTCACGTTGCCCTTTGAATGTTTCCCCCTCTAGATTATAGAGGTTACAATGCTGTTCAGTATACAAGACTCACTTCTGCCTTTAGCTGCCTCCCAACATAATCAGGCCTAGATAAATGGAGTACTGCATCTCATGTTTATGAGTCGGGTGTTACATTGCCAGCAGAGCAAGTGTGAGTGTTTTTCAGGTTTAGTGAAAGGGAGGAAAATAGGCAAAAGGGGAGTTTGCTGCCTGATTCGAGGTTTAGAATAGTCAAACTGCCCCACTCTGTGGCCCAGAGCTTCTTTCATGATTTTACAAAAATTTTGCAGGAGATTCTTCAGGAAAAGTGAGCAGCTGCTCTTATTTTTTGAAAGCTTGTGCTTAAATGGACTGAACAGTAGCCACCAGATATCATATTGCCTTTCTAAAAACAGTGTGGGGAGATGGCATGCAGCAGGAAATTCTACGTGGGTCATATATGTGCTACCAAATCCCAGTACCCATATGCTGAAATAGGAACCACAGCCCAAGCATCCCTTCTCTGACATAATAATAAGGAAGAAATCACTCCGATTCTCTCACTGTGGCTTCACATGCATGAAATTACTTTTCACTGACTCTGGATAACAACAACAAACATAAGTTACATGTGACCACTGATAGGAACAAATCACAACCTCCCATTGCAAATGCATAGCAAAGCCTGTTTAAATAGGGGTGTGTCTGTGTTGGTTCTTCCTTCAGCCCCTCACACAATCGGCTTAAGATAGATCTCAAGGAGGATCATGGAGAGCGAGCATAAATTCATAATTAAAAAGTCACAAGCGTTGCTAATAGCATGTACATTTTCTGATGATTTCCTCTCTACCCTGGCAGTTTTCCTATTTATCTGTTGGTAGAAAAAGAGAACAGTTTGGTTAAGCAACAGGTTATTATAACCTTAATTCAATTTGTATGTACTACCAAGGAAATGAATTCATAAATTGAATATCCATTTATTGCAGTATTGATAAGTTGGAGAGGTAACACCAGGATTCCACTAAAACTCACTTACTTGCTATGAGCAATAAGCTGAGCGGAAAATAGCTCTATAGTATACCAGCAATCATTAAACATGCATGATTGGATTTATACTGTTGAGACAGGTCAAAGCCTTCTCTTTTTTGTGTGTATTTTTTTTTCCACCCAGGTTTGTATTTAGTGTCTTTCTCATAAGAATCTAGATCACACTTTCCCACAGGGAAGCCCCAAAGCACCACCCATCTCCATGCTCAGACTTGGCTTACACATCATCTACAGGAAGTGGGCACTCTTGGTGCCATCACAGTTCTTCCTTTATGATAATTTAAAACCAATTATTTTTCTTCTAAAGATACATAAAACACAATATACTTTTGGAACAAAAACTGTGTTTGAACCAGGATTTTATTTTCTATTGTGTTGGAGGTAATAGTTGATAACTGACTTATCTTGTATTACTGCTCTATATTTAATTTTATTTTTTTCCAAAGCCTGTGTTCTTCCAATCGTTAACCTTATTTATTTTAAAATAATATTTGCACTGGATTACATGAGTAGTTGGTACTGTCAAAATGTGCTTTAATAATACTCACATGTAAAATGTAAAATGCTTCTAAATATAATTTTCTTTTTGAAATTCAAGGATAGGATTGTGAAAATTTCCAGTTATGTTCATTGAAATAAGTCAATGTCTCAGTAGACATAAACTCCATTTATGTACTTCAAAATGGAGCATTCAGTCACTTTTCAAAATGATATCCCCAAGCCCTCTAGCCCAGGTTGCCTTATGTATTACCTACATGTTCTGAATGTAGAGTGAATGCATCTGCAATTTCTCTGCATCTTTAATCGTGCATCTTTTGAAAGGAATTAAGAACTTCTATCAATATTATTAAGATGTACACATCTTGTTACTAAGGATATATCGATATTCAAGTTAATGGCTCCTCTATTTAGATGTGACCTAATTCTATGAAGTGCAAAGGGAAGAATCTGGCAATGAGGACCGCAGATGATCTATCATGTGTTGCTTGTGTCTGGCATTGTGCAGTACTTAAGTATTATTCCTTCTGTCAAACCTCAACTATGACTTAAAGCATCCAGAAAGAACACAGGAGTTACTCCATTTGTTCTCACCCTGCCTTCCACCATTCTTCCAACCTACACAGAATGAATAAGTTACCAAATATGAAGTACTTACTATGGCACTGAGCACAGTGCTGCATCTTAAAATGGATTAAACCCATTTAATTCTCACAAAAGCCCTAGGGTGTAGGTACTGTTATTGTTTCCATCGTATATGGAAAACTAAGTCCTAGAGAGTTGATATACTTGACCTGGGTTATACAAGTAGTAAGTGAAGTGGAGATTCAAACCCCAAAAGTCTGATTCCAGAGAACATGCTAAGCGTGATTGGGTTTCACTATCCCACCTCATGGTGCTTGAGACCTTCCTAACCAAGCCTCAAGATAGAGACAAGCCTGGCCATTGAGGATGAGAAGTGGGGTGGGGGTTGAGGAAATCTGGAGTTAGTTTCATCCTATACTTGGTATCCCTGACCTGTGCTCTCTCCATGAAGCAGCAGTCTCTTCCCAGTTCCTTTCTGTCATTTACCAGTCACAATGCTGGGCATTCTATCTGACTTCTGAGGTCCTCCAGCCACATTCACTTTTCCATTGCCCACCCCATTTTTTAGAAACTTGAACACTTGTTTATCTCTATTAACTCCCCACTGTGATTCCTCACTTGGGGAATTGCAATTTTTTTTCTCATAATCTCAGTCTTATCCTAAGATTCTCCTTGAAGTCGGATGAAGTTCCCTGAGATTTTGATAGAACCATTGGGATAAAAGTAAATATAAACCACAACATATTTTATAGAGTTAGAGGGGTTATTTTCCCCTGAATTTCCCCCTGAAAATGCCAATTTTCTCCCTGCTCTTAAAACTATGGAAACTGCACTTGTCAGTGTGGTGGGAACCACAGTGTGGTGGGTATTAAAGTTTCTCCTCTTCCATTTTTGGGCATTTGGCTTTCTTATGCATTGTTCTACCAACACCTGCAGCTATTTGTATTAGCTTCTTTAAATTCATTGCAGAAAAGGTGCTGCTTTCCAAAGGTGCTAAATCTGAATAAAGAACTAACTTTCCTTTATTAGGTTATTTTTTTATTTTTTTATAATAACAGCAGTTTTTAATCTGAGTCTTTATTCAAATGCAATTAATCTTAATCCTTTTTATCCCCATTCTCTGATTCGCTCTTAATGGTTTTGTTAGAAGACAGACCAAATGCTCTATGCTTTTTTTTTTTTTTTTATTTTTTTTTTACATCCCTCACACCGTGAACCCCCCTCCCCCCATCCACCACCACCCCAACCTCACACCGAGCCATCACATTATACACATAAAATTATAGTTCGCATTCATTAATGTCCATCCTCTGGTGTACAATGCCATGACCAGGCATCCACAGCATCCCTGAGGTGGTCTCCCAAACAGGACACATGTCCATCGGACACCCAACAAAATCCCCAAACACTATTGAATAAGTTCCCCAAAGTAATTCTCAAAAAACCCTGAGGCCATCCTGTGGTCACCAGCCGCCCCCCCACTCCCTTCACCCTTCCCGCCATTCCCAACCCCCTCCCCCCGCCCATCTAACAACTCTCGGTTTTTTGTGTCCCCAAAACTGTTTCTGATTAGTTCATACACATATTCTTTTCTTTAGATTCCGCATATAAGTGAGATCATATGGTACTTGTCTTTCTCTTTCTGACTTATTTCACTTAACATAATGTTCTCTAGATCCATCCATGTTGTTGCAAATGATAAGATTTCTTTTTTTTTCTTTACGGCTGCGTAGTATTCCATTGTATAAATGTACCACAGCTTCTTAATCCAGGCATCGACCGATGGGCATTTCGGATTACATCAAACTAAAAAGTTTTTTCACAGCAAAGGAAACCATCAATAAAACAAAAAGGGATCCTACTGAATGGGAAAAGATATTTGCCAATGATATATCTGATAAGGGATTAATATCACAAATCTATAAAAAACTTACTCAACTCAACTCCAAAAAAACAACCCAATTAAAAAATGGGCAGAGGACTTGAGGAGACATTTTTCTAAAAAGGACATACAGAAGGCAAGAAGACATATGAAGAAATGCTCAAACTCACTAACCATCAGAGAAATGCAAATAAAAACCACAATGAGATACCACCTCACGCCAGTCAAAATGGCTATCATTAATAAATCAACAAACAACAAATGCTGGCGGGGATGTGGAGAAAAGGGAACGCTAGTGCACTGTTGGTGGGATTGCAGATTAGTGCAGCCACTATGGAAAACAGTATGGAGGTTTCTCAGGAATCTGAAGATAGAACTACCCTATGATCCAGTAATTCCACTCCTAGACATCTACCTGGAGAAATCCAAAACTCCAATTCAAAAATCTGTATGCACTCCTATGTTTATTGCAGCACTTTACACAATAGCCAAGATATGGAAACAATCTATGCTTTTTTTTTATCTTTTATGAAATTATTTATGGATTTCTATACTTCTTTTTTTTCCTGTTTCTTTTAATAGGAAAGGATAAAGGAAGCGCAAATTTTATTGCCCCCAGTTTTTCTTCTCCTATGGTTTCATTTCTTTGGTGCAAAGGAAGATCCATTATATATCTAAGAAAAATCCAATCATCCTTGTTTTCTTTCAATGGAGCAAAATTAACATTCTTCATTTCCCAAGAAATACACATTTAATCATAAAACTGTTTGATTGTGTATGTTATAATAACTCTCCACACATTCTGTAGTTTTTCTCTTTTATGTTTACCAAAATTTGAGTCTTCTGGCAAATTCTGCATTCAGTACAATGCTTGGAAAAGTGTAGGTGCACTCTAAATATTTATGGAATAAATAAATTAATTCAATTTACTATATTATTATTATTACTATATTGGCAAGCAAAATATTTCAAAATATAGCAAAATAAAATAAAATATAAACAAAAGATGCCATTCAATTAGCAAAAGAATAATACATCTTAAAACTACAAACAAAAGATAAAAGCTTAATTAAATAATCATACATATACTATCTACCGTTTTTCAAAGTTAAAATTCTCCCGATACTACAGAGAATCAACAGATTCTCATATAAATAATCATTTAATCACTACGATTTTCATAGTTTCATTTTTTTATACAATGATCTAGGAAAAACTACCAAAAAGTTCTAAGACTCAAGCACTGGTATATGTAAAACCTCAAACTGTGGAAAATATTTATATATAAAGAGCAAATGCAACCTTGAGTAGACTCTCTCGCTGCCAGTTTAAATCAAAATGAATCAAGTGTTACCTTTGGGGAAAAATTTTGATTTTATATCATAAAATCCCCAAGGGCAGGACTAGAAGAAGCTCAATAAATACTTGTTGAATTGACTTTCAGCACTTTGAAAAAAGTAACTCTTTTGGGAATTGATGTTTCACTTCTCCCTCAATTTTTCGCAGCCAGAAAGAGAGAGCGAGAGAGAGAGAGAGAAATAGAGAGGAAAGAAGATAAAAAATATTTGCTTTATATTTTCCAAGGTTTTCTTAAATTTTAACATTTCACAAATGGCATAGTCACTATTTCTAATTTTTACTGGTTTTAATAACAGAAAAAAATAAAGGAAAAATCAAATATAATAAAAAAGGAAAATAAATACTTGGAAGGATAGGAAAACCGAAAATGTTGAAAGTTTTCATATATGAGTGTAATGTGACAACATGGATTCATATATGTATAAACACACAAACACACACATACACACATACACCAGCACCTTGAATTCATATATTGTCACAACTATAATATGAAATGCTTTAGGAATTTTCACTAAATTAGTTTAATAATATTTAACTTGTGGAAATAATGATCTTTGGAATTTTTAAAATACTAGTAATGTTTAATAAATACTTTTAAAACTATTTGCCAGAGAAATATTTCTTCTCAAGATTAAAAACTATGTGAAATATGCCTCTTTTTCTAATACAAAATGTAGAAACTGTCTAATACAAAATTTAGAAAACTGAAAATATCTAAACTAACTTTTAGAAAGCTATTTATTATCACAATGCACATTATGTCTGTTCACATAAATTCTAATTATTTCAATAATAATAATGTTTGAGAGATGAGAAAGTGAAAATTTTGGGAAGATTTTCACATTTTATGTTTTATCATCGATATACGTATAAATACGTCACGTTTATCATTTATCACCTATGACATTGGGATTGATCATTTTCATTTCAGTATTTAAAATCAGATCCCACAGACTTGTTTGTTTGCTTTTAGTTTTGTTAAGGCAAATATACGATGACAATCTCAAAGACTTGTAAATCTCATTCTTTCAAGGCTGATATTTACCCTTAAAATACATGTATGGCAGATTAGCCATCTTAGAATTGGTATAGCTTTTAAAAATCCTCAGATTTATCTTGATTTTTATTCTGATAGATGCCATGTTGAAGACAGTGTACTATTACCTCTTAGTAAGAAAATTAATTATATATTATTTGCCTATAAAGAGCCAAATTAAAACATTCAGGACATCAATGAATAAACTAAAAGTCGTCATCATTAAGTGAGTATTACATGGGTAAATAAGTTATTCCTAGGCAGCCATTGACTTGTGGAAAATATAGACTCCATTTTTTATCCTTTATTCTGTGAAATAAAGGTATAAATGTTTTAAGTAACTAGAAGTAGATTTTCATCAGAGAAAAAAGATTAATACGTTAAGTGAAAACTAAATGTTAAATAAATATCAAATATCTTACCTACTGGAAAACTATAGTGATTGTGGATTTTCTACCTAGACAGGGAAGTATTCTGAGTTGGGTTTGAGGGTTTGTTTTTACAGCATTTGAAAACACTAAACATGGGCTCATTCCTGATGATATGTCTAATATAGAGTTTTACACCCTAAAAAAATTTTCTCTGACATCTTCTAATCACAGCAAAAGCCCAGCTGACTATCCATGTGCTGATCAGAAACCTAAGTAAGTAATTAGCATTTTCCACATTAGCTCTTCACCAAGATTAAAATTATCTATGGGATACAAACATCATAAACATCTTTTTTTTTTACTGATAAAAAAAAAACACCATAATTTAATTGTGTGTGTGTGTGTGTGTGTGTGTGGTGATTTCTCTTTAATGAGAGATGAATTGTGTTTTTTTATGTACCCCATTTCTTTCTTTTCCCCAGCTGCAAAAGTATCTGGGGACATACTTGGGTTACTAGTAAGCAGTTTTTAGTAACACCAGGGTTACTAGATAAACGTGCCCAAAACAACAAAAATAATAGCAAACCTTTCTTGGCCATAGCCAGAGATAGAAAATTGTTAAATTTCATACCTACATAAGGACTCGTTTGGCATGAACATTTTCTTTTCAATCAGCCAGAGAGATGTTAAAGTTCATAATCATGAGTCAACCTCTCATCTTCAAAAACAAAACACAGCTATTTATAAAGACCCAGGATGTGAGCAAATGCTATTTTAAATTGGATGTAGTCATTTGATATTTTTCAAGTCTGCACCATGCAGTATGCTCACATAATTTCTGCTCTATATAAGACGTGTTTATTCATAATTTGATATTCATAATTTTGATATTCATAATTTTGATATGTAAATATCAATTTTTAAATTTCCAAATCATATATTAGATGATGCAGAACTCAGGCCATCACAGCAGGCTTTTCTTCACCAAGTCAATAATGATAATTTTTACAAGTTCTAGAGGATTTATAACAGAAACGCATCAGGAGAAATAATTGAATGGAAAACTGTTAAAAGAATGGCTGAGGAGATAGGAAGAAACCCAAGCCTTACCAGGGTCACCAGAAAGTTGTACACAGATATCAGATCTATGAATAGCCAAAGAATTGCAGGATTGGAATGTGATCGATAATTAAGGAAGTAGGTGGTGAAAATGAAGCTTAAAATAACAGGTAATTTGACATAGCAAGATGGTATTTGTGATTATATTTCCCACAAAGTAGAGGAAACACTGGACTAGGGGAAAAGAAACATTTAGATGATTTAAAGGGCATTTTCTGTTATGATCATGGATGTTTCACTAGACTTTATTCTTCATGGATGAGAAATTCCTTTCTAATATTCACCTCCATTTTGTTTTTATTCAAATGTATTCATTTACCAGTTCCAAAGTACTCTGACACAATGTGGATGACACCCACAATGTTAGTAGGGCCAATTATTCTTGGAAATGGAAAGATACCCATAGATTTATATGGGATAAGTCTGATTTACACCTTGGTCCTTTGTACATTGTATTCATGTGAGTCAGTCCATGCCTATACAACATTGCCTTTAAATGAATTTAAATGAATCACTATATCTGTATTATTTATTTAGTCCTTTAAAAGTGTCACAAATACAGTGCTATTTTTAATTTACTATATTAGCTGTATGTTCAGTTCAAAAGACTTCCACTTGGCTTTCCCTAATGTATCAGCTCTTATACTACAGGCAAAGAAATTGATGTTGGGCTTTTGCCAACCACCAAATATATGTATTTCAATTATACACTTGGGATGATGTGAGAACTCCTGGAGAGGAGTCAGGACTCCATTTATTACCTGACTCTTCTATGTCCTGTTGAAGGGAGATTCTAATATAGTCTAATACATTATGAAAAAGTAATAGTAAGATGAAGACGTTTCAACGAAAATATGCATATGAGGTCATTAGTATTGACCAATATAGTAACATTGTCCCTTCCAGCAAGAATTTCCTATCAAGTACCATGGTACTTGGGATGTCATATGGATGTTTGATTCTACCAAAAAATAAAGGTATTCTAAAGCAAACAAAATAAAAAATAAATTAAAAAGTAAAAGGTTTGTTTTATGAATTATTTCTAGTTATATTTCAAAACCCCAAGAGGCCAATAAAAACATAAGACCATATAGAAACATACATGTAAAAGTAATTTTATATTTGGTGGATATTTAGATGACTGGAGGTGAGAGAAAAATAAGGATCAGGGAAGCACGAAACAGATATCCTAGCGGGGTAGAGGTTTAGACATCAAGAGGTACAAGACTAGCTAGTATTTGACTCAGTAGCCTTACTGATTCCTGCTTCACTCCTACCCATTAATTTATACTCCACAAGTACACATTTGCCATCACACCTACATCCAATCACCGTGAATTACATCCATATTCTTTTCTCAGAACATATGTAATGAAAAATATATCAGCTTGAACTTATGTTTCTCTTTTTTTGTTAATCTATCTTGTACATTATCTGCCTGGTACATGCTTCTATTTCCAGTGCCCCAAACACTGTCTCGCAGTTGGTAGGCCTTCAGAAATTAAAGATTGATCGAGTGAATGAGTACAAATGCCAGGATCTGAGAGTATAGTGATGAACAAACCTTAGTTCTGGCCGTCCTGGAAGAATCCTTTATCGTGGAAGACAATAATATTACCAGATAATCATGTGTCACAATGCCAGGTAAATGCAACATAACTGGAGCAAGTACAGGGAGCTCCAATAACCAGGGGCTGCAAAATTAGACTCGCCAAAGAGGGCTTCAACTAATCTAAGATATGGAAGCTGAGTAAAAAGGTTATATATGGGGTATGACTGAGTTGCAGTGAGACAGGAAAGTGCATTCCAGGCAACACACTGAGCTGATGCAAATTCTGCAGTCAAGAGAGAGTTAGGCACACAGCATTTGGTACAGTTCAATTCCCTTGATGTATTTATATATCTGGTATTGTGTAGGCCTCAACTTGCAATGCTTCAGAATACTAAAAAGCATTCTGAAAATAATAAATATGACTTACATTTGATATTAAGCATTTTCAATGGACACTTTCATCATCACAAAAGCTGTAGATATAATCCTCACAGACAAAGTTTTGATTCTACATGGTACTATATTCTATTTCATCATGCCTTCCCCCTAATGTTTATAATGATAAGTAGGTCGTCATCCTAATTCATCAGAGCAACATTTCATGAAACTGCATGAAGACTAATGCTATGATAATGTGTGTCTATTACATGCTACCCTGAGGGGAAAATCCATCAGTAGTAATTTTGTGTTATGAAGACATTTCATATTATAAGATGGCAGAGGCTGAACATTAAAACCTTTACCAGTTTGTAGGCAGGCTGAATTATTTTTATAGTGTAGTTGTATTTCTATAACCTATTAGATTAAGAATAGCTTAAAGAAACATTTTGAATGTATTCCCTACTCTTTGAACAAATTAAAATGTAGCACTTTATTATAAATTAATATCTATTTTTGATGAATATGTATACATCTACGTGTATATGATTAATACACATATTAATTCCATTAGTATAATAAGTAATTACTAATATTAATATATATTCTGGAATATTTCAACAGATGGTTTTGAGACTTATCTCTTGGCTGTTAGAGACTTATCTCTTGGCTTGTGCCGACTGTAAGATACAATGTAAGAAAAATTGTAATTTGGCTATAAAGCCTTTTCAGTATTCTGCAGTTATTGTTTTTACATTTTGAATGTAAAAACAGAGGGGATGTGAAATTCAGAGACACTGCCTATAGAAAAAAACTTCTGTAGTTCTAATACTACTTGGTCTGAGTCTTTAACAAACATATGGGCAAAATATTTTTAAGGTTAAAAAATACAGAAAGAGTATAATGTCCTTTAAATGTTCTTTCATGTTGGTGCTTGGATCGTAAAAGGAAGGGAAAGAATGCTGCAATAGTGGTGATATGAGCAGCATTGAACAATGTTGTTTCATATGCAATGATGATGCGTTAACAGAAGAAGCCAAATGAGTTAGACGACAGTATCTCAAGTCCATTTCCCTCGTTTTGATTCAGAGGTTTTTGGTAAAAATCACAAGCCAGTCTTAGTGGCAAGCTTCAGAGAACTTGCAAAGCTCTGATAAGAAAGGACATCGCTCATAAATATTCATTAAAAATTACCTTTTCTGGATCATGAATTTTTCAAGCAGACACTGATTTGACCTCTACAAGGAACACAATCCAGCCTATACTGGAGTGTCTCCTATTTCTGACAAAAAAAAAAAAAAAAAAAAAGGTGAAAAATTGGTTTTCCCAGCTAAGCAGCTACTTTGTACACCGTGTGAGGTCTGAGGTCAGTTACCTCTGCGCTCCACACACTTGAGCATTAATATTCATTTGAATTACAATCTTTAAATTCTAAAGTCCTGTTCATACTTCTCTGAAAAACTGATTGTAAGGCAGGCCAGGGTTTGCATTTTAACTAATTTTTAAAGTAACTTCATCTAACTTCTCTGTTGCTAAAAAATGTATGAATTCAGTAATTTTCTTTAAAAAATGTCACATCTGCCTGTTTTGAATTTATATGCCCTCTCACTAAGGATAAAAGTCTTTTTTTTTTTTCTGGTAATTATCTGCAGAGTGGGTGAATGGGTAGAAATGTCTACATTTATATCTATCAGAGAGCTATTGTTGGTATTTCATCTTCATATAGCTCCTCATAGTTCATACATACAAAAGGAGTTTTGCATTATTTGGGGGTATGTTTTTGTTTCCATTATTATTCCTACAATACTTCAGTGGGGGCGTCAGCATTACCACCTGCACTGTTTAAATATAGTAATTGATAAGTAGAATGTGAATTATTACAGCTAATAGTGTGCTAACTCAACATCTAATTCAGAATGTTTTCCCAGAACCTTATCCCAGGTTCTTATTTTAGATTGAATTCTAGGAATATGGCATGTAAGGTCTAGGACTCATATTTTGGTTACTTCAGAGAGTAAGAAAAAAAATGGCATAAATGACACTTACATATTATAGTTCCAGATACAGCGAAATCATTTTGATTTTGTTCTTATGTAGTGAAGCAGTGCCAGAAGCTTCCTTATTACAGCTGGACTCTAATCCTAGCTCCTTCATTTTCTAGGTTTATGACCTTGGACATATTTTAACCTAGCTATCTATGCCTTGACTTCCGATGTGAAAATGGAGATACCTAGTTCAGAGAATTTACAAAGTACCATAATGTAGTCCTAGTACTCAAAATAGTTTCTTTTCAGTGTAGAATTGAGTATTCTGTAACTTAGCACATAGATTGGGAATGGGACCGTTGCTGTGAGATAGCCTACAAGAAACATAGAAATGTGTTAAATTGGACATTTCCAATCCTTTCTCCCCTCCCAAAAAACAAAAACAAAAAAATATATATATTTAAGAGAACCCCAGAAAAGAACAGGGAAGATTGCTAAAAAGGTGGTTGGGTTAGAGTCCCTGCTTTTTCTAGTTTCTTAATTTGTTATTCATAGTCCAATGCAAACTACCGACTCAGACCAGTGCTAATCTGATTAGCAGATGGTAATTCTTTGAGAGTAGAACTTGCATGTTATTTCAGTGGCCTTGGTGACTTAATTAAGTCAGAAGACAATGCTACCCCAACCAAGTCTTACTTGCTCCCAAACACAAGGACACTTTCAGGGTGTCCTCCCTAAATCTAATGGCTCATGGCCCCAACTTCACAGTTCTCGCATATCAGAGTGGAATAAGGAACAGAAATGAGGCAAGGGAGGTGAGCACCAACCTGAAGTTCATTAGCTCCTCCGTCCCTACCACTCCAAGGACATCTGTATATTACGGCTGCCAGGGTTAGTAAAGAAAAATATATAACATGCAGTTACATTTGAATTTCAGATAAATAAACAACATTTAGCATAAGTGTGCTACATGCAATATTTGTGACACATTTAGAATTACAAAATTTTAGCTGAAATTCAAATTTAACTGGGAGTGTTGCATTTTATCTGGAAATCAAAATTTGGGTGTAGCCCAAATTCATTCAAAGAATCTCTTGCATAAAGAAAATAATTGCCTTTAAGCTTTTGCCAATTATCCTCCTCACTCATGCAAAATGGCAGAAGTCCCCAGTATAGATTGTACTTACTTTGTACATTTCCAAATTATGCCATCAATGTAAATCACTGGATAAAACTTCCATGCTTTTATCTCTATTGTGTTGCCACATGTCACAAGAGGTGTTAGGGTGTATATTCACCAAATAAGGCATATTTCTTAATAGTCAAAGATATGCTTAAAGATTTATCAGGATGTCACATCGGAGACTCTTATACAGTCTCTATTATGGTCTGTTTTCTTCCAGCATTGGAAGACATTGCTGTTATAGTGTTGTTGTTTTGTAGCTGTTGAGCACCAAATGTAATAGGAGGCTTGATGTTGGAGCCATATAGTATGAGAAATATGTCATTAGTCTTTGGTTCCTGATGGTCATCAAAAAATGTTTTTTAATGTAATTTTCATAATAAATTCATAATAAATTTAACCTGTTGCTAGAAATATAACTGTATTTAGTGTCATATTCCTAGGAAAAAACGTTTTGGGAAGGAAGGAAGGAAGGAAGGAAGGAAGGAAGGAAGGAAGGAAGGAAGGAAGGAAGGAAGGAAGGAAGGAAGGAAGGAAGGAAGGAAGGAAGGAAGGAAGGAAGGAAGGAAGGAAGGAAGGAAGGAAGGAAAGGAGGAAGAGAGAAACTCTAGTGTTTTAGCACTGTCATTATTTCCTACATAGCATTGAATAAAGACCACAAAAAAGTACTGATGATATCAAAGGTTATTCACATGGAAATGTCTTGAAATAAGAATCAATGGAACCAAAAGTAGATGATATTTGTTTAGGGGATAATAATATATGGCATCTTAAATGCAAGCAGACAAAAATGTAGTGCAAACATTTGGATGAGTAAATTTTATATACTAGGGCAGGTCTAAAAATCACTGAACCATATTGCTACCAGTGCAAATTATGATTTTGGATAAAGTGTGTTTGTTGTTTAAGAACTACTTAAATGTTTTCTCTATCAGGTAAACAGAACATACCATGAGAATCCAAACATATTTACTTTTGTAACATGACAGCTCACCTTAGAAATTGATTTCCCCTGCTATGCAATGAGCTCTCATTCAGCCGCATTTGGCTACATGACTCTGTAAGTTTTATCATAATAGCTACATTTTCTTAAATGCAAGAAATGAGTTTTTAACATTAAAAACAATATTTTACTGTGTTGAACTTCTATTAATTTTTGGTTTTACGTAACAGTTAAATTGGCTTCCGACAGATACAACTCCTTATACATAGAATAGTGTATCGGGCCATGTACTTGGTGGGAGAGGGACAGTCAGGAGAAGAGACTTTTATTGTTTTACATTTGATTGTTTATGCACAGCAGTACATTAAAGCTGAGATTTAAGCAGCCAGTTGCCAGAGATTCAAAGCCTGACAAATAGCACATTCTCTTCACAAAACAAAGAATGTATAGGCACCCACACTAGTTTACAAGTTATTCTTCATGAACAATAGAATTGCTTTTTGCCCATTTCAGACAGAACCCTAAATGTGCACAGCACAGCGAGAGAGAATACAGGAAACAGAGAGCTTAATATTCCAGCCCAGCTCTCTGGAAACAACCAACACACACAAAAACCTAAAATGACAGAGTGGTGTTCTGTAGAGCAACATGATTTGTGGGCTTTAAATGGAGAATAATGGTTTTAAGTTTACAGCAGAACTAAAGGGCTCAATTATTATTCATAGATTCTGAATTGTTCTACTTTGGAAACTCCTTTAGCATGAAATGTTCATCAAAATCAAGGCATGAAAATATAAGGAAAAAAGTACCTAGTTTTCCATATGAATAAAGGACTCCCCCAATTTAGATCACTAAAAAAAAAAAAAAAATGTATCACCAATTTAGACAAATCCAGCTTAGGCAGTCGGACTAAACGTTTTAAAATAATAACTTTTGGATAGATGTTGAGAGGTAGAGAAATACATATATATATGAAACGGTAATAAATTTTCCTGTTTGTACTCTTACAACAAACACTAATAAAATTGTGTACTAAACCTCACATAGATGACTTTATTAATAAGCCAACATCAATTGTTTTTTAATCTTCAAAAACTATATTAAGAGTTACCTAAAATCTAGTGACACACCTTTTATTAAAAGAATTGTTGCCATTGAAATTGATTATAGTTTCTGAAGACAACAGTGTAATGATAAGTTAACAAATAGATCACTTCTTTAACTATGCTTATATCCAGACATAGAATCTGCTAGGGGCTTTCAAATTATAGAATTATAGAGCTACATAAAAAAGGTAAGTATTCAGTAGTCAATTAGTTGATAATATTATGGTGATCAGAGCTGAATTACTTTTGTTTGCTTTCTTTTTCTATATATTCCCCCAATGTTGTCATGGTTTTCTAAAGTGAGGCAAACAAAAATGACCTAATCATGTGTTTAGAACAAGAAAGTCCTATTAATTTGTGAAATACATCAATTTTGATTGGGTTTTTTTCCCCTACATAGTTTCTCAAAAGTATGGTATAATCTGAGAAACATTGGTAATAAACCAAGTAAAAATTCATCCCTTTATGCTGACTTGTGTAGGAAAACATTTGCTTTTATATTGACATTGGCAAAACTTCATGTAGACTATTATGGATTATAATTGCACTTCATTTGCCATATTAAAAATGTCAAATCCTAAAACCAAGCAAAACACTCTCTGCAGCTCCTTTTGTTTTATTTTATTTTTTTTCATTATGTAGGAGAATGGTAAAGTTTTGAAGGCAATTTGAAAGCCTTAGTTAACCAGCTCCTTCTGTTTGCATATTCAATGCTTCAATGTAACATATGCATAATTTTATCATCATTGTGTGCCATCTGGAGTCTACTGATTGAACTGCAGTTTGAAAATGAGGGTTAAGAGATAATTTGGTAGCATACATTTAGAACTGAAATGTCTCATGGAGCAGAACAGAGTTATTTAAAAACGGAACTATTTCAAAAAGATGAAAACATACTCCATAAACTCAAGAAAACCAAAGAAGACAATTAAGTCCTTATGATTTTTCACTTCAAGGCTTTTAAAAATTTTAATAACAATGGTATGCTAAGGAAATTGTGGTTAAAAAAAAAATTGTACTTACCTCAATGCAATAATTATAAATAATCTTTCAAGCCACTTTACATATTTTCTTTAATTTACCGTGGAAGATTTACAGGTTATCAACAAACAAGATCTAGTTGGTAACACTAATGTGTAACCAATTTATTTTTTAACTATAATATCACTTAATGTTAGGCTAGGGTGGAAACTATCAGGAGTTCATAAAATTTTCACATCCTAGCTGAAAGCAATCACTCTGGAAACACATGAGAGCCATATTAAAGACTGACCATTGTACTAATCTCAAATTTTCACTTTCACTTACCACAATGTGCTGTCAAATGAAACACTTTATAACACCAGTTTTAAAATGGGATCACCCCTTATATATTTGTAAAAACAATAACTTATCATAGACTCTCCTTTCCAAATTTTTTTTTACTTCTCTCTTTTTTTAATTTTTCTAATTTTATTTTTTCTAATATTCTTTCTTTTTTTCACATTTTCTACTACCATTGAATGCATCAGCCACCATTTTTTGATGGGTATAAATTACATTGTCAAAAGTAGTAGCCATCAAGAAGGAAATTAAATGACCTACAATTGCTAAAAATAATAATAATAATAATAATAATAATAATATATTTTTTTAAGGTTTTAGGTGGTTTAAGGCTATCAGCCTTCTGGTGTAATATATATATATATATATTTTTTTTTTTCCTTCCCGTGAAAGAGGGCTTTCTAAAAGTAACCTCCCCCAATTTCCCAAATTTAGGTAAGAAAGAACCTATTACCAAGTGACTACCTCTCCAAGTACTGTTTCCCTGCTCAAAGAGTGACTTTTGAACTTGACTCCTTCAGAATCAGAACATTTTTGCTTTCCTCATCCCCCCTCCCCATGTATAGTTTTCTGGCATATTCTAATACTATTATGATTTCTTTGCTAAGCTGGCAGAGCAGATATGGAGCCCTGAGTTTAAATACTTTGAATTGTGAAGTAAGAAGAGTGTGAATACACCTATTAGACCACCATGGCAGTGTGAGGCACTGAGTGAGGCAGTTCAAACAACTGAATTTTCCCTTTATTTATTCAGGAGAGCAGAGAGGAGCAAGCATCTAATCTATTACTATCCCGTCACAGAACATGACATTCTAATTCAGTCATTGGGGACTCACAATAAACTCAAAATCACATTGAGTGCCTCCCTGGTATGACAATTGATTACATCTCTTAACCTTTCTGCATCTGTGGTACCATCTGGAGCATTTAGTGCTTATATTTTTACACACAAAGAACAGGTAACAGCCTATAGACCCAGGTACAGACTCAATTTTTCTACTATAAGCCTGTAATAATAAAGAGAAAAAAAGAAAACAGTATCCAGAATCACCTTAATTTCACAAAAGATGACTTTCCAAAGATAATCAAACATACTCAATAATATTTTGTAGAATAACTGATATAAGATTATCAATTTAAAAAAAATTATCCATTCTCCCTTGGGGAATTTGTGCAGACATAGAAGGGAAAGGAAGTTAAGTCTCTTATAAGAAACTACTATGTGCCAGAGGCTTTCCATATGTGATATTTCATTAACTTCTAAATAGTGAGTACTAATGTCCTATGTTGGGAAAAACAAAGACTTTCAAGTGTTATGCGATTTGATCAAGTTTACACAAACATTAAATTTTGGAGCTAGGATTCAAATCCACTTCTACTTCCAAACTCATTTTTTTTATACTACATCATATATTCAATCCAATTTGATATATATTAATCCATTTGACAAATGCATCTATTAAATACTAAACAATGTGTTAGGAAACTCTGTTAGTTGCTGAACAAAATTTCAGACACTTCTATTATATGTAAAGAATCATGCTAAGTAAAGAATGAATTCAGTTCAAAGCAAGAGGTTAGACCACGGTTTCTCATTTGGGCTAGATTATGCTTTGTAGTGGGGTCTCTCCCGTGTACTGTAGGGTATTTAGCAGCATCCATGCCCTCTATTCACTGCATGTCAGGACCACCAGTCCTGTCAACAAAAATGTCTCCAGACATTCAAATATCTCATGGGGGCAACATTTTCCCCAATTACCGCCATTGAGAACCACTGGTTTAAAATAAGGTAGATGGACACACATTTTTGTAAACACATTAAGAGTGAAAAATGAGTCAAAAATGACAAAACAAACTGCCAAACAAGTACTTCTGTTATAGTCATAAAGTAACACCGGGTTCACTCCTGTCAGAATGGCAATCATCAAAAAAATCAACAATCAATAAGTGTTGGTAAGGATGTGGAGAAAAGGAACCCTCATGCATTGTGAGTGGGAATATAAATCGGTGCAGCCAATAAGGAAAACGATAGAGATGCCTCAAAAAAATTAAATATATATACGTGTATATATATATTTATTTTTTTTTTAGCTGTCATAAGACTCAGCAATTCTACTTCTGGGCATTTATCAGAAGGAAACAAAACCACTAATTAGAAAAGATACATGTGCCCCTATGTTCGTTGCACCATGAATTACAATAGCAAGACATGGAAGTAACCTAGAAAACCTAGATGTCCACCAATAGATGAATGTGGCCCACAGCTTAAACAAAGAAAAACAGAAAAAGAAATAAAAAAAGAAAGAAAAAGTACCACTGGGCAAGCACTAGTAAACTAAAAATAATAGGGAAGATCAGGATTTGCTTTCCTTCTTTAGACTTCCCACACTAGTTCCCAGACAAAAGAGAAGTGTTACCCAAATCAGCACACACTTCTGCTTCCACCATGCTGAGGCACTTTTCTTCCTCATTTCCCATTTCCAGGTTCTTGGTCTTCTTGCTCTTTTGTGTCACTGCCAGCGAGCTGGGAAGTGTGGCAGAAATTCACAAATAATTTCTGTTTCCTTTAAATTGGATGGTTTTGATATCAGCCTTTGATAACACCCTTCTTACATTCTTGCACTTCTACATATTTTCATAAGTGAAAGAAAAAGAAGATTTATGGAACACATGGAGAAAACGCAGAACCCATGGTCTCTGGGAGCTATGTGAAAGCCCTTTGGGAGTGATGTTGGATGCTGTACCGACCTGCAATTAACTGGTCTGGCAATTACAAATGATTGCTATGCTTGGACATGTGATTTTATGGTGACTTCCACCTCCTCTCTAAATTTACTTTTAGGTAATTTGTTAATAAGGAAAGAGGCAAGGATAGAGGGAGAAAAATGAATAGCCCAATATGTCTGCACGTGAGTAAGAATGACGCAAGAAACCATGTTTTGAATATCGATCTAATAATGATGTAGAGGCCATGATGAAGACACACTGAGTACCAGGTAACAATCACCTCCACGTTCACTAAGTAGAAAAATAGGTACTTTGTCCATGCTATTAAACATTAGCACTCTGGCGTATAGTCATAACAGGCACTGCTGAGTTTTTACATAGTCAGGCATTCTATGCTATATTATTTAATTCATTAAGCACTTTTAAAGATAAGGAAAGTGAGAACCAGGAATTTTACCAATAATGCCTCCCTAGGAGGATTTGGGGTCTTTCTGAGCACTGAGGATCTCCGCGTCTTCCTCTCTAACTTCTGTTCCATTTCTCAGATCTCAGAATCAGCTTTTAGGTGCCAGTGAGTGTCTCTGGAACAGCCTATCAGTGAGACCCACACAGAACACTTAAATCCAGTATTGAAGATGAAACTTCTTCAAGAGTGGTCTCCAATTGTTTCCTATGAGAAAGATTTTGATGGTAGAGGGCTGTTGAGGCTTTGCCAATGTGACGCAGGACCCAATCATGCCCCAGTTGACAGAACACCACATCATAACCTCACAAACAAGAGCACACTGGACAGATTCTATTGGCAATTTGGGGAACATGAGAACACTCTGAGAGCTACTGTCCATGTACCTGTTGGTTTTCCATTGCAACCAGAATGTTCAGTCTCCCGAACTGAAGATAGAAGAGCATATAAACTCTGTATGCAAACCATTTCCCACTTGTCAAGCGTATTTGTCATCTTTATTCATAGCAAGATATTCATTTGTGACAATTCAGTGCTTTTCATCATGAAAAGAGAACACCACTGTTTGAATATGGGGAAAGTTCAATTTTCAACACTTGAAGTAAACGACAGCATTTTAAAACTCATCCGTGAAGGAAAGGAGGTGTGCAAATCCTCACTTTCCTGCAGTTTCTACAAAGTGTATTACCTAAAGATTATGAATTCTAAAGATTAAGGAAACCATGAGACTTTGTCATGAGACACAAAGAGAAAAGAATCATCCCTTTCAAAAATTGTGTTCAGAAGCCTCAACAAATCACCAATGAATTACTGTCATTTATGAAATCCCATGTTGCAGTGTTTGGTTAACAGGCCAAGGCAGGGCCCCAATTACAATCAACGATTTCAAGGACACGGCACCAGTGTACAGCGGTTAGTGACTGCTTTGTCCTCCCCAGCCTCTCTTCTTATAATTGCATTGCTTGCTAGCATTGGAAAGAATCAGGCTCATTTTGCCCCTGTCTCTTCCAGTCAAATAAAGGAATTCCTTTTCCAGAAAGTGACAAGTTTAGTAGGAATCTAGTCTGGGCAGCACATTTATATTACTGTTGCAAGTATACAGCTCCAGGCACAGGAAACAAGGTATTATTTTCTAGGCAAAATGCTATGCTCTTTGTTTTTATTCTGGGTAAAAGTCCACATGAACTAAAGAAAAGGAAAGTAGTGAAGAATAAAAGAACCATGGCAGCAAAACAGAAGTGTGATTGACACATCCTTGCAAGACAGGCAGTTGGCTTAGACACTGAATGTGCTCCAAGCCTCACAGGGGTTTTTATTTCTTCCTACTTCTAAGAGGGTTAAAACTGTTCCAGAATGATCTTTCTTATTTGCCTTCACCAAATATCTTGTTTTTTGAAAGCATGTTGTGGAAGAAAGAAGAGAGACACCACAGAGGAAAGAAAATGGGAAGAAGCATCCTATCCTGCCTGTTTCTCTCTCCTTTCCTCAGTTTAGTGGTGACTACAGAAAATATAGATGGGCTAATATAGAGATATAAATTTTAAGACTACTGCTTGTTTGTTGTTGTTGTTGTTGTTGTTTTCTTTTTACTAAGTCTTTGGTTTGTAGTCTACTTTCGTTCCTTTCTTTCTTCCTTGCCTTTAAAGGTTTGGCTCAGCCATTTCTGTTCTCACCACACATATTCTCCAGACAATTTATCCACAACCAAAAATCCAAATACTATCCACCTATATACCAGGAATCTGATTTTTTTTTTTTTTTTTATGGAAGGGCCAGCTAGAAAATATTTCTGGCTATATGGGCCATATATCCTCTGTCACTGGATGTTTCTATATAGAGTGAAAGCTGCCACAGACAATATGTAAAGAAACAAGTGTTTAAATAAATAAATAAATAAGTAAATAAATACACTTGGTGGGATGGATTTGGTCTGTGGGCCATAGTTTTGCAATACCTGATATATATTAATAACTCAACGCTCTTTATCTTCAATCTAAAAATGTCTATTCAAATACTTTCTTTCAAACTGCTATGGTCTGAATGTTGGTGTCCCCCAGAAACCCATATGTTGAAACCTTAATGGTCAATGTGACTGTAGTAGGAGGTGGGACCTACGGAAGGAAAATTGGTCATGGGATTGGAGTTCTCACGGACAAGATTAATAAATAAATTAATGAGTAAATGAGAATAAAAGAGCCTCAAGAGAGCTGCCTTGCTCCCTTCCACCAAGTGAGGATGAAATGACAAGTTGCAACCTGGAAAAGGGCTCCTTACCTGACCACGCTGGCACCCTGATCTCAGACGTCCATCTCCAGAAAGGTGAGAAATATATGTCTATTGTTTAAAAACCACCTAACCTGTGGTATTTGTTATAGAAGCCCAAATAGACTAAGACACAGACTAATAACCATCTCTTCCTGATGTCCCACTGAACTCTTGCACTATTTTCCCCACCAAAACCCTGCTTTCTTGTTATATATTTCAGAGTCTGGCATTACGATCACTTCCATCTCCCATGTCAATGACTTGGAAATTATCATTGACTAATGCTCTTTCTTATGTAACTGCAGATAGTTTTGTCAAATTTGCCATCTAAATATATGCTGGATCTCCCTCCCACATAGGCAACATAATGCTTTAACGTAGTAAAGTAGGACTTGTCCTTCCAGGTTTGCCTTCCTTCAAGCTACTATAAGTGTTCTTTGTACAGTATAAACATGATCATGTTCTGCTCCTGTATAAACTTTCTAAGGGTCTCCAAGCCTAAAACATCAATCCTAAAACATTACAGAGCCCAACCTCAGACCTCCTTAATTACAGAATCCAGAGGTAATAAATAATTATTTCAAATGATAATTCCTCTGCAAGGTTGGCAAGGCAATGATAAGCCTAGTACTAACTTACCATTATATTAAATCAACTGTCATAGACATACCAAAACTCCTTCATAATTTAGTCCCAACTATATCTAAAACCCAAGGTGTTTATCCAATCCGTGTGTACATGCAAATGTTGTTGGTGATCATATCCCGCCCCCTTGGATCTCTTTATATTTTGGAGACACAGTGGCTCCTGGCTTGCTGTCATTCTGAGAGCCATCACCTGGACCTGTTTGTCAAAGGAATGCCCTAAGGCTACTGGAACTTTTTTGTCTGCTCACACAAGTATCTGACAGTTAAATCCAGAACAGACCTTGACCAACATTGTAGGAGGATGAAGATATACTGGGGGTGCCAAAAAATGTATACAAGTGGACACTTTCGTGAACCTTGCTCAAGCAGTAGTTCACTGTAATCAGAAGTGTCTGGAAGCTAATGGTAACTACTTTGAGCACCTCTTGTAATTACAGAAGTCAAACGTGACTTGGACTCATCTTTTGTTATTGGTATATATTGAGTATTATAATTTTAATACAGTTTTCCTTTCTTAAAATGTGTGTACATGTTTTTGTCACCCTCTGTATATATGTTTACCAGCACCTTGTCCCCTGATTGAGATAACCCTTAAAATGTGATCTATGCTACCAAGTGGAATTGAGCCAAAATTACTCACCCTAGGAATTTACTCAATGTTGTATTCTTGGTTGGCCTCTGTGATGGTTATTTGATGAGTCATCTTAGCTAGATCACAGTACACAGATATTTGGTCAAACTATTGTTGGATGTTTCTATGTAGGAATTTTTTTTTTAGAACAGATTAACATTTAAATCAGTAGACTTTGACTAAAGTAGGTTAAACTCCACAATGTAGTTGGGTCTCATCCAATTAGTAGAAGGCCTTAAGAGACATTATGCTTAATGTCCTCCAGGAAGAGGGAAATCTGCCACCAGAGTCTTTAGACTCAAGCTGAAATATCAACTCTTTTCTGGTGCTCTTCCTTAAGACCATCCATCCTCCATAATCATGTGAGCCATTCCTTAAAATCTCTCTCTCTCTCTCTCTCTCTCTCTGTCTCTCTCTCTCTCTCTCTCTCTCTCTCTCTCTCTCTCTCTCTCTCTTTCTCTGCTGTACTCTGTATGTATTATTACCCTATTAGCATAGGATAACCTGATCCCTTGGTAGCTGAACACTAACAGCAAGTAACCAATATAGGGAAGGGGCATAAGGATTAATTTTACAAAAGAAACTAGGAGGTTGGATTCTAAGCCTGCTGTACATGCTCCAAAACACAGAATTCATGTAGATGTTAATCAATGACCCAAAGCAAACTATCGAAAACCTAGAGATTCCATTACAACCATTTCTGTAGTTAAGCCCATGGCAAATAAAACAACAAATTGTGCTTTACAAGAGTTTAAGAACAAACAAACAAAAAAAAACACCTGGCCGCCATTCTTCTTGCATCTTACAGAAGTTAAAGATACCCTTCCCTTGTTCTTCTTTCCTCCTTTCCCCCTATACCAATAAATTTTCCATAGAAACAGAAAACACATATAAACCCTAGCCAGGGGATGGAAGGAGTGGAGTCTCTCTTCAACTAGCAATTAGAGACCGCCACTCTGTCTGAGAGATGACCTTTCTTTCCTTACTTACACTCTGCTAAATAGGCCTACTTTTACTTTAAACTCTATATTGGATCATATTTGAGTTCTTTCCTATATGAAGCCAAGGACTCTCTTTTCCTGTAACACTACCAGAATGGTTAATTATCATAATGTAGGATCAAAATTGAAGACTCCAGAGAGAAGGTACATTATTTACTCAAGGCTAAAGAGTGTTTCAGTATCTTTTAGAGTTTTCTATTCTAAATCTTACAGTTAGGACATTAATCTTCATTCAAGGTTATTAACAAAATAAATTGCTATTGGAGTATACTGATATACACATTAAAAATATGAGGCTGTAGGTGCAATATTTTGTCATTGTAAACGAATCACCTAAAATATTGAAGAAAGTTTACATCTTGAGCTTAAAATGGTTGCAGTTTAATACTGAGGTTTAATAGTTAGTAAATATAGGTGTGCTTTTGTCTTAGTGTAGTTAAGTGACAAACTTCTACGTTATCAATTTCTTATTAATTTGTTGAAGTTTATGGGGTTAAAATATTTTGCCATTGACAAATACATCAAGGGGAAATTTTTCACAGTCAGATATCATGGAATTCTTTGATGCTGCATGAAATGGAATACCAACAAATGAAAGGCACTAGGTAATGTCATTTTTTGTCAAATAATTTGTTTTATGTTTCCATATTAAAATAACATGGAAAAATAATCCTATCATACTACTTACATTGCTCATAATATTTGCATACTGTAAAAAATATAAACCTGTAAGAAATATCATAACTGATTAAAATAACATGAAAATTAACCACAGTTTTTAATATTCATAAAGTTATCAATTATTTAAAAATTATTTTCTAAATCATTACATATAATTCAGAAACAAGAATTGAAATATTGAAAAAATTTTCCACCATTTAGAAAAGAAAAAAATTGCTGTATCAAAGTTAATTCTTTTAAAACAGAAAAATCTGTCTTAATCACACTTTTCAATCAGAAATATGCTCTTTCACTCCTTGACCACTGAAACATCCTAGACCACTAAAACATTCTAGGAACCCATGCACTATTATAAAATATTAAAAGTGAAATTCAATTATTTAAAGATAGCATCATTTTAAGAGTTAAGAATGGTAATCTTTAAAAATAATTAATCTTTTAAAAAATTGAAATGAAGTAAAAAAACAGGGGCTTTTAAATCACTAAGACAATTTGGGGAGGGGAGGGAACTTACTGATTTTGCTCAGACTAGGCATTTAATGTGAAAGAAGAGGTGATGCTAAAGAACAAAAAGGGAACTGTTATTATTCATTCTATTGTGCCTCTGATGGACTATTTACAAGGTCACAGAGTATCATCCAAACAACACTGGGAAAAAAGTATGACAATCCTTAGTTTACATATAAGAAATTTATGGTATAGATAAAATTTAAAAAAGATAAAATAAAAATCACAAAAGAAAATGTAACAGTTATATGATATAAACTAAAAATAAAAATTTGAAGATGTTTACAAGGAAAAAATACAACATCAAAAAAAGAAAACAAAATCACACAGCAAGTAAGGATAATTTTCAGCAGTCAATCTCAGATCTTTCTGAAAGCCTTGCTTTCTACTCCCATTCATTCTACCTCTTGCATCACTCAAGCTCAGGAGAGCAGATCCGGAAGTCCTCTGAATAAGACCCCATATGTGCAGCCAGAACCAGGAGCAGGCCCTGAGCTTCATAAGAGTCTTCCATCAGTGATTTTGGATGGAGGCAAGAATACCATGTTTATTGATGACAAGCAAGGCTGTGATCCTTAATTAGCAAGCCTCTTGTGAACAGCAGGACAAAAAGCTAATAGAGAAGGTTGAATGAAAGAAGATTCAAAATCTCTGAACAAACTTTGAACGTTAAAAGTGTTATGTTTGAGTAAATAAAAAAGAGATGGTAAATCAGAAGGTCTTCATCTGAAAGGTATTGCAGGGTTTTCATGAGATCTGGTTGGGTGATGTTAAAGGTAATGATCCCAAACTAAGAATGAATAAGTGTGTGAATAGGCACAAAACCCTTCGTTAGTATATCAGAGAAGGTTTCCAGGGTACAAGTGCAGAAATCCACAGGAAGAAAACAGGCTGAAATGAAAGGCAGCAAGACATAATCAAAGATAAATGGAAGAAACTAAATATTCCTGAATGACAGAAAGAAAATGTATCAGGAAAGTAAAAGTTAAACAGGAAAATTAAAGTCTACCCTTTTGGACTGGAAAGCAAGCAATAAGCATTAAAATAGTCTTACTAAATCAATGAATAAACCATTTTAGAATATGTACCTGAAAAATAAAATAAAAATTACAAAAGAAAAATGTAACAGCTACATAATATAAACTAAAAATAAAAATTTAAAGATATTTACAAGGAAAAAATAGAACATTAAAAGAAAAGAATAATATATATATATATATATATATATATTACACATTATTATATATATATAAAATTATATATATATATATATAAATATTATATGTGTGTGTGTGTGTTATTGGTGTGACTCTGTTGGGTATGGTAGTGTTAAACTGTCCCAGAAAATACAAATGAAAGGAAAAGTGATACACAAATCTATTTATCTCATCTAAAATTTGAGAAGCATAGTAATAAAGTAAAAAAAAAAGTATGCAAACAACTTGCTGGAAAAATAAAATCGCTGTCTACAAGTAGTAAAATCTGGCAAGCCTATGTTTCTCTTCTGCAAGATTAAATGAAAAAGATATAAGAGCATTATTTAGAATTTTGAGAGGAAATTCTATGAATCTCAAACTTTTGGGCCCAGTTAAATCACTTTAATTAATGAAAGAAAACAAAAAAATAATTTATCAATAACCTAGAAAAAATATAAAATAAATTCCATAGAAAGGTGCAGCCTATAAGACTAAACTAAATGAAAACAAACTATAAAACTAGATTACAGGGGAAAAAAAAGAAAATTACAATAGCTAGTGTAAATTTAAATATATGTTGTAAAAGAAATTGAGTATACTTAATGACAGAGAATGTGAAAATTATTCATTAATTTATTCAATAAATATATAGTGAATACTTAATTAGAGCCATGGACTTTTTTTCAGGTGCTGGATATATTATATTGGATCAAATACAAGAATCTATGGGTCAGGAGACTTTTGTATTTTAGTGGGGGAGTTAAACAATAAGGGGTGTGTGTGTGTGTGTGTGTGTTTCAAGATGGTAGTAATCTCTGATGAGAAAAAATAATCTAGCATAGAGGATATAAATTGAAGTGGGTGGGAAAGGGAGTATGTATTGTATTGTGAATAAGTTGGTTAGAAAAGTCCACATTGAGAAGTTGACCTTGAGCGTTCACTTCAGGAGGAATTGATAGAGTGTACATTTAGGACATATGAAAGAAGAGTATTCCAGGTAGATAAAAGAGAAATTGCACAGGTCTTGATGCAACAGCCTGTCTGAGATTTCTAGAAAGAACAAGGCCACCAGCATAGCTTGATTGAAGAAATAAGGGAGACTGTATTAGGAGTTGGGGTCAGAGAAATAATGGAGAGCCAAGGGCCAAGATCAAGGCATTCTTACACTGAGAAGTCAGAGAATGAGGAAAAGGAAAAAAAAAAAAAAAAAGGAAAATTGGGGGTGACCAGCATATTAATAGGAATACCAGGCTAAGGAGGTGTCAGAGAATCCAAGAAGAAAATTTTTCAAGGAAATATAGCTACTAGCTCCAATAAGATGAGAACTGAATAATAACATTGGATTAAGTAAATTGGAGTTACTGGTAACTTTAACGTAGAGTATCGGTATGAAGATAAAACCTGATTAATTAGATTCAAGAGCAATGAGGAAGAGAAAAATTGGAGATGAAGGAGGGAAAAAAAGAAGGGAGGGAGGGCAAACAAATGAACAAAATTCAATCCAACTGAAGCAAATGACTGTAAGTGAACACATCCTTTTAGTGTATTGTATTGGCTTAGGAGTTTTTATAAAACTCTTCCATGGGATAGGAATCATAAAGTGTCTGCGAGTATTGAAAATCATTTTATTTTCCTAGGAGACCTTTGAGGGCAAGTCAGAAGAAGTCCCATGAGATAGCTTTTGATGATCAAATATATTTCATCTCAAAATGTTCTTTAAAGGGCAAGTGCTGATGACCAGGAGACAGTCTCTGAAAAGAGCTAGAAAGAACCAAGAGAGCTGTGTTTAAAACTAGTTATCAAGGAAAGGGAGAAGTAAACTTCTCTTTTCCTGTAGTAAAATTTATATTACAGTCATAATGAATTAAATAATGTGGTACCAGCACACATATACAAATTCCAGACTGAATAATGTAGGAAATAATAGAAGGCAATGAGATAGATCAAAGTACATAAAATAACATGAAAATAATGATGATCCACAAGCCCATTTAGAAGGGGTGAATTGGTTATTAAATGGCATTTGGAAAATAGGTAAATATTTGGAAGAAATCCAATAAGTATTCATTTTATTTCAGTGATTCTCAAACTTTGGGCATCTATGGAATACTTTAAATGAGTGTTTGGTGCATATAATGATGTTCAAATTTTAGTAATCTTAAAAATATTGTGATGATTCTTAATTATAAAAAAATTCCATAACTCATATAATTTTTGCTATCAATAATAAGGAAGACTTTGGAAGTTTATTCTAAGATATCTAGTTCTGGACCAAAGAAGAATATATTAAAAAAGATCAAGTTCCATATCCAACTAGTTCATTTCCTTACTTTTTTATTTCTACTACACTAAAAAATTCTAACAATTCTGAGTTTCTGAGAAAAATATCAAATGTTCCAAAATTCAGTGGCAAATAATTCTGAATCAACTATTTGGTTCCATTTGATTCTAGAAAGTATTACTTTAAGAAATATGCCAAAATATCGTCCATGTATTTTTCTGAGTAGTGAATATTATGATCAAGAGGTGGGAAAGAATAAAAATCTTAACCAAAATCTGCTTCCCTCAAAGTTGGAGTCATCGAAGTTCCCTACAACCATTGTAGGATTGTAGTTTTACAGTTGTAAACAGATAAAGCTATTCAAGTCACGGGACATATTTAGTATGTAAGTGAACCATTGAACTCTCAGAAACAGTCTTTAAAGCTTTATGATTCTTTGCTTCAAAACACATAAGTGAAGATTCTCCTTGCATAATGGTAGCTGCCTACGATTAAATCTCTGTAGATTTCATGCAGATTTAAGAGGAGAATAAATGAAACTACCCATGACCCACACCAACAGTACAAGTAGGACACAGAACTCTTCAAACTTCCAAGTATATGTAAGTGGAAAAATAAATATTCAAACCAACAGAGTTATCTCCAGACTTGCCTGAAAGGATACTTGCCATTGTACAGAAAAGACAAGGGGAAACAGGGAACTGGCAGCGACAGAACACGGATAAAATCATCCCCAGAAAGAGAACGCTCCACCTTACGAGAGAAAACATTGCAAACATGTATGAGATCCTAGATTTAAGCAAATAAATGTTGGTTTGCACCCTTGGGAGCTTCCCTGGGTGAAATGGGGAACCGGCCCCTGTACAGGGAGGGCAGGGAGAGAGGGAAGAAAGACCAGATTGGTAGATGGCTATTTTTTTTAAATTTATTTATTGGGGTGACAATTGTTAATGAAATTACATAATTTCAGGTGTACAATTTTGTATTACATCATCTATAAATCCCACTGTGTGTTCACCACCCAGAGTCAAGTTGTCCTTTCATCACCATATATTTGATCCCCCTTACCCTCATCTCCCTCCCCCCACCCCCCTTACCCTCTGGTAACCACTAAACTATTGTCTGTGTCTATGAGTTTTTGTTTCTCATTTGTTTGTCTTGTTTTTGGTTTATACACTACATATCAGTGAAATCATAGGGTTCTCTGCTTTTTCTGTCTGACTTATTTCACTTAGCATTATACTCTCAAGATCCATCCATGTTGTCACAAATGTTCCTATATTATCTTTCCTTAACGCCGGATAGTATTCCATTGTGTATATATACCACAACTTCTTTATCCATTCATCTATCGAAGGACATTTTGGTAGTTTCCATGTCTTGGCCACCGTAAACAAAGCTGCAATGAACATTGGAGCACACGTGTCATTATGTATAAACGATTTCAAATTCTTTGGGTAGATACCCAGGAGAGGGATTGCTGGGTCATATGGTAATTCTATTTGTAATTTTTTGAGGAACCTCCACACTGCCTTCCATAGTGGCTGCACCAGTCTGCATTCCCACCAACAGTGTATGAGGGTTCCCTTTTCTCCACAGCCTCTCCAACACTTGTTACTATTTGTCTTGTTGATGATAGCCATTCTGACTGGGGTGAGGTGATATCTGATTCTGGTTTTTATTTGCATTTCTCTGATGATTAGTGATGTTGAGCATTTTTTCATGTCTATTTGCCATTTGTATGTCCTCTTTGGAGAAATGTCTCTTCAGGTCCTCTGCCCATTTTTCAATTGGGTTGTTTGTTTTTTTGTTGTTGAGTTTCATGAGTTCCTTGTATATTTTGGATATTAGACCCTTATCGGAGGAACTGTTTGCAAAAATCTTCTCCCATTCAGTCGGTTGCCTCTTTATTTTGTCAATGGTTTCTTTTGCTGTGCAGAAACTTTTAAGTTTCATATAGTCCCATTTGTTTATTTTAGCTTTTAGTTCCATTGCCTTTGGAGTCAAATTCATAAAATGTTCTTTGAACCCAAGGTCCATAAGTTTAGTACCTATGTTTTCTTCTATGCAGTTTATTGTGTCAGGTCTTATGCTTAAGTCTTTTACTTATTTTGAATTAATTTTGGTACATGATGACAGATAACAGTCCAGTTTTATTCTTTTGCACGTGGCTATCCAATACTCCCAGCACCATTTATTGAAGAGGCTGTCTTTCCTCCATTGTATGTTTTTAGCTTCTTTGTCAAAAATTATCTGTCCATATTTATGTGGTTTTATTTCTGGGTTCTCAATTCTATTCCATTGGTCTATGTGTCTGTTTTTCTGCCAATACCATGCTGTTTTGATTATTGTAGCCCTGTAGTACAAGCTAAAGTCAGGCAGTGTGATACCTCCAGCATTGTTCTTTTTTCTTAAGATTGCTTTGGCTATTCAGGGTCTTTTGTGGTTCCAAACAAATCTGATGCTTTTTTGTTCTATTTCTTTAAAAAATGCCATTGGGATTTTGATGGGTATTGTATTAACTCTGTATATTGCTTTGGGTAATATGGCCATTTTAACTATGTTGATTCTTCCAATCCATGAGCACGGAATGTCTTTGCATTTCTTTGTGTCTTCTTCAATTTCTTTCAAAAATGTCTTATAGTTTTCAGCATATAAATCTTTCACATCCTTGGTTAAGTTTATTCTTAGGTATTTTATTCTTTTTGCTGCAATTGCAAAGGGAATTGTTTTTTTGTATTTCTTTTTCTGAGATTTCATTGTTAATATATAGGAATGCAATGTACTTTTGTACGTTGCTTTTGTTGGGTAGTTGGCTATTTTAATAAGCAAAAGAAGTTACATCAGAGGCTTGTCTTGAGCTGCCACAGAAGAGATCCCCTCACCTGCTTGCCAGAAACTTAAAAGTTTACGAGTATGTATAGAAGGCTTAACTCAGTGAGTCACAAAAGCAGTCCAGATGGTTTCAAAAACACATTACTTTCTCAAGGCTGTGTCCATGGAACAGAGCATTGTGTGGGAATGGTGGGAGGAATGTACATTCCAATGACAGGAAGAGGATAAGAACTCTGATTGCAAATTGCTAGGGACCAGCTCTGGGGTCAACTGGAGATCACATCCTCTTGATGACCCTTCAACAGCAAAATGTACCAAACAATTAACAGGCAGACTATTGAAGCTGAAAGAATTTTGCTACAGAAACTGGGGAAAAACATTTAATGTTATCAATGCTTACAAATCAAAGAAAAAAATGGAGAAGCAACATCAAATTGTATTTATTCTCATAGAATGAGAACTAGAAACACCAGATAAACATATAAAAATAGTCAATCTCACTAGTAATATAAGAAATATGTATGCAATAAGAAATTTTAATTTCTAATTATTAAAATGACAAAGATTAAAGAGACAACAATACTATATTGACTATGTGGGTTTATAGATATTAGCAGAAATATAATACAACATAGGTTAAAAGACTTTAAACAGCCATTATTTGAGTAGAAGTAGAAGTATATTCCATGGAAAAAAATTAAGGATTTGTTTACAGATCTCTGTTGGAGGTTACTTATTATACATATAGAATATGAAAACAAAATGGAAATGATATAAGGATAGAAAGAAATTGTTAAATTCTAATGATAAAATTTGGTATAGACATTTAAATGGTATTTTAAAGAATCTTTTACTTCTATGAGAAATGATAACAATATGCTAAGTGAAACAATGTGGTGTATAGACAATAAGCATTTACTAATCTTTTCGTTGCTTTCTAAATTGAAGAAAATTATTGTTTGGTTTTTAAATCCAATGGAAAAGAGTGACACTTTTCTTTATGGAGAGGCAATTATTTGATTGCAAAACTAAGGCACATTTACCATGATGTTTTTCACTTCAAATTTACAAATCAGTTTGTGTGAACAATGGTGGAAATAAATTATTTGTTGAAATGATTGGACATGCTTTTTAATAGATGTGAATAATTAGTTGTAACATATTTTACCATTTTAAGGTTCCTTAAATTGACTCTTCCTTGGAGTTTTTGAATTAAACTTAATTCCCCTAATTTTGATAGCTGTAAAAGGGCTTCAAGAATTAGTCAGAAGAGGCCAAGATTAAAATAATTAGAACTTAACTGGTCTCTAATTAAAACTAAAGCAATAAATTTTTTATTAATACCTTTACCAAACTATTATATGACCAAGGTATCTAAAGAAAACTGGTTCAACAACACATTTTTTTAAGAAATCTTTCTTCCGTCCCAACATTAGAAGAAACGTTTATAATAATTATTTAGTCGCTTGAGAACGTTTGCAAATATTAGATTTTATTTTATCATGACTGAATCTTTGTGGTTTCATTGGATCATGAATTTTCTTCTCCCCATCGCGTAAGGAATATCATTTCACATTGCTTGAAACTAGACAGGGATCATTATAGTTCACATTTCAGTAACGTAAGTTCAAAATCGAATTGTCAGTTTACTGGATCCGATACAATGCTACACTGTAAAAGAAAACTCACAAGCTGTCTCCTCCAGTAATCTTTTAAATTGAAATATCTCAGGGATTATGTTCTTTACCCAGCAAAGGCATCTCCTGTTTATCTAAATTTATTGTTCATTGCCATAGATAAAAACTCATTACAGAATCATGTTTTGATTAGACTTCAGATAGTAGTAGAATTGATGAGACAAGGACATTACGAAATTTTATTAAAAAAAGAAACAAACAACTAGAGTCAAAATGTAAACATCCAGGAAGAAAATAATAAGACTAAAACTGACAGCTTTAATAACTATACTCTAAAAATTAAGAATCTGTGAAGGCAATAAAAAACTTCAAAATAAAATTTAAACCTTTCTTCTGTTTACCTCCAATAGCCACTGATTAAACTGAGAGGGATAAAAGCTATTTAGAAACCATTTATATAAAACTCAGGAAGTATGAGCCTAAGGAAGTATCTCCACTAACATAGTAAATAATGTCAACTAGAAATAGATAATGAAATTGATTATAAATAATTACATTAAGTACAAATGCATTAAATGATACATTTTTTTAAAGATTTCTTTAAATTTTATTAGCTAACATACAATATTATATTAGTTTCTGGTATATTTTTTGTGTGGAGCCAAAATAAAATGAAAACAGTTGTATAGTTATTATTGCTATAAAATGATATAATATCTAGCTTTGGTCTTTGATCATTTTTATATTAGTTGGGTTTAAACTTATACTGGATTTTTTGATACTTTATATAAGGGTACAATGATGAAATTTTCTTTGTTCAATAAAGAAGGAGAAGATGGCTGCCCTCTCTTCCCTTCACCTTCAGGTACTTTTTTGAAAATATAATAAGCCTGACAAGAAGCCCAACCTTTTGATTTGAAAATGTAAGGTAATGAGCCTTCTGATCCTTAGAACTGTGAACACATACCTCCAAAAATTAACTCAGGAATCTCCCACCACATTACAGGAGACTACTGAAGGCTGCATCCATTTGTCTCTCAAGGAAATGAAAGTTCTTTTTTGTTTTTTCATCTATTTGTACTGAACAGATTTGCATAAAGTTTTGTCCAGACTCTGTAGTCTCTGGAAAATATTACATGTGTTTATGTATTCCAGTTGCATTACTTAATTAAAAAATAAAATAAAAAATATATATATACATACATATATGTGTATATATATATGTATATATATATATATATATATATATAATTAAGTAATGTAACTGGAATACGTAATGCAACTGTGTATATGTATATACATATGTATACATATATACATATATATACATATGTATACATATATACATATATATACATATATACATATATATACATATATACATATATATACATATATATACATATATATACATATGTATACACGGAGAGAGAGAGTTTGTTTTATATACTGTTATTCAGGAGGTCTTTTGTTGGCAGAATTATTTAGTTACTCAAAAATAAGTGGAAGTATTAATTTTTCATTTTGCATTTCTTCTTAATATATGGAATGTCTTAAAATAACTCTCATGAAAAAATTATTTGCCTTTACAAGTTATTGCATGACTGTTAATAGGAATTTAAAGAACTTTTATTAATTTACTAGTATAAGAGATGAACTAAATACTAACCAGTCACTAAATGCAGGTATATACGCAAGATTATGTTCTATGGCTGAAGAAAAAAAAAATTTATGGTTTGGAGATTTTTTCATATTTTAATTAATATTTATGTTATTGCCCCTATGTTTTACTTATACCGTGTTAGATGGTTTTTAAGGAAGAATGACAGAAAGACTATTACTGTTTCATTTTGTTTCTTTCATTTCATATTAGTCTTTCATTAGTCATACATTTCGATTAGTCATTTTTCAATGTAGATCGAGGTGGGGGTACCAGAAGCCAAATTTCTCTGTTTACTATGGGGATTTACTAAAAAAATTTAAGTCAGTGTGCATAGATAGATGATAGGTAGGTAGGTAAAGGAAAATAATATACTGCAATGAAAAACTACATTGTTTATAGGACATATTTCTGGATTGTTTGTTTTGATTCTCTGGGAGCCCTGAGCCTTTTGTTGCCTTTTAGCTATTTTATAACTCTATAAATTGTAAATAACTGATAGCAATGCAAAATAATTCTCCTCTACAGACAGGCATATAAATTCTGTTAGGCAAACATTCAATTGATTTCCTTCCCTTATAGTGGAAAAAGTCAGTTTCGTGTCATTTGTTCATTCTTTTCAATATTCCTGATTTATAAATGTGTTCTGCTCTTTGGATTTTTCTTTGAAGCAATTGTAACATTTATCTGACTCACATTTATTAATGAGTTAAACAAAGTTTTTAATATATGGTTATTTTATATCTTTATGAGAACTCTTTACTCTAAAAATAATTAGCCTAAATAGATGGGTGAAAGGAGGGAGAAAGAAAGGGAGAAAGAAAAAGAGAGAGAGAGGGAGAGAAATAGAGGGAGGGAGAGAGGGAGGAAGGAAGGAAAGAAGGGATGAAGGAAGATTTGGATAGTTACCTAAATAGCTTTTCATTAACCTTCTGGAAAATTGATATCCACAAAGAAGTGAATTAAAAAACAAAATAAAATAAACAGATTTGTAGTTTTATTGTGTGTGTGTGTGTGTTGTGTGTGTGTGTGTGTGTGTGTTGTGTGTGTGTGTGTGTGTGTGTGTTTCCCATTGGCATTTCTCCTCTGCTATCTTCTTAAATACTAGAAAATACTTATGTTTGGTACTAAACACAATGGAGATTGACAGAGAAAGAGAAAAAGAAAAAAACACACACACACATTAGCTGTTTGTGTAAACTTGCTTTAAAGCCCAAATTTTCTACTTCTTTTACTAATTCTTATGTGACAACAATATTCACCAAAATTCTTGGAGTTAAGCAATGGAAAAAAAATCAGTTTAATTTTTGTTTACTTAGGTAATAGACTTTTCACATTTTGCTTTGTTTCAGTAAATAAGTTTAGCATAATTGTCTTCATTGAAATTATTTTAATTGGTATGCCTATTTAAATGTTTATAATCGCTCAGCATGACCATCAGGAGGCAATATTCATATGTGAAACTATGTAAAAGACCTCTTCCCCAATCCCACTGAAATCTAAATCTATTTACGTAAACTATCATATGAACAGTGTTTCATTTGTTCAGTAATACCGGGTAGTTCTGCTCTCATTGAATTTTAGTTTGTACTTCTAGTTCAATAGCTCAGAGGAAAAGTTTTCTCATCTCTGTAAAAAAATTAATTATAATCTTTTAAAGGTAATATGTTTCTTTCTGGTGGAATTCTCTACAGAAATATCACAGGCCCACTATTCAACCACCGGGTAGTTAAAATTTTAAAAAAAGCACACAAAAAAACAAAAAAAAAAACCTAACAACCCTGTGTTTGTGAGCATGTAGAGCAACTATAATTCTCAAACACTGATGACAGAAGTATAAAATATTTGAATTACATGAAAAAAACAATTCTAGAATTTTCCTATAAAACTTATACTTACTCCTTATTCAGTAATTCTTTAGTTCTACTACTAAATATTTATGCAAGAGGAAGTTTGTGTGTGTGTATGTAGCTATTGTTCACCTTAAACAAAAAGTTAGCTATATGTTCCTATAACAAAAAGTGTTCATTTGGTAAAAAAAATTAAAAAAAAAAAAAAAGAATCGCAAGCTGGAACATGCAGCCATGCGTAGCCACTTGCAAATCGGTCAGCACAAAAAAGAGGAAGTTCTTTTATAGAAGGGAACAGGAGGTTAGAAGGTTGTTATAAACAAATTGTACTTCTTAAAAGGCCTTGAGATCTAACATAGGTGGGAGAGCTCCCCCTATAGGCCCCGACTATTCCAGTCTTGATTGAGGTCTCCTTTGTTAATTTTTGTTTGTTTGTTTTACAATATATATCAACAAATGACTTGTACAAGAATGTTCAGAGCTGCTTTGTTCTTAATAAACCAAAACTGAAACAAAATTCTGATGTCTATCGGCAGGAGCATAAATAAACACCCTGCAGAATATTCACAAAAATAAACTACTGATAATATACAACAGCATGAATGAAATGTCTAAAAAAAAAAATTAAAAAATTAGGTGGCGTGAAAGAAATGTTTCATGAAAGAGGACATATTACATGATATTATTTATATGAAGCTCTAAAACAGTCAGCACTACACTATGGGAAGAGTAGTGGTTGCTTAGTGGGGATACTGACCCGGAAGAGCATAAAAAACTATCTTGAATAATTGAATTTTCTACATCTTGATATGAGGTAGGATTACAAAGGTCTACGTTTTTGAAAATACTCATTGGATGGCACGCTTAAGATTTGCGTATTTCATTGTATGTAAATTCTACCTAAAAAAATATATATAATTAAATATTGAATTCTAATTAATGAGATTAAAGAGGACATGCTCAGAAGTAAGGTATACAGATATCTAATTTATTTTGAATACATAAAGACAGATGGATTTGTTGTTGGACAGAAGGATACAAAGATGTACAGATGTACAATAAAATAAATATAGCAAATATATATTATATAATCTATGTATGGGTCTTTGGCGGAATATTGTACAATCTTTAAAATTTTTTTTTATTTAAAATTTTTCATAATACAAATGAAATATTATAGGGATTCTTAAAACAACAAAAGGCATATAAGCACTTGCAATTATCAGCATATTGATTATTTGTCGGGTGGGTAATCAATGATAAAATTTCAGCATAAAGCAAAGCAAGCATGGTGTTGATTTTGTCCCCATTGTCCTTTATCTCTTCATTCTTTTGTTTATGTTTGGTATATTTCTCAATATCCCCTGCAGCAAAGTATAGCAACATTACTAGGTTTACACTAATGAAGTGGGAATGGAAGGAAAATGTGCCACTTTGGACTTACAAAGACATACATTTCTCTAGCTTCTTTCTTTATAAGAGCTAGAATGCTGATTTCCCAGTAATCCACCTTCAACAAAGCGAACTTAGAGAGTAACCTAAGAACAGATTTGAAACCTAAATTTTTGCCTGAAATCTAATGACCCACTGTGTGAGTTATAAATAGGGAGACATAGCCATACCCATTCATTTATGTGTTGTCTATGGCTGCATTCACAATACAATGGCAGAGCTGAATAGCTGTGACAGATATGGTATGAGTTCAAAGCCTAAAATACTTCCTATCAGGGCTTTACACACACACACACACACACACACACACACACACACACACACACTCAAGGTGTTGACCTTTGCTCTAGAGCATGAAGATGGATGGATCCGAGGTCCCTGAATGAGCTCTTAGAAAACAATTGGGGCAACCTGAAAAGACTGGCTAGACTGTATTGTAAGTGATAAATAAACTTCTACATATTTAGCTGCTGGGTTTTTTTGTTTGTTTTTTTCTTTTGTTGTTGTTCTTTAGTTATTATAGTTATTTTGATTCTTTCTTATGTGAAATTCACCATTATTTTAACAGATACCAGTAATATTTTTACCTATTGTTTCAGTGCCATCTGTCCTACTGTTGTTATATAAACTTATTTTAACGTTTTCTTGTTAGAAAAATAAACAACTTGTTCTTAGAAAACAGTATTTTTTTGGTATTTGGCATTTTGAAGCAAAGAAAAATGACTTTGATTATCCAGATCAGTTTCCCTCCTTTACTGCAGTTCATTGATTTTGGCATTTCAAAGATAAAACCTGTCTCCACAATCCGAAAAGAATTTTTTCCCATTAGATTTTTAAAATAGTTTTCATCGGTGACAATAAATTTCAATGTCCATCTGATCTGAGGGGGTAGGTGGTGATCTCTGTGATCAGCTGTCTCAGAAACCATTCTTTTTACCTTTCCTTTAAAAAAAAAATCACAATAGTTCTTCACAGAGAATGTTCCTTACTGTCTAAAGATTGTTTTAACAGACATCATCACTACTATAAATAGAGACAAGCGGTATTACTACGGAGAAAGCATTAGACTTGAAATCTGAACATCTGCAGTTGAAGTCCAGGCCCAACAATTATGTCAGTGGAATTCCTCACCTAACTCCTTTCAGGGCTTCAGGTCTCTGATTGTAGAAGGAGTCGAATTACTAGATGATCTCTAAAGTTGTCTTCCAGCTTTAAAGTCTTCCTGGCTCAGAATCACTGAACAAAGGCCAGTGGATAAAGGCCACATATAATCATTTAATATCATACCTTTATAATATTTCATTGTTGTAATTAGTATGTTTTACACAGTTTCGTATAAGAAAACTTACCAACAGGTCAGTTTTAAAGTATAAGAAGTGTTCTTTACTTTCCACCATGCTTTATCTATCCCCATACTATTATACCATCTTTAATTATCTACACCAATCAGCAGTGAGTGGAGCATCATAACACTTCAATAAATATTTATTCAAACTTTCCACCCTAACCTTCATTATCAATGAATCCAGAGTCATCCTTTAAAAATATAAAGTTAGATCATATCATGCCTGTACTTAGTACCCTCCATAGATGTCCCATTTCACTCAGAATAAGAACTAGTGTGTTTACTAAATGACCATAATAAGATCTACAAAGCCACAGAAAATACAGCACCAGTGAGTACTCCTCTCTCGCTCATTCATTTTGTTCCAGTCCCATCCTCCTTGCATATCACTGCCCTGAGTCCCTTGCATTGTTGGTTCCCCCACATGGCTAACCTCTTCACTTTCTTTAAAGTTTTACTCAGTCTTCACCAATCTTCAATTCCCACATGGGCCAGTGGGCTCTCAACCACAAGGTTGCCAGTTCAATTCCTTGACTCCTACTAGGGGTGGTAGGCTGCACCCTCTGCAACTAAGATTGAACATAGCACCTTGAGCTGAGCTGCCGCTGAGCTCCCAGATGGCTCAGTTGGTTGGAGCGCGTCCTCTCAACCACATGGTTGCTGGTTAAACTCCAGCAGGGGATGGTGGGCTGCGCCCCCTGCAGCTAGTAGCGGCAACTGGAACTGGAGCTGAGCTGCACCCTCCACAACTAAGATTGAGGGGACAACAACTTGACTTGGAAAAAGTCCTGGAAGTGCACACTGTTCCCCAATAAAGTCCTGTTCCCCTTCCCTAATAAAAATTCATAAAGAGAGAGAGAGAGAGAGAGAGAGAGAGAGAGAGAGAGAGAGAGAGACTCCAGAGAGCTCCCTAGTTCCTTTGTCATGTGAGGATACAAGGAGAAGAAGGGCCTCAATGAGCAGTGAAATCAGGCCCTCACCAGACACAAAAGCTGCCAGCACCTTGATCTTGTATTTCTTAGTGCCCAGAACTGTGAGAAACAAGTTTCTGTTATTTAGAAGCCACCCTGGCTATGGTATTTTATTATAGCAATACGAATGGACTAAGATAGTAGGTAATTTCAATATTTGTGAAAAGTATTTCTAAATCATCAACATAAAAGCTAGAATCAAGTTATTCAACAAAAATATTTTTAATACGAATTTTCTTTGTAAAATACATTGTGTTAGACACTGAAGATGACAAAAAAAATACATGTTCCTGCCTTCAGAGATTTCCCAGTAAATCAGATATGTCTACAGATAGTAAAGAGGACCTAAAGTAGGAACAAATCAAGGTGAGGAAAAGGTTGAATGTTATTCTATCAAGCCTTTCAATTATGAGTTGGAATGCAGATATCATGAAGTGGGCCTCTTTTAAAATCAGTTGGCAATAATACTTTATTCCCAGGACAATACAGAGGAAGAAGAGCAGATTAGATGGAAGGAATTTCCATATTAGATCCCAGTGCAATTTTCACAATTTTTCTATTTGCAGGAATAGCCCTCATTCAGAATGGAGAACATTCCTTTATTATAAGAAACAATTATTTCTCTAGTATCATGGATTGCTGATATTGTACACTCCCCTTTACCTTGTCCTGTGACCAGTCAATCTGTCTCTTGTTCCTTGCCGCATTTGCCATTCTCGTTTAAATGGCATTTATAAAGGTCGTGTTGCTTTATAAAACTTGTATTTCCACATTACTTTTTGTTTTCCTAAATCATTTACAGTTACCTATCTAAAAGCCTTCATCAAAGGAAAACTCATGGAGCTCTCCCAAGGTTTTAAAGCACTTTAGCCACTATTACTTTTAAAGTAATTGTGCTGCTTTTACTGTTATAATGCATACTGTTATGACTACTAGATTATGTTAACAGGGACGCTCTCCAAAGCATCACACAAAGCACACCATTGTACAACCTGCTGCAGCCCCTGCATTGACTTATGGCAATAAATTTAATCACATTATTTCAATTATGGCAGATTTACGCTCATTTGTTATCAATAAGTACATAGACTTTAAAATTTGGCTCAGGGTTTTTCATTACCTCTATGGAACCTCCCTTTCACTCCTATCAGAATTGGCTTCCATTTATAGGAGCCCTCAGTTCTCACTTTCTAATAATAAATCTCAAATTTATCAACCCCCTTGTCAGGTCTCTCATCCATGAGCAACAGAGCATTCACCTGTTATGCCCTGAGCTGTGGAATTCCCAGAACTGAACAGTCCTCTCTAAATCCCCTGAGCTTTATAAATCCCTTTTTGAGTCTCACTTATTAAAATTTGCTTTTAATATTTGATCTGACACTGACACAGGCTGTAGGCTTGGCTGCTATATATATATCTATATCTATATATCTATACCTATCTAGCTACACACACACACACACAACAGGTCTGACAATTAAGTTGGAGAACTTGTTGCAACGATATTGCTAACCTTTTTTGATATGAGAGGGATTATTGATTATGAATGTGTACCATCTGGACAAACAGTTAACCAAGTTTATTATTTGGAAGTGCTGAAAAGGCTGCATGAAAAAGTTAGATGAAAAAGACCTGAACTTTTCACCAACAATTCATGGTTCTTGCATCAGTACAAGGCACCAGCTCACAGGGCACTGTCTGTGAGGGAGTTTTTAGCCAGTAAACAAATAACTGTATTGGAACATCCTCCCCACTTACCTGATCTGGCCCCCAGTGACTTCTTTCTTTACCTGAAGATAAAGGAAATATTGAAAGGAAGACATTTTGATGATATTCAGGACATCAAGGGTAATATGATGACAGCTCTGATGGCCATTCCAGAAAAAGAGTTCCAAAATTGCTTTGAAGGGTGGACTAGGTGCTGACATTGGTGCACAACTTCTCAAGGGGAGTACTTTGAAGGTGACCATAGTGATATTCAGCAATGAGGTATGTAGCACTTTTTCTAGCATGAGTTCACAAAATTAATTGTGAGACTCTGTGTGTGTGTGTGTGTGTGTGTGTATCACACAGAGTATGCCAAAAATATGTATACACATTTTAAGAAAGAAAAAAACTATATTAATTATAATAATATATACCAATAACAAAAGATGACTACGAGTCACTTTTGACTACTTCAATTACAAGAGATGCTCAAACTAGTTATTATCAGTGTCCAGACACTTCCAATTATGGGGAACTACTGCTTGAGCATAGATAACACCTCTTAAAATGTATATGCATTTTTTGGCACCCCTGGTGTGTGTGTCTCTGTGTGTGTATATATATATATATACACACACATATATATACATATATATATGTATATATATGTATATATATACACACATATATACACATATATATGTGTATATATATAATTACTTTTCTCTCTCCATATATATGCATTATATATACTATACATTAATAATATATGGTATATATAGACGTATATATGTCTATGTATGTATGTATATACATATATATACATATATATATATATATATATATATATGGAGAGAGAGGAGAAATAATTTCATTTTCCTCACCATTTATGAAAAGGACAGAAATTTCCCCTGCTTTTTTGTCAGTATTATATATTTTTCCTCGTTCTTTCCCTTCTACCTTTCATTACTAGCCAGAACAATCACCCAATAGGCTTTAGCCACTAATCAGGGTTTAGAGTTTAAGATTTCATGTGTTATGGGATTTAAATAAACTTGTCACCATATCATTAATTACTTTGCACCCTAGAGATAGGTATAGATTTTTTTAGGAGACAATATAGACTGAGGAGAAAAACAGCTTATTCCTTATAGCCACTCTCCACCATTGCCCTTCTTACATAGCATTTTTCTTTTACTTCTTTTTTATTTTAATTAATAAATATTTTGGCTTAACTCCACTCTTTTGTCAGAATAAAACAGAAAAGCACATTTAGTGGCACTAAAGGACATATGATTTTTGTACTGTTATGGTGACATAAATAATAATATCAAACTCTCAGGCATAGATAGTCCTGTTTCAAAGTAGTCTATTTCCAGGACCCACCAATATTTAAAAAAATAAAAAATAAAAAAAAAGGTTGTTGATTTTTACATTCTCCTTGACGCATAGCTCAGCCCTATGCACAATTTTCCTTGACACATAGCTCAGCCCTATGCACATAGTAAGCATTCCAATATTTGTAAAACATTGAATTAATTCTTTTTATCTCTTCTTTAATTCTTATTTCCATTCCCCTATGAAAAAGAGCTGACTTTCTGTTTTACTACTCGTTAGAGTACACTGTTTTTTCTGAAACGCTTGTCTGTCTTCTCCAACTGTTGATCAACCTATTGATTAGGACCCAGGGGTTAGCTGACAGTCCAGAAAAGGCATTATATTCTGGCACAATTTCCCTGTAAGAGCTTAATGTTCTTTAAACCCCTCATTCAATTAGATGGCACAAGCTATTACACACAAGTGCCCTACCACAGAAAATTACAAGTTCATATCTGAGAGATAGGGAGGAAGGAAGACAAAGAGTAAGTTAATAGGACATTGTCTGTATGTTTGGTAAATCCTGTGGAGTTTAGTGCTCAAGGTTAATATCAGAATGCCAGGCTGTGGAATTTAAACAGCAGGTAGATTTCAACACAGAGAATATGAGAGAGAACACAGTACAGCTTGATATATTAGTCTGTTATTTGAAATGGCCACTGTGTAAAATTCAGCATTTCCTCTGATATAATTTGAAGATGATTGAGGCCATTGAATATAAAGGCAAGGTTAAAACATTTTTAAGGTTAGGGTAATATTAATAAAGTAGGTGACCTGATTGATTGAATTTCACTAAGTAGAAGAGCTTTGATAGATAGAAAGAAGAAGAATGCACTTCTCTTTTGTGGGAAGGTAGATAAAAATGGCATAACATAAAACTTAACATATTAAGATTATTAGTTATTATTATTAGACAAAGACACTGGATTTTTCATAAGAAAAAAACTGTAGTGCTTCTGCTAGCTGTTGGGTGCTGTTTGCATGTGGCTGGTGAAATGAGGGTTGCTTTTAAACCATAGTCCCCATGCCCCCAGTCCCCAATGCCTTTGTGCAGTGCATGACTGTAAACAGTACCTAACGACCTGAAAACGCTCTTACAATGAATATGAAAACACTAGCAAACTAGAGAATCCCTTTCATCATCTATTTGGAGCAACTTTGAAGTTTAAGACCAAGTTGCAATTTTTTACTTACATAACAATGGCAAATATTTAAAGCAAAATCAATAAATGCCCAGCATAGTGCTACAGCTTTGCTTGATCTCAATATTCAAACTAACTTTATGAGGTAGGTAAGCTTATGTTCTCTATTTTACAGTTAGAAAATTCAAAATGAGACATTAGGTAGTGGCAGAGCAAGGATTGAAATCCAGACAATGATAATTATGGCAGGCTTAACTATGATATAGAATCATGGGGGTTTGATTTATTCTTAAATAATGATACATTTTGTTTTTTGTTTTTTTTCAACTACGGTTGACATTCAGTGTTATATTTTCTTCAGGAGTACAGCATAGTGTTTGGACATTTATATAACTTACAAAGTGATCTCCTGATAAGTCTAGTCCCCACCCATCACCATACAAAGTTGTTACAATATTATTGACTATATTCCCTATGCTGTACTTTACATCCCAGTGACCATTTTATAACTCCCAATTTGTGCTTCGTAATCCCTTCATCTTTCATACCCAGCTACCCAACAACCCTCCCATCTGTTCTCCGAATGCTACATTGTTTCAAAAACACTTGGAATCAGTAAGCCCAAAAAAGAAAATGAAAATCACCCATAATCTCATTACAAAGAAAACTACCACTATAAATATTTAGGAGGATATATTTTCCAGGCTTGTTGCATTGGATAATCTATATGTTATTTATAACCAACTTTTTTCAATTAACAAGTTTTCCACTTAAATGACATTTCTATCACATAATTCATTATGTACACATCTATGTTCTTTCTATGTCCAAACTTTACCCCATAATCTCATATTGTTAATAGTGTTACCAATTTTATTTCTTTGCTGTCATTTCAATACTTTTATGAACATTTTTATCACTAAATGTTGAGAATCATGCTTAGTTATTTTCCTAATATTATGAACATTTTTACAACTTGCTAAATTGCCCTCTAGAAAGTTATACCAATTTAGACTCATTAGCTGTATGTAACGATACTCACTTATGTCCACACTAACCAACAGTATCAGTTTAAAAGAACAAAAATCCTTTCAGATTGGTAAGACAAAAGTGGCATTTAAATAATATTTTAATTTCCGTCTTCTATAAGTAATTTAGAACATTTTTAATGCTTATCAATCTTTGATATTTTGGTTAACAGATTGCTAATATTTTTCCCATTATCAACGTATTTGTTGTCATGCAAAATTGTCTCACATTCAATGTCACTACTTTTCTGTGTGTTTTACACCTGTCTTTCCAGTTTCATCATTTGTCCATAATTATGGTTGAGATGGTTTTACCACGTGTAAATATTTATATTTTATGATTAAATATCTCAATCCCTCTTTTTTATGGTTTATACAGCTTTGCTTTTCATGCTTTGAAGGCATTGCTACAAAAATATTAGATGAACATTTGCTCTTTTTCTAAGTCTTTACAGTTTTATTTTTATATTTAAGATATTAATCCATATGAAAATTATTTTGCATGGCATGAAGCAGATATTTAATTTTTATCCCAAACCATGAATCATTTGACCCAACATTGTTCACTGAATTACCTGTTTTGCCCACTAATTGGAGATAACAATTCTATCAATTGTATAATATAAATAGAATTGTATTTTATACTAAATATAAATTTTACTATATAAATGATATTATATATATTTGTGTCTGATTCTGATTTTTCTGGCCTTTCCCTTTATCAGCTACATAGATAATTTTTACTGACTACCAGAAAAGCCAACTCATATTGATCCTCTTTAAAAACTTTCTTGGTTACCTGGCTTCTTACTTTGAACAAATTAGAAATTCTTGACTAAAAATTTTAAAAGGATAAAAAAATTGAAAATAAGAAACTCACTTACTGATGTCCAACCTGTAGAATCTGAAAGGTTCTGACTTTAATATTGAGCGTTTTTAATTAAAAACTATTTGATTAAAATAAATCAAAACAGATGATAGCCAGGCCTATTATTTAGATGATAATATTGAAAGTACGTTTTACTAAGTGCTTAGACTTATCACATAATACAAAAATTATTTGGGGGAGATAGTTTGGACATACCTATAAAAGGATATATGAAATACCTGAAAGGTTTACTAAAGCCGTTGTGCTACTGCCACTTCTAGTAACATGTAGATTTTTGGCAGCATTGAATAAAAGAACTGGACAAATGTAATCAGATTAACGGTAGAAAATCAATTGACTATGAAACTCAAAATTTTCTGCCTTTTTAAAAATTATCAGATTTTTATTGAAATCAAGGGGATAATATAAAGATTCACTTAAAATGCATCTTTTAACACATCCTGGTTTTTGTTTTTTGCTTGTTTGTTTGTTATATATATATATATATATATATATATATATATATATATATATATATATATATATGACAGAACATCATATATATATATGACAGAACATCATATATATATATGACAGAACATCTAGTCAGGTGATTGTGTTGACAACAGCAGGTTGCAAACAGCTCCCTGAGAGGTTCACTTTGGGTACCAGAAAATACACTCAGACTTGGGACCTTCCAGAAAATGCAGCTCCACATTAAATGGATTTATTCATTGGAAGTAATGTATTTCTCTTATTATCGACTTCAGTAGTGGGAAAGATATTAGAAAGTTTTCTGAAGGTTAGACACCAGACTGTCAGAGTTGTTTCAGGAAAAAAGACACATAAAGAGAATGCTCATCTTTCAAGGGTACTCCTATTTTGCAGGCACCTGAGAAATATAACACCTACTGTTCCCGAAGTTTGTCCCACTTGCTAAGGTTGTGAGACAGATTGGTCAGCCAGTTTAGATTTCACAGGACAGATCTGGAGTAAATAAACCATTCTATATAGCTTTGGAAAAAAAATCTATTGGAAATGACAGAGTGGTTGACAAATAGAGATTATTTTGAAGTGTGCTGCAGAAATTGTCCTTGGTACAAGATTTTTTTAAAAGCACATGCTTCCTTTTTGTTTTTGTTGTTAGAATGGAGAAGGCTGTGAAATTTTCCTATAACTACTTGATTCTTTTCCTCTGTTATGGAGATGGAATTTCCCAAGAGAGGAGCAACACTCATGGGAGTCATAACAAGGAAGAAAAGATTCGCTGGAAAAATAGTGCATTCTTCACTCTTCTCCTGATGAAAGGAAATTATGGTCCCATTACTGATTTAGGAAGCTGTCTTTCAGAAATGTGGCAAACTTATATCTGTAAGAAATTTAGCTCTTAGTTTCCTGCCCTGGGAAGAGATTTACTTTTCACTGATCACTTCAAAGACAATGTACCAATTCTTCAAGACTCACAAACCTGCCCAACTATATTTCTTTTCTTCAAGGATAGAATGATCATAATCAAACTAGCAATAATATTTTAAAACATTATGTAATATTGCTGTATGCCAAGCCCCAGTCTAATTGTTATACATATTAACACATTTAATTCCCATAAAACCTTATAAGTCAAGTATTATTATTATACCCATTTTATAGAGAAAGAAATTGGAAAACAGTTAGGCACCTGCCCAAGATCACAAGAACATAAAAAATGCAAATGTTATATAATTCTCACACTCACTAGACTATAGAATACTATTTCTCTGTGGGGAATAGAGAAGGCTTCTAACATTTCTCTCTCGACATCCTCAATAATGACTTATAAAGACACATATTATGATTAAAGTTACATGAAATAACCCCCAAAGAAGCAAATAGAGAGAGACATATGTTGAGACATAGAGAAATATGCTGAGACAGAAAAGTAGATGAGTTGTCACCCAGGAATAGAATAGAGAATAACTGTAAATAGGCACAAGGTTTCTTTCCAAGGTGATAAAAATGTTCCAAAATTAGATTGCAATGATGGTTGTACAACTCTAAATACACAAAATATTGCTGATTGTCCCCTTAAATAACATGAATTGAATACTTAAGAGGCAACTTTTATGATAGATAAGTTATATCTCAATAAAGCTCTTTTAAAATAATGTTTAATTAGCACATTTTCTCCCAACCACTATACAAGAGAAGATAGCACAGGAGCTCTTCCCTGAGCATGACGGAGACGTTCTTGAAAAATTTCAATTTGTGAAATCAAAGTATAACAGTTTTACACTTTATTGAAGTAAGGAGAGTTATGGGGAAGAAAGTATGAGTATGATTTAAGGATTCCCTTTCTCTGGATCAATAAACGGTGGGGAAATATGTCAAAAAGAAAAAGTGTTGTGCATGTATGCATGAAAAAAAACATCAATGCCATTTTATACAGACTGTTTTAAGAAGTTGTAATAATGGATATTTTACTATTAATGTGTATTTACCACTCCCTATTCCCTAGAAATATTCTTCTCCCACTTTCTACATAAAATGTGTAACTGTGTTTTGTGTTGTTTTAGATAAAACGCAAACCAAAAGGTATCTTTCCTGTGTTGTGATCCTTCCACTAAATGTTCCACCTCAACAAAGGAACAAGACAAACAAACAAAGAAACAAAACTCATAGACACAGACAACATTTTAGTGGTTACCAGAGGGTAAGGGGGGTGGGGGAGTGGTAAAAGAAGGAAAAGGGGGTCAAATATATGGTGATGGAAGAAGAACTGACTCTGGGTGGTGAACACACAATGTAACACATAGATGATGTATTATAGAATTGTACACTTGAAACCTATATAACTTTACTAACCAATATCACCCTGATAAATTTAATAAATAAAATAAAATAAAATGAAAGTTCCAGTTCAAGTGGCCAGTTAATGATTTGTAATTATAGACATTCAAAAAGAGAGATGGTTGCACAAAACCACCATAATATTTAAAAGATAGCCACATGACCAATAAAATGATTCAAAAGATAATATATTGATCCTTTCTTAACAAGTTTCATTATGTCATACCACAGTACTGAAAGTTTCCTTTTTAGTATTTTGCCAACCACAGAACCACAATTTCAAGGATACAAAGTATCCTGAATCTTTCTCCACCTTACTTTTCCAGATGATACACTTCCCTGCCTCCCTGATTTATTGCATGCAACTAGTACTTCCTTTATTATCATTACTTCCTTCATTATCAGTAATTTACCTTAGAGAAATTAAATCAATGAGTTACTTCTTCTAGGAAGATTTTTTATTTTAATTTCTGGCTAATTCAATCATATTTTACTAGAGAGAAAAATGCAAAGCAATGTGTCTCCCCAGAGAATTTAATATTATATATTTTTGTTGTGTATTTTGCCAACTCTTGTTTCCCATTGCCATGTTCCTTAATGATTCCCTTTCCCTCAATTATGTTCATATCTAAAGCACCTAGGTAGACAAAAAAATGATCTTATGTTAGTGTTGTTTTACCAAGATTTTCACTACCTGCTTTGTAAATCATTCTAGGATTAAAAATTATTATGCTTATCTTACAATTAAATTAGTACTTTCTGAAGGAATTTCAAAGAAGACACTACAGAGTTTTTAAAGATTGGAGTAGTTCGAGTGAAGAACATAGCACATATTCCATGTAAATCACTAATATAGATATAGAGGAAAGAAAACTAGAACTCCATCTTGGCGGAGCAAGCATAATTTAGAGCTTAGGAGCATAGGCCTAGGATCTAGATTAAATCTAATTTGAGTCACATTTTGTTTATTAATGAGTTTTGTCATCATCTCGGAGAAATTGCCTATTTCTGTACTCAGTTTCCTCATCTATAAAAATGGAACTAAAAATATTAGGTTGGTGCATAAGTAATTGTGGTTTTTGCAATTATTTTTAACCTTCTAAACCTCAATTACTTTTGTACCTATGCCAAAAGACTATCTGATAAAGTTGCTAGCTATTTTTATCTTTAGGTCATTGATTCGCAATCCAAAAAGGAAGGTTATGTCTGAATCACTTAAGAAGATTTACACACATTCCACCTACCCTTTCCTACCCCCAAGCACTGTACTGTGTAATGGGAGAGTGTCAAAGACTTTTAAGCAAGGAAGTGATATTTACCTTTTATAAAAATATCTGTAGAGGCACTATAAAGGGAGAGAAGAAGGAAATAAATCAGACACTCTATTGCAGACATTCAGATAATGCTGTGAGAGAAAGCTGTAGCCATAAAAATAGAAAAATACAAGGTGGATATAAAATATATTTATCAAAGTAAAAATGTAAAGAGCTTAGTCACCTGGAGATTGTAGGATGACACCCATGTCTCTCCATTAGAGACCAAAATTGATGGAGCTACCATTGTTCAAGCAGGAATCAGAGATGGAGGAGAATATACAGCACCTGCCTTCTTCATAAGAAGTAAACTAGAAAACATGTACTCAGAAGTATACTAATTAGGAGTAGCTGCAAAGCAGATTCAACAAGATGCAACATTGCTCTGTCTCTGTGAAAAACATGTGCATCTTTTCTTTACAGCCCCCCAAATTTACCAGTTGCTCCCCTTCTCCAAGATCAGAGGTACCTATCTCTCTGCCTCTCATCAATGTCAAAACCCTAGCATCAGTAATTCTACCAAAAACAGACACCTAAGGATGCTGACATAGAAAGTTCTAGTCATTCAGCTACAAAATAATGGCTCGGAGTTAATATTCTCAGCTACCATTTAAAACTGAAATTCAAGAGACAGCACATGATGCAGGATGACACTGGAAATGTGTACTCAGCCTGCATGCCCAGACCCACTTAGCCCAGGACAGCAGGTTTTGATGAAGACATTGTCCCGCACAAACCAAATGATTAGTCCTCTCTCAGTGGAAGAATAGTCTTTATGTGATGAGAGGGGAATCATAAGTAAGCCCAGCAAAGATATGGGAGAAATAGGTCATTACAGGGCTTAAGGTCGGGGAAAAGAATCGAGAAACAATGTATTTCCACAGGTCACCTGCCATCCCACAATGCACAGATCAATTCATACAGCAGGGTGTTAAGATCTGAAATTTCAAGTAAGTCCAGGGGCACTAGGTACCTAGAAACTGTACATGATTCTTGGAGAAAATTGATATAATGTGACACATCGATGGAATAGCCAACAAGGTTTTTATTTTAACGATAGAACCGAATTCTGAAATTAAGCACAGCAGGTAGGAAATGGATCTAGCACAGATGTCAAAAGCTATCATTGGCTTTTGTGATAAAACACTTTATTTTTATTTTTTTTTTTTTACTTATACTCAGGCCAGTGGCCTATGTAGGTCATTGATGCTGAACAGGAAAAAATATACATCACAGGTACAGTGTCTTTCTGAGGAAAATTTGAAATAAGTTACTGATATTCAAAGATTATTTCATTATAGTAAATATTTCATTTTCAAATAGTACCATATTCTCCAAGAATCACAGTTCACCACATGACAGGCAGAATATAAATAAATAAATAAATAAATAAATAAATAAATAAATAAATAAATAAATAAATAAATAAATAAAAAGAAAGTGAAGTGAAATGAAATAAAATGAAATAAGCACCAGCTAAGACAAACACACACACAAAAAAGACCAAATAAATGGATACTAGAATTCTAGCCAGCAATTGACATCATGCAAAATTGGATGGCCGAGGGTATTGCCATAGATTTTTTGCTAATTCTTGTTCATTACATAATTTGAATGATTTATTTTCTGATATATAAACTGTTTCTCCAGAAATTGCTTTTTCTTTCTCATTTTCCAGTTTTCCACACAAGAAGGTTTAAAAAAAAATTCTAATTGATTTTTCAATGGATTTCTTATGGAATTATTTGCTTATCTTAGTAACTGTAATCTCATACTGAACACAGAGTGGACAATTCTTCTGTCATTTATCATTGTTTCAAAAGAGGGAACCAACAAAGTCGAAGCTCTGTCTTTTAATCAAAATTATATTCATTCACAAAATAAAAAATCTATGCTTTATTTCCTTTTTAACAAACACAATTGAGTTTGCTCACTAGTGAAACAATTCACTCACGAGGTATAATTCAAAGGACACCAATAAGCCCTTTTACCTCAAATCTTCCAAATCTCCAGCAAAACACAGCTATTTTAAATTAAATGTTATTTAAGTCCTTGAAGGTTTTAAAAAAAATGTAATCTTTAAATGTAAATAACATTATGAAAAGCAGTATATTAAGGCAGTTATTTTTCATACTTTTTGAATAAGTCACTGAAATTACTCCTTCAAATAAATCTTATATAGAAATTCAATATACAAATAAGGTGGAACAAACAGAATTGAACCTTGTCCATATCTCTTTCCTTGCCTCTCAACCCAAATCCATGTGGTCCGAATCACCTCTATAAAATCTCCATGGTTCTTGAGAGCAAATTTGAAAACTATTAAGTCACAAAGGTCGACAAGAACAAGGTTACATTATGAAGAGATCAGTTCCTTTTTGTAAATATGTATGCGTGTGAACTTGTCTTAAGTGATTTCATTCAACAATGAATAGAGCTTCATTATGTTCCAGATATTAGGCCAAGTAATGGGTATACAATGATAAAATACACATTTTCTGTTCTTAGGAACTTATGGTTTCTTGACGCAGTGATATAAGAATGCCAGTAATACAAATGAGTGTTAAGAATTAAGTGCCATAGACTTCCAGTTCAATCAAGATGGAGTTACAGGGATCAGAATTGCCTGCCTATGAAACAAAAGTTTTTAAAAAACTATAGATAAAATATGAAAAATTAGTTTGCAAGACTTTGGATATCAGAGAGCAAAAGAGTGATTCTCAATAGAAATGAAATTTAAAGGTGAACCCCAAGATTGCTCCAGCTTATTGCCTGGGCAGAAGTTCCTAGCTGAAGAGCAGAGACGGGCAACCTCAGAGCAGCCTTGGAAGATGGGGTGTATGTGCAGAGTGAGTTGATGTGGAAGGGGAGGCCAAGATGGCTAGAGTTTGCAGGACAGAATACCCAGGGAAAGAAAGCTGCACAGAAAAAGAGCTCTGGACATGTGCAGAAGATTGCCTTCTAGTTGTCAAATGAGTATTGATTCATGTGAAGAAACTACTAAAGCTCAAAAAAGGAACCACCTGGGAGGATTAAAAGAAGTAAACTAGAACTCAGACAGGGCCATGAACCATACCTCTTTCAACCAGCCAGCCTAAAATACCCCATAATTCATGAAATGTCAGGTAAGATTTCAGAAGGGTTTTGCTCCAGTATGGAGACTGCCATTCCTGTTCAAATAAACAAAGGGTAAGATCAAGAACTGAAAAGATTAAACTATTCCGGTAGTAATAGTTTAGAACAAAATTTAAAAATATTTTGAGGATATATATTCAGCACCCAGTACCCCCATTTTTAAAAAAATTTACAACCTCTGACATTTAATCCCAAATTTATCAGGCATGCAAATAAATAGTAAATACAATACATGATATGAAGAAAAAGCAATCAATCGAAACTGACCTAGAAATGACATAGGTGATAAAATGATTAAACAAGACCATTAAAACAATGTAATTAGGGGCCGGCCCGGTGGCTCAGGCGATTAGAGCTCCGTGCTCCTAACTCCGAAGGCTGCCGGTTCGATTCCCACATGGGCCAGTGGGCTCTCAACCACAAGGTTGCCGGTTCAACTCGAGTCCCGCAGGGATGGTGGGCTGCGCCCCCTGCAACTAACAACGGCAACTGGACCTGGAGCTGAGCTGCACCCTCCATAACTAAGATTGAAAGGACAACAACTTGACTTGGAAAAAAGTCCTGGAAGTACACACTGTTCCCCAATAAAGTCCTGTTCCCCTTCCCAATTAAAAAAAAAAAATTCTGTTAAAAATAAAACACTATTAAAAAAAATGTAATTGTATTTTATATGTTCAAGCAGCTAGAGTAAAGATTGATCAATCATGTAAATTAGACATATGGAAGATATTACCAAAAAACACCTAAATCAAACTTGTATAAATGTATGAGTAAACAAAATATGTTAGGTCGAATCAAGAGATTAGACATTGCAAAAAAAAAAAAAAAAAAAACAGTTTACTAAACTTGAGACCATATCAATAGTAATTATCCCACATGAAACACAGAAAGAAAAGAGATTAAAAAATGAACCGAGTATCAGGGAGCTTTGAGGCAACTACAAGAGACCAAATGTATGTATAATTGGAGTCGATGAGAAAAGAAAAGGGAGTGGAGAGAATGAACAATATATTTGGAGAAATAATGCCAACATTTTCCCAAATTTAATGAATATTACAAAAATACAGATATAGAAGATGTGTTGAATTTCAAACACAAGAAACATAAATAAAATTAAAATGTGAAATACAAAATAAAACTAGACCAACACACATAATAATCAAATTTCTTAACACCAGTGATAAAGACAAAGCCTTAAAAGCAGCTAGAGGAGAAAAGACAATTGTGTACAAGGTAATTAAAATAAAACGACTGCAGATTTTTGTTGGAAATGACTCAAGCAAAAAGAGAACAGAGAAATATCTTTAAAGTGCTAAGAGAAACAAACAAACAAAAATAAAAACTCTGGCAGAATACAATCTCATCAAAAATGTTTTTCAAAAATAAAGGTGAAATAAAGACGTTAATGCGCACACACACACACACAAATGGAAAGAATTCATTCTCAGCAGGCCTGCATTGCAAGAAGTGGCAAAGAAAGTCCTACACTCAGAATGAAAGGATACCAGATGAAAATCTGGATCTACTCAAAGAATTGAAGAGAATGGAAAATGGTAATCAGTGGGGAAAATATAAAACACTTTTCTTACTATTTAAATCTGCAAAAGATTATTTACTGTTTAAAGCAAAATTACAATGTATGATGAAATTTATAACATCTACAGAAATGTAAAACTTATTAAAAGATTAAGTGATTAAAATAATATGGTAGTGGTATAAATATAGACAAATAGATTAATAGACTAAATAGAGAATTTAAAAATAGCTTCATACATATATGATCAATTGATTTTTGACAAAACTACAAAGAAAATTCAGTGAAGAAATGTTGGTCTTTTATATAACTGGTGTTGGAATAATTGGATATCTAGATTTAAAACAACACAACACACACACACACACACACACACACACACACAAAACAACGATGAAAGCTACCAAAAATTAACTCAAAATGTATCGTAGATTTAAATGTAAAATCTAAAATTATAAAACTTCTGAAAAAAGCAGGAGAAAATTTTTGTGTTTTTCAGTTAGGAAAAGAGTTGTACTACACTCTTTCTATTGTTCTACACTACAATCACCATCTATTAAAAATATGATTAACTGAACTTTAACAAAATTAAGAACTTCTACTTTTCAAAAGATACTGTTAAGATAATAAAATAAAACTCAGCCTCGGGAAAAATATTTCCAAATCATATATCTGATAAAGAACATTTCCAGACCACACATAAGACTCTCAAAAATCAATAACATAATACAAACAAAACAAAAATTGAGCAAAATATTTTAATAGATTATTTCATCAATAAGATATAAAAACAGTAATTAAGCAGATTTAAAAACAGCTCCACATGTTTACTCATTAGGTATTTAATGTAAATTAAAGCTCAATGAGCTACCTCTTTATACAGCTATACAAATTTCTAAAATTAAAAAGGCTGACCATAATTAGAGTAAGTAAAAATGTAGAGTAACTGTAACTCATATACAGCTGATAATGAAAGATGATAAAACAACTTTCATAAATAGTTTGGTGATTTTTTAAAAAGTTAAACATAGATTACCTTTCAATTATGCAAGATGAATAAATTCTTGAGATCTGTTGTATAATATCCCTATAGTTAACAATTCTATATTTTACACTTAAAAATATAAGCAGGTTTGTCTCATGTGAAGTATTCTTACAATATAATTTTTTTTTTAATTCATACCTGAAAACTTCCTGGCTGCTTTATTTTTAATAGCCAATATTTGTAACAATTATCAGGTGAATAGCTAAGCAACCTGTTATTTCATACAATAGAATATTACTATAAAATATAAAGAAATAAACTACGATTTACATAATAATATTGATGAATCTCAAGATAATTGTGCTGAGTAAAAGAAGCCAAAAAAAAATAAATAATACATACTATACGAGTATGTCAAAACTTATCAAATTATGCTTTTCAAATGTCTGGATTTTATTGTATGTCTATTGTACCTCAATAAAGCTGTTAAAAACAAATTCCAATGTGTTGAAAATCTGAATATGAAATACAAAAGAAGAAATTTTTAAAAAATCAAAAGGAAGAATTGTATAACGTGAAGGTAAATTTAGAGCACTATGTGACTACATAGAGGTGACATGAGCCCATTCGTGCGGGTTCACAGAATCCTATTTTAGCCCTGCCAAGAATGGGCATTCCAGGTTGAGAAAGCAATATGTGCTCAGATAGTACAGACTCTATTGAATTAACAGAGCAAAGCTAGCCAAAATATGACAAAGAAATGTCAGCGATCAAAAACTTAAGTGTTCTCTTGCCCATCATGCTTCTCTGACATTGTGAACCCTGATTTCTAGGACACATAGTTGCCAATGAGGCAAAAATATAATCTTGGATGATTTGATAAAACACAACTAAGCACAATAGAAAAGAAGGATGTGCATGGGGTGTTCACACCCAACCTCTACTTGCAAAAACGAGTTTGCCCCACCATCACCTTTGCTTTTGCACGATTTTTATACCAGATATCTTTGAAGGGGAGAAAAGAGGGCCAGTGGGGAAGAAAAATCCCTGAACCGAGGGGGAGCTTTCTAATGGAGCTGGAAGACCAGAAAGTACTGTCTAGATCTGGTACCCATAAGTCCAGCATAGAGTCTCCTATCTAGTGTTGGTCAATCTTCTGTGGATAGGGAATCTATTAAATAACACAGTCAGCAAAGAAGACCGCCGAGATTAGGGATTGCCAAAACTATTTTTTTTCTAATTTTGTATACCTATCAGTTAAAAAAAATGATCATATCCCCAAATATCCATTGTTTTGTAAGTTACATAAATGCAACACTGCCACAATATATTATACAGTTGACCCTTGAACAGTGTGGGGGTTAAGGATGCCAACCCCCGACACACTTAAAAATCTGAGTATAACTTTTTACTCACTACAATTTTAACTACTAATTAGCCTACTATTGACCGGAAACCTAATCGATAACATAAACAGTCAATTAACACACACTTTGTATGTTATATGTATTATATACTGTATTCTACAATAAAGTAAGCTAGAGAAAATAAAATGTTATTTAAAAATCAGTATTTATTGAAAAATAAATCCACATATAAGTGAACCTGTGCATTTTAAACCAGTGTTGTTCAAGGGTCAACCGTATTATAATAAAACACCTATAAAGACACCAATGAACAATGATAAAATGTATTTTAAAATATGTAAAATTTATAAAACTGTATAGCAATGTCAGTTTGAATTTCTTCTGGTGCAAGCCCCTCTGTGGCAAAGATGCTTCACTTTGGACAACCTTGTTCTAGATTAGTTTTTGTCAAAGTGAGATCATCTGAGTGAGTCACAAACACCAGAAGTGCTTATTTTTAAATGCTGATTGAGGCTTCTCCCTTAGATTTCAGAACCAATGTTTTATCCCAGCCTTGAAAACAGAAACAATTTCTAATTAATGGGATTTTCGTTATTAAACAAATGAGTGAATGTTAAGAGGAGAAAAAAAAATCTTAAGATTCCAATAGCAGCTAGAATTTTCTTTACAAGGTATGATGGCAACAACAACAACAGAAAAACTTCCTGGGAACATACATGGTCAGGTGAGAACATATCTTGTTAGAGAAAATTAACTGACTCTCCACAATGTTAAATTTGTGTTACTAGAATGTAATGCAGGGGACTTAAGAATGCAGGATATGGTGAGACTGAAAAGGAACAACAACATAGCCATGGATAGGGTGTTCATACCACTATATTCTCGATGGTAACTGGTCGAGACACAAAAGCAAACATCTGCCAGTACCCCAACGAGGGGTCTTCCTGCACCCCAGTATCACTGGTGGCTGGGTGAGACACAGGACGTAGGATCAACACAATCTGCAATCTGCCATCTGCTTGCTAACTGCACTTGCTAGCCACAATCTGCAGTCTGTCTGCTTTTGTGCCAACCAACCAACCCCTTGCTAACTGCAATCCGCAGTCCACTTCTCTGCCAACCAAATAACCAACCAACCAACCAAACCGCCAATGTAGCCACGGCAGTTATATTAGTGGCTAATGGCTAAGTGGTAACAGCTGATGGCCACCCAGCCACAGCGGATGGCCATCTGATTACAGCTAATGGCCATCTACTCCCTGAGCCAGCACCTTTCCATGTGAGGCCGAGAGCCTGGAAACTGTTGTCTGGAAATCTGTCCCCACATAGGGGATTAGTAGAAGCAGGTGTGTACTATGTAACATGAAGCCCGTGTAAAATACAGGAAGGCAGTTTCCAAAGTCATAGTGAGTTTCACTGTTACTGCCCACAGATCCTTGTACATATGCAAACACCCATTGCTAACTCTTCAGAAGAACAAATATTTGCAAAGCAAGGCTTATGCAAACTAGAAACTAATTACCAATGTTTGTTTCCAGCCAATTTTTGCAAATTAAAATTCTAGTTCAGCCAAGAGAGTGTCTTCAAATAAACTGGATTATCAATATTTATGAGTGATTAATCATTAGAAATGATATTGCATGCTTAAAACTGGGGTCTGTCTTTGTCCCACGTTCTAGCAAAATAGCCATAAATGTACTTAACTCCACAAATATCCTTAACTCTAGTAAATCAATACACATTTAAACATTTTATATGTGCCAAAAACATAAAATATGGTTCTCTTAAGTCTTTATCACCATGATTTTTCCATCAATTGTAACCATAGTAATTATCACTTATTACCATTGTGTAATAATGTATAATTCCCAACTTTCTTTTTTTGGTATATGTGATTGTTATTATAGTTGAAGCTGAATTCCACAGCAATACTGTTAGAGAGAATACCGTGCTCTCTGGTGAAATGGAGTTTACGGAAAAAGTGAGACAATGTAAAGGAAAAGAAAAATGTAGGAGACACTAAACATATAGTTAATTATTCATTTCATTTAGTATTATGTGTCCTGGTTACATGTAAGAAAAAAAGAACAGAACTTATTGATTGCTGTTTTGGGCCTCATAGTGTTAAACTAGTTCACATTTTCTAATTCAATCTTCAAAACAAGACATGCTGGTAGGGGGGCAAATGGCAAGATGGGTGAGGGAGGAGTGGGTCTGAAGCTTGTCCAAGTTCACAAGAGATGCTTTCCATGCATGTTCAAAATCTCTAGTTCTTTTAATTTTTAAGCCAGTGAGTTTTTTCTTCCCTTCTTTTTAGCCCCATAGAGTCAAACAAATTTGAGGCTTTAGTTCATTTTCTAATATTACTTGTTATCATATCGATGTTCATTTCAACCCTAAAATTTCAAAAATATTTCCTCCAGCATTAAGGAATTAATTAGAACTTGTAGTGATTCTAAGGATATGTAAGAATGCTATATACAAAAAATAAAATCTGAAGAATGTATTTCAGCCTTTAGGAAAAAACAGGCCTGCATTCTGCATTAAAGTTTGTTCAACATTAAGAAGTAGAAGCTATTTTAAAAGTTTAATGCACACCATGGTAGTAAAGAAGCCCCTTGCCAAGTCCTTCATGGCTCATCATGAATGTGAACAGCAAAGTGTTATCTATTTTAAAATCAATCAAGGTGATGCAAGCTTAAAATGCAATTGATTTTGGCTAATTTGCAAGTAGAAAGGTTTAGAACTTGAATAATTTCTTTCCTACTTTAGCTGGTTCAACAGCCTAGTCAATGAGTTGCCTAATTATTAGTCTTGTTTATTTATTTATTTACTTTAAATAATTCCCAAGTGAGACAACTTTTGATTTATTTTCAACTGTCCTTACGGGAATGAGTCCACAAACCAAAACCAAAACCAAAACCAAACCAAAACAAAATAAAACAAAAAAACTCTACTTGTCAGGGTAAGAGCAATATGTAGAAAAAACTTCAAATACAAGATCTACAATTTTAAAACTGTGTGTTCAGAATTTTTAAAAAAGGGAAAACAATTAAGAGACTCCATTTCACACTCTTATTACTGAGTAGGCTGAAGAAAACAATGAGAAGAAATAGGAAGAAAATCACTGTAAATTCCTTTAGGGACAGAGTGGAATGATGTTAAATTAATCTTTCTGTCCGCCTTCTCCGATCAAGCAGCCTAAAGACTTTACCACCTTTCTGAGGTCAACATGCCACCTCTGTGACCTTTTAAATAACATGTATAACCTTTTAAAAAATATTTTTATAAGCACATATTGTATATGAATGATATAATAAGGAACCTGCATCCTCCAAGCACTTGGGGGTCCCTTTTGGTACATTTTCCCAAAATTACTCCTGCAAGAGGGGAAGTGGGAACATTCTAAAATCTGGCAAACATGATCAACCAGGATAAATATCCCATACACCCAGCCAAAGTGTGTTACATCCTCCATAGGCATCGCTGTGCATGCAGATGACAGAAATATACAAATATACAGACAAAAATATACGCATAGATGCTCACTGATAAACATTTGCAGATTTGAATGTTTGTATCAGTTAGGAAAATTATAATGCAGTAAAACTTCTTCAGCAGAATAAGTGGTTCAAAATATATGCTGTTTTCAGAAATGTCTAATTAATCGGGTATCTCCTCTTCCGAAATTGTATATTATGCAAAGTAATTGCCCTACTTTCCTTTGATAAAATTATTGGTTTATCTGAATACAGTTAATTTAAAATCTGCTTGTGGTAGTGGAGCTTGCACCTAACTTTTCAATTTAATGAGGTGTTATTGAATATGCACAGAATTATTTTTTTTATTAAAATGTATTGGGGTGACAATGGTTAGTAAAATTACATAGGTTTTACGTGTACAATTCTCACAGAATTATTAAAATATTTTTGTAGAATTATACTTAGTGCTACTATAGCTAAAGTTTTAGCAGCATTTAAATGTTTTTTTTCATATAGAAATTTAAAAACCTGGTGAATTGTTCACAATTTCTAGGCTGAAAGACAGTCTGTCAAACTGAAATAGCAACACAATACAAGCCATTTTGTGACTCAGTTCTTAATTGCAGACAGCTGAGATTCAGCTGAAGGGGAAATTAAGGACACCATCCAGACGTCTATAATAATTCCCCTACTTTCTACTCCCCCCACCCCAAGTTGAATGCTGCATCAGTGTGTCTGCCTATTTCTTGTCTCTATAATTAAACAGGACAGCAGCACTGATACACATTTTGATCAGAAAAAATTTTTACCCATTCACTAAAAGACTAATGAACATACCAGCAGAGTTATCTAGTCTGGAAATGTTGCTTATTATAATTCTTGGGACCCTGGTTCTGACATTTATAAATGACCCACTAAAGTTATTGCAGCTGATCATGATAACCTTTGAAGGAGTTCAAAACAGCCCTCCCCATGTGCTACTTTGGCATATGGACTATTTTGAGCTGAAGGCAGTGGAGACCTTGTGAACCCAAGAGAAACTTTTACCTCTCCCTTAAAGAATTTAAATTGGGTCATTTCTCATAGCACGAGTTATTACCAGAAATAACATTTTATGACCTACCTATATGGCTGAACAAGCATCTAATTACTGAACATCCACTCGTCTTATTGTCCTATAAAGACCCTACTCCCCTCTGAAGCCTCAGGCACCTTACCTCATTCTTAAGTTTAGGATATCATATATAGCTCATTTTACCTTGCTGTCTCTGAACCTTTCTTATATATGTGTCTCTGATTCTTTCATGGGTGGGGGGTTTCTGTACATACATATATTCGTATAATTAAATGTAGTTATTTTCTCTTGCTGATGTCTCATGTTGATTTAATTATTACAACATCCAAAAGAACCTAGAGAGTAGGAAAAACATGTCTTCCTTCCTGACCCTTCAAAGTTATTTTGGCAAAATGGAGCAACCCGATTATGAGAGGAGATGCAGAGAATATCAGAACCAATGGAATCTTCTCCATAGCCTGGACTTCTCTAAGATTCTCATCACTTACACATACACACACACACACACACACACACACACGTATAGATGTATACATATGCAATTCTTTGAGATGAATCCAGCAATTGTACCTTAATATAAATGGTCCATTTCTGCAGCACTTGGCTGTGCTTTCTGAAAGATAGACTGAAGGTCTGTAACATACTTGAATTCATAGTCAACTAATAAGTTACAGGACTGTCCTCGGCCTTAAAACAGTTGAATTTTCACCCAAATACACATCAGCATCCAAAAACACCACACTCCTGTCAGCACACCAAGGTGTTGCCAACACTCCAGCAATAAAATCAAAGAAACAAAGAAACAAACAAAAAACCTTCATATCAATCCCCCTGACAGCCTAAGTCACACTCAATTTTTTATTTTTGTTTTTCCCTGATCAACAGTGACTTGTGACTCTTAACTTAGGGCACTAAAACTAGCAGTTGATTAGGTCTTTTTAGCATTCCAACCAAAACATGTTGTCTTTGTCCATTGATGTTCAATGCCCAGAGCAGCCTCCTGCTCAGAAGATCCCAATCCCATCCACATCCCCAGACTCTAGGAGGGAACACAGATAACAGTCATTTCATGCTATTTCCAGATTAGACCACAAAAATTTTGAGGCTTCTTTGAGATCCTCTGGCTCCTCTTGCAGTATGTCTTCTTCCACTGCGCCCATGTCTTTGTTCCACTCACTAACTGCTCCCAAGCTGCTCTTCAGTACATAGCAGAATTTGAACCCTCATCCTCAAGTCAAATCCTACAGCCTAAATGTGTAGGCACACAGAAGCATTCCATCATGGCTTCATATCTGCAGGATATAAATTGGCTCACATGCTAAACCTAAGTACAGAACGATTACTGAATAATTCTAGCTTTTCATGCAATCACCTCATGCCATTTTTGTCATTTCCCAACTGCCCCAATCCTAACCATTCACCACAGTTAGTCTAATTCTTGACATAGAATTAGAAATGTATCCCCAATATAGGTAGCATTTGAACTTACTTGAGCACTCCAACAATTTGGGGTATGGACTAGATTAATTTCTAGACCCCTAAGCATTCAGTTGGAATAGAACTTAACTTGGCTTTGCCCCTCTCACAATTAGGCATTGGATGAGTTCATCTATTGACCCAGATAGAAACCCACCACGAATATCACTATGTCTTGGAATTCCAACAGGGTTGATCTATAATGTACCAATATAAAAACTGATCCCATTGGAAAGCGTACAACTCACTCAACCTCTACTGATGGGTCAGTGCCTCTAATCAAAGCACTTCCTGACTTTATTATAAAGTTTGCTACTGATATTACATCACTACTCGTGACCAAGGCCACACGGGATATTCCTTCTCTATCCCAGGGGCAGAGAGACAGTGATAAACAAAGCAGAATACAACTCTTCCTTCCCTCATGGATAAGGAAGGCCATAAAGTAAAAATGCAAAAAATAAAATAAATATTATGTTAAAAAGAAATATAAAATTGAATAAGGAAAGAGAATGTGGAAACCCTATTTTAATTTGTTCCCTCGGGATGTAACTTTTGAACCTAGGCTTGAGTGAAATTAAGTATGCAAATACCTGAAAATTGTTCCAGGTCTGCAAGAACAGAGATATTTGAGCAGCACTATGAGAAATTACTCCCATTTCTAGGTCATTTAGGACCACGCACCATTTATAATCCAAACAACTGGTTTGAACACAATTTTCTAGAAAATCATTTTTAAAAAAACAGTTTTTCCCTCCCTTAATTCCAAGGACATGGTGTCAGTTCAGTTCTTCATAATATCTTGGCAAGAGCTATTTCAGGGATTTGTGACCGGATTCATCTAAAACTCCTGTTTTTTCAATACGGTTCATCCTAATGCTGCAAAATTATCTTTCAAAAACAAAGATGGCAGCAAGGCATTCTATCTCCAGAAGACAATACGACTTCTGAGTTCTGGCCTTTGAAGTTCTCCCCAATTTTGTGTTTGCCTGCCTTTGCAGGGTAACTGCAGGTATACTGAAGTGTATTTGACTATGCCAAATTCTCTTAGCCATGACTGTATTTCCAAGAATCCCCTCCTTTGTATGTTTCTGACTTAAAGTTTTTCACAAGAGAAATCCATGAATGATTTGGAAGGCAGAGTGAACGTACAGCCATTTCTCACTAAAGGTCACTGCAGTAGGATATGGAAAGAGAGATACAGAAGTATTAACAAGTTCCTGTTTGTTCTGGATTTCCCTATTCCACACATAGTTCTTCTCAATAGCCAGTTCTGCTGATGGCACTTCAAAATCCTTGCCATATGAAGAAGTAACAGACTTCAGCAGCTCTACCCCTACTAAACTCCCCCATCTCCCTCTATGAGCTGGAGGGATCAGCATTCCCAGATCTCTTTGCAAGTTCCAATTTTTCCACACACATCTGTGCTTCAGAATTCTTGGGGAATAATTTTTCTCTGATTTTCTATAACTCCTCTTTTTAGACCCTTACTTCCCCAGTATCTTTGATTGGATAAGGTCTTATTCCTATAATAAATATCTTATTCCACAAAACTCATAGTGATTCTGGCTCCTTTACTGAACCCAGAATCATAACTTTATGTCTTTATCTCTCTCTCTCTCTCTCTCTCTCTCTCTCTCTCTCTCTCTCTCTCTCTCTCTCTCTCTCTCCCCATGCACCTCAAACACACACTCACATACATACACACACACACACACCATCACACATATTTACTTCTAAAACATTTGAATAGTCTTTTAGTCATTGAATAGTCATTGAATTAGTCTTTTAGTAATATAAATATTTTATTTATATTACTATTAAAGTACATATTATTCCACTGTAAGTGAGGAAGGGTTAACTTTAGTTGACTTCTTTTTTTCCACCTGAAAGTGATTGTGGAAATTGTCAGGCATGAACAGAATGCGATCCTAGTATTTTTGCACACCACCTAGTGTGCAAAGGCAGCCTGCTCTACTCCTATACATATGTTTCTCTAATACCAACTACCTTATCCATGATCAGGACTTGGAAATACTGGAAGTTCACATGGAGGTTTTTCTTCTACAAGAAAGCCAGGATAGCCAGAGTAGAACTAGGGCTGTTATCAAGAAAGGAAAAAGCCCCAGTTCAGCTGTTTACCATTCAAAGCCCTTTTAAGTCTAAAAAAGTCAAAATGAGTACCTGCATGCAGGGCTCCTTTCCCAAAGAGGTTCGCTGCCATCTTTGCACAACTTTCAGGTTGTGGTGTGTTCGTCTTCCCCCATGACTCCTAAATGGTAGCCCCACTGGCTCAGAGCACAATTTGATCTGCATGATCAGAGTGCCCACAAGCCAGCATTTTCAATCTACGGTTCTTGCAGTTTAAAAAAAGTATCCTTTGAAGCCAAATTTAGCCACACTGAGCTGCCTGCCTCTGCTGTTGGTGTTATATTCCCAGATAACAATTAATACCTTAGTTAATGCTCTGGTTTAAAAGTTACATTGGTTTTGAATTTCTGCTCAACTCTATTTTTTACAACAAGCCCTGATATTTTCATTGCACAATTTTGCAGAAGAAAAATTACCCAAAAACACATACATTGTATATGGCATAAATCCCAGTTTATGCTGTATAGATTGTGTATGAAAATATCTCTGTATGTGAGCCTGAAGCACACATAGTATTGGTATGTGCTTAATTAATTATTGAATGTATAGGTATATTTACTCGTATTGTGTTTAGCATACATGTCCATGAATATGTGTATTTTGCATGTTGATTTCAATAATTTTTACATGTGAGAATCTTTCTTCAATGTGTGGAAAATAATATTGAGTGAAATTGATAATGTTCATGCGTTCATGGAGTTTGGAGTTTGTAGGAAAGACAGATAATTAAATTCAAGTAACAATCCTGTTTGTATGCTGGGAGAAGATCAAGTTTTCTTGGAAAACTGCTTTTAAGGGGAACTAACCTTGTCTAAGGGTCAGGAAGATTCTCCTGAAGACAGTGTTTACCGTAAGATCTGAAAGGTGAGTAGGGAGACAGAAGAAGGGGTGAAATGAAAGAGTAACAAAAAACATGTGTGAGGAGGCAAGATAAGAGAAAATGTGAAAAATCAGAGAACTGAAAGAAATCAGCATTTGAAGCATTCAGTTTGAGGGAGAGCATCTGCAGGGATGAGGCAGAGCTGAGGTCCTGGACAGTCTTAGCCGCTGTAAGGAATTCAAATTTTATCCTAGTGACAATAAAGAATTACTGAGAGGTCTTAAGGAGGGGATTGACTGAATCAGATTTGTGTTTCCAAAAAGGTCATGTTGGCTTTACAGTAGGTGAGTCACAGATACACAATACTATAATGTGTGAAACAGAAAGGTATTGCATAAATTGAAAAATAAAAAGACAATAGCCTGATCAAGGTGAGTAGAAACAGGGATAGGAAAAAAAATAGGAAAAAAAAGTTGGCTTTTATATGGTAGAATCAATAGGCTTTTAGATGATAGAATAATAGGCTTAGGTAATCAATGGATTGTCCTTAGGAGGTCAGGATTTAAGGCCAAGATGGAATTGAGTGCCCTTAGGTATTTTTGCCTGAGTAATTGAGTTTGAAACAATTTAATGAAATGACAAATAATGGAAAAGAAATAAATAGACAGTGAAAACATAAATTCAAGTCATAGGTATGCTCTATTAGAAAGTGAAAGGGAAATTTGGCCTGCAAGAATATGTTTGGATCTCACTTGTATGCTGATGGTATTTGAATCTTGAGAGTAGATGGAATTGCCTAAAGAGAGAGACTGGAGAAAAGAAGAAACCCTAAATGAGATTCCATAATTAGGATGTATCTCTAGGGAAAAGAACCCACAAAGAAGATGGAGAAGTAAGAAAACCAGAAGAGTGTGGAACTATGAAAGAGCTAGTTGAAGTGTGTGTTTCAAAAGGGAAATAGGTCATGTGGTCAAAAACATCAGAATTTTCAGAATCCATTGTGGGTAGTTTCATTGTCTACATAAATAATACATTGGTGATTTTAATGAGATCACATTCAGTGGAGGGAGGGATGTGGAAGAAGCCACAATGTAGTGACTTAGGATTGAGCAGGAAGACAAAACTTGCAACAGGGATGGAAGGTGGTTTGTAAATTTAACTGTGAAAAGGGGGACATAGATAAGGCAAGAGTGCAAGGGGGGCATGGAATATAGGGATGGTCTTGCAGATACAATTATTGTTTGCATTTTCACATGCCCATGCCTGCTTTGCTTCCTCATGATATTTCTTCTTGGAGGAGCAATATTAAATTATTGGGACTTCAACTCTCCTCCCCTAATTTCTTTTTACTCCTGATTGTGATCTCAACAGCCTCTAGAACCATTTTCTCTACTTCAGTGCTACTTGGATTTGCCCAATGGCTTCTTACACACTAAGTTGTCTCCTGTCCCATTGATGCTGCCACTCCTATGAAACCTCCATAAATTCTAGATACTTGTTTTTATATCTCTTTTCTGCTTTTTCTACTGCTACCATGACAATCATTTTTTAAAAAATGTCTTAGTGGTCCCCCTAAAGAAGACAGGTTCTGAGTTTGTTACAATACCTTCTATTTTGGAACTTGAAACATTTGCTTAGTATTACCAAGTGCTACATTTAAAATGACTGGTTCATACAAAAAATGAACCTGAATTCCAGCACATGATTTCAACATCTCAACATTCTTGTAATTTAGGGTGATTTTTGTTGCTCTAAGAAGAAATCTACCCCTCCAAACCCACTTTAACTTAGGGAAACTATTTGCCTCATCCTCATCACTTGTTCTCTAAATCCTCTTAAGTCTTCCTCCCATAACATCTAGTGTATTTGGTGGCACCTGTGTTCCTAAGGGAAGCCTTGAAATTAGATATCACTATTCCTGAATAACTACCTACTACCTGGCGCACATTCATCCTCATGCAGATGAAAAAGATATTGCTGATATTCTGCAAGTTAAACTGCCCCCTAAAATGAACCCTGAAATCTGATTTAAAGAAAACCAAGAGTAAACATCAGAGCAGCAGAAAATGTGCACTGTATTTCTAAATATCTCATCATAGCAAAAAATAATCATCAAAGGGAAACCAGTCAAGGTTAAAAGCAGCACTGAAAAGTGAGTCATTTGGTAAACAAGAGCAGGTGTAATTATCACAAAAGCAAACTTTGCTGAGGGGATAACTGTCAGAGCTCTTGCAGTAAAAGGTCTCTTTACCATTTTAATCCGACAGGCTGAGAATTCCCTAGTGAAAACAATTCTCAATAAAAATCACAAAGGCAACTATGGCATTCTTTAAAACTTTCATTTCAGCCGTGGCTACCAAAAACAAGCTTCATATTTACAATTCAAATGACACTAGGAGATTGGCTGATAATATGGATTATGAAAAATATTTTAGCACTGTATTTTTATGTATTGAACAATACTCTCTATCAGCAGTGACAGTTTAGAATGTTGTATTTGCTTATTAGAAGACAAACAGGCCTGACCCCTGAAAGAAATCAAAGTCAAATTTCATTTGTAGAGGCAATTATGAATTCCGAAATTTTTAAAATGTGGGTATACTTTCAGGGCACTCCAGATGACTCTCGGCTCTATTCTGTAACAGAACTACATAGCATTCTTGCATCACGACTAAACAGACCTTGTCGGTTTTCAATAACCTCCTCGTTTCAAAAAAAAAAGAAACTGAACTCAAAAAAGGCAACGTAACTTGTTCCAGGTCACATAAAATAGTAGTAAGCCTGATTCAAACCATGGTCTCTTAACAATCAGGTCACTGTGTTTTAAAAAATCTTTAATAGGATATCTTAAAATGCTGCCCAATAGAACTTTTTGTGATAACTGTAATATTCTCTCTTTGCACTAATCCATGTAATATTCACAGGTCGCACGTGGATAATAAACACTTGAAATATGGTTAGTGTAACTGAATTAAAAACTGAATCATCAATGATATTTAATCTTAATTAATTTAAATTTAAGTAGCCATATGTGGCCAGAGACTACCATAAAACCATGAAGCAATCAGCTCACTAAGAAATGTCCAGGGTTCTCTCTGTCTCCACCAGCACCTAGAAAAACTGTCACAGGAGTGGGAAGGATATGAGATTTGACAATTGGCACTTTGAAATAGGGACAATGACTTCTGTTCCCTTTTATTTCCCAGATTCCAACACATGGCTTTATACAGAAAAGGCATAAAACTAAAATGTGTTGATAATGTACAGATTTATTTGCTTTGGAAAATGCTAATGGCAGAAAAGAACACAGCTTAGAAATTTGTTCACAAAAACTGCCCTACTTGCACCTTCTGACAGTGAAAGAAACCCATTCCTTGTTTTTCTAAAGTTGACTAAACCCTTCCAGGAGAGGGCCCCTACATACATAGAGTTGTCCCATCAGGGCCCAACTCACATGTGACTTAACTGTTTGTGATGCCCAACCCAGAAACGACAGTACAATACAATGCCACTAAGCGGTTCACCAATGCCCTCCACTGTCCACATCATCACAAGTATACCCTGTCCTTGTAATAAGCCACTTACCTCTGCCTATGAAGGACTCTTCATTTTTTTAAGGTCGATTCATTTTTTTAAATGGACAAAAATAATTGAAAATAGTATTGATTTTACTTTTCAGGTGATCATTGAATTGGTGAATGTACACTTACCTTGATTAACAACAGGATGAAAATTGGTAGGAATCTTAGAAATGGAATACAAACATCGGGTTGTCACCTTCAATTATCATTTCTTTTTATTATAAACACTTATTTTATTTCAACTCTTACCATGTTTCCCCAAAAATAAGACTGGGTCTTATATTAATTTTTGCTCCAAAAGATGCATTAGGGCTTATGTTCAGGGGATGTCATCCTGAAAAATCATGCTAGGGCTTATTTTCCGATAGGTCTTAGTTTCGGGAAACATGGTGGGTATTTTCCTCGGAAGGCTCCTGGAACACAAACAAAATTACTGTTACAGCAGCATAATCATCTTCTTGAGTTTATTTTATTTAATTGTTTGTTTATTTGATTTGTTTCTAGTAAAAGAGGACCATAGGTATTGTTATTGAATAAGAACCGTTTTCCCAGGGCATATGTTTCCTATCTTTTTTTTCCTTTCTTTTTTTTAATAAATAAATTAAAAAAAAAAAAACATTCTTAAAGATTTAAGGAACTGGATGGCTTAGAAGAGCTATCTTCAATCAAAATCGCTTGTTGAATACATCTCAAGGGAGCTACTTTACAAATCCAGCAATGCATGTCAAATTCCATCAACTTCTTAAGAGGCCAAAAGGTCTTTTGATAGGGTCTCAGAATTGTTTCATCTCTTTAAGCTGTCCTCTTTGAAGCAAACAGTTTTGGTGTTCGGAAAACCAGCATTTATATCTATTGCGCCAAGTCCCCAAAGGTCATGATTTCTTTGAACTGAAGAATCACTGATGTTACCTAGGTGGTTTATTTAAAGACAAGTTTGTTGTTTCTATATAATATTAGTGCTGTGTCAGGAATTCTTCTCTTGTTTCAAATGACCATCTTACTTTATATATTTAGACTTTCATCAGTCTTCTTCTTCTAAATGAATAGAAAGTTAACTGAAATGTGTCCTTAACAGTTGAACTTGATGTTATACGCCATCAGTAATGGGCTTTGCATAACTTCATTATCACCAAGAAAACATATTTTCATACACCAAGCATAGAATAATTGCATGGCCATTGTAAATATTTAGAATAGGCATAATCTGGGGTTTCTCAGCAACAATTCAATTAATAAATTAAAAATGGGAAAATAACAGGTGTGTAAATAGTGTCATCTGTGTTTATAGGTTGTAACAGCAATGAGCTTTACAGTGTTGCATTTGAAAACGATCCTAAATCACTGTGGCAATTACTGAAACTTTTTAAAGTCTAGTCAGCAGTACCATAATTTTAACTTAATGGGCTTAAGAATTGGCCTGTCATCTATCCTTCAGAGGCTTCAACTGAATGATATAAGCTCAAGATACCATCCTTTAGATCTTGGGTAGACCATGAAGAGAATATGTATATATATGTGTGGTATATACGTGTGTATATATACGTGTGTGTGTGTGTGTGTGTGTGTGTGTATATATATATATGTATATATATGCATATATATATACACATACATATATATACAGAAATATATATAATGATTTGAGGGATTCTAAGCTTATGCTTAGCAGTTTCTCAAAAGGCCTAACCCTACTGAGCTTTCCAAATCCCCAAGGCCCAATTATATTTCTTTGCTTCAGCATCTCTTTTCAGATGTTTTCACCACTGCTGCTGAACACAGATAACATTGGGGTCTGCACTGAGGATATTCTTGACAAACAGGTGATTAAATATTAAGTTAATTGTAATTTATTAGTGATCACAATCATTGTTTTCTGAAGAGACTAGTATTGTTCACAAGATCATATAATCTCATAATTGAAAGTTCTTCAGATGTAAAATAGTCTAAACCATTTGCTACAGTTTAATCTTCCATATATATATATATATATATATATATATATATATATATATATATATATATTAAGACCACTCTCATAACTGCCCCTAGAGTTTTCTCTCCTCCAAGCTAAATATTGTTAGTTTCTAATGCTCTTAATATACGGTTTCCCCCACTTTCCACATCTCCTCCTCCCCCACCTTCATCCAACTTCAGTCACATTTCAAAGCTAATAGAGCCTTCAAAGTCATTAGCTTTTCAAGGCAGGCACATCACACTTGATTCATGTTGAGTTCACAGTCAAATTGAAAATTCTGAGCCTTTTTTTGTATGTGCTTCAACTATAGCTTCTCCTATCCAATTTTACTTAATTGGACTTTTTGACCTTAGAGCTGTTTTCACAGTTATCATCGTGAAATGCAGGTGGTCTGCTCTGTCAGTTTGATGTTATCTTCTTATGTCTTAATATGAGTAAATAATCTCAGCAAAATATTTCAAGTAGGTGAATCAAATCAACAAAACAAGTACAATAAGTGAGATAAATTTATAGAGGGAAAGGAAAAAAACGGCCAAATACTTTTACTTATTTTTTTTTTTTTTTCTCTGTTGGTTAATAGAGATTTATAGATCACAATAAGTAGTAGAATTAGACATTTACTTCTAGGAAAATTTAAAATTGTGTTTAATTAAAAACAGTAGATAAAAGAAACCTGGAAACCCTTAATTTAGTTTAAATGATGTCAGACAAGTAGTTTGTAGACCTATGATTGTCGTGCTTTGTTAGGAATCACTGATGATCTCCTTTGTGATTATTCCAGAGGATTTTTCACAAGGTACCAAATTTTTAAAAAGCCATTAATGTATCCATTAAAATTACCCACATCTCAAGAAATCTAAGCATATAGAAATCATATTTATCAATTTAAAGTATAAAAAACATATAACTATTTTCATTGGTGTACATTTTTAATAAAAATTGTATCAAATACTCTAATGAAAAGCATTAAGAGAATGCTTAGGGTTGAGTTCATAATGTAAACATTTCAAAATTAGAAGAGTTTGAACTTAATTTTATTCAATACTATCTTACCTATCAGTATCTAAGGATGCCTTTTAAGCTTGAAATCCAAGGTTAGAATAGTCCAGTTGTGTGCATTAGGAGTTAGTTCATTCCTTGAATGTATATTTCCTTCTGCTGATAGAAGCTTTTGTCATTGTTGGTTGCTTTACTTATCCACTCAAACTGCTAAATGCTGATATTTCACTAAAATTTCAGTGAATAAATGTCTCTAATTCTTCTATGAAAATGTGATCTATGAGGAATGGATCCAACTTTTTAAAACTAACATATGTTTTTGGGGAGTGTATGGTGTTTTGTCAAACAGCAACACTTCCTTTGCAAAGCCGATAATAGATGCTCTTCCTGCTCATTGCAAATCTGCGCTATTCAAGTTTATATAATTTATGCAGTGCTATTTGCAATATCCAGCTGCCTTGTAGTCCCATATATTTAAGCAATATAAGGAAATTTTCAGCAGCATTTTCACTTTTAGAAGTGCTACATTGCACATAAAGATCTTATTTTTCAAAGTATTATAAATTACTAAACAGTCCTCCTATTTGGGTTGCATTTGGAGGCAAGTAATGTTCTTAATGCATACGCTATTTTCAGATACAATCTTTTGTAATGGTTACATTTGAAAACAAGCAGGCTTAAGCAGAACTATTCCTTCTAATCATTTTAAGTGATGTGATAAAGCATTTCCTATGAGCTAGCAGTTCAAAGCCAAAGAAGGGTTAGAAAATCATATAGTCAGGCTTATATACACAGACCATATAGAAAAATATGGTCAAACATAACCATGCAGGTAGATACAAAACTAATCTGTCCTCTCTTTTCTAGGGCTAACTAACTTCCTATATAGGAAATTACATAAAATTAACAACAATATATGTTTTTCAAACTCTTTTCTATCATAGTCATAGTTATTGCAATTTTGAAGTCTAAATTGCAAAAACCAAATGCCTCTGAGAATCTTAGAATTGTCCATTAATCTATAATTTGTAAGTATGTACATGAACTACTTTTAAAATTAAGATTATTTAGAAATGTATGAATAATATATCTGTCTTGATTTGGGCCACCATGGCCAAATGCCAAAGTCGGTGTTGCTTATAAACAACAAACAATTTTCTCCCAGTTCTAAAGGCTGAAAGTTCTAGATCAGGGTGCAAACATAGTCATGTTCTTGAAGGTTTCAGATTTCCAACTTTTCCTTGTAGCCTCACATGGTAAAAAGCACTAGCTAGCTTTCCAGGTTTCTTTCGTAAAAAGCACTAAACCCATTCATGAAGTCTCCACCCTCATGACCTAATTAAAATTTTACCATTTGAATTTTGGAGAGACACAAATTCAATGCATACAAAATACCTAAACCAAAAGTGCAATGTTATGCAAATTACACAGTTTTATCTAGAGACATTGAAGCAACTCTACTCATGTAGAATTTTCCAAGATTAGAGTAGTCTTTAAATATGAACGACATATGATCTTAGGACCCAGACTGACCTCCTTTAAAAATTTAAACTATATGGCATCTATACAGACACAGATGTCTTAACCTTTGCACCTAGTACCCAATGTCACAATACCACATACCCACTTCTTACTATCAAAATTTATGATTCCCGTCATCTGGCTCTATGGAAGAAAATATATCTATTCCTAGATTTAGTAATGAATTCAATTAGAGTACCCTTAGTTCAAGTTACAAAACAACATATTCTATTTTCAGAGATAGATACGCATGTATATATATGTAAGTTCAGCAATGATTATTGTTGGTTCTTAGGACTCCTAATGATTTTAGTTTCTGTATTTTCTGTATTCTCTATACAAGCCATGCATTATAATAAAAAACTGAACAAGTAAAAGTTATTCCCAAGCCCAGTAATAAAATAACAACCCCACAATATATCAGCAGTGAAGGCACTAAATCCCCAAAACAAAGTTCTCTCTTTCTCCTGAATCCAATACCATAGTAGCTGACAAATTTGTTGTGAAATGTTCAATTGCATCATAAAAGATTTTCCTTCTATGTGTTCACATGCATAGCAATGCAGAGAGGAAGAAAAAGCTCATGTGACGTGTTACAAAAAATAAAATCATTTTTGACTACTAAAAATTACCTGTCGTGCAATACAGAACTCAGGTTGCACACCAACAATATAATTGTCTTTAAATAAACTATCCAGATACTATCCCTGATTCCTCAAGTCTTTAGGGACCAAGAACAGGAGCTGTAAGTATTGGCATTCAAATCTTCAAAAGTATTTGCGTAGGAAATGACAGCTTCTACAGATTAAACAACCTGAGTTCTGGTCTAAACACCTTTGGCCTCTCCGGAAGTTAGAGGATATTCAACATGCATGGCAGGGATTTTTATAAAGTGGTTCTTTCAAGTGACGTATAAAAGAACCTTTTGCTAGTTTTCTCCTGAGAGGGTATGGACTTGGCAGCTGGGATCCAAGATCAGAGTCCTGTACTAAAAAGGTGACTCGGTCGTAGAGAGAGTGTGAGACAAAGTAAAAGCAGGCCCTTCACACAGCGCACAGAATTGGGACACAGAAACATTATAGCCAGGGATAATTGTCAAGGGGCAATGTATTGAGAGAATGATACAAAAGACAGAGTATCAAACAGTTCTTTATTCTTTCTTGAAAAGTACACAAACCTTATACTTAGTAAATGTTTCTGGTTTCAAATTAAACACTTTGTAGTCCAGAATGGTTGGCTCTTTGTGATTGTATTCAGTTCAATAGGTCTTAAATTGATCTAATTGAGGTGGCATTTGTTGTTTGTGAAATACGAAATCTTGGAGCATTATGTCTCCTTTTTATGAGCATTAATAAGCACATAAACAGAAAATCACTGCACTGGAGTGATGTCAGTGTCTCTAATATAGATGGAATCTCCCCTGTAAGGGTTTTACAGGGTCTTGATATACCAGTCTTAGGTCAAGACCTGAGTGCAGACTGGAACCATAACATCATGACATGTACATTACATGACATGGTCTGATATTAAGAATAGATATGGTACACCATTGTGGACTGATATTTGTGTCCCTCCAAAATTCATGTGTTGGAATCTTAATCCCTAATGGAATGGTAATAGATATGGGATCTTTGGGATGGAGGTGGAGCCCTCATGAATGGGATTATTGCCTTTATAAGAAAAGGCCACAGAGCGAGCTTGCTGTTATCCTGCCATGTGAGGATACAACCGGAAGTCTGCAATCTGGAGAAGGCTCTCACCACAACCCAACCATGCTGCCAACTTGATCTCAGACTTCCAGCCTCCAGAACTGTGAGAAACAAATTTCTGTGGTTCAGAAGTTATCCAGTCTATGGTTCTAGCAGCCCAAAGTGAAAAAGATAGATAGACATCTTGTCTATACTTTCTGCTTGGAGAAGTGCTCAAAGTAAACGGGATACCTCAGTCATTTTTGACCCTTCCCTATTTCTCAATCCAGTACACTAACTGAGATATCCTTTCAATTCTATTTTCAAAATGCCGTTCAAATGCACCTCCTCTCTTCCAAAACCTAGTTAGAGACCCCCACCCCCAAAAAAAATCACTAAATTCTAACAGCATTTAGTCTCTACCATCCCTAATCCATCCTACATAATTTTGAGAGATAGTTTACCTTACAAACTACAAACTGTCCTATCCCTTCACCTACAATTATTCTCCAGTGCTAACAGGATAAAATCTAAATGATCAATTAACATTTGTGTTTTATCTCTTGTTCTCACCCACTAAAAATCCCTGAGCAAGGGTTTTTGAACGTATTTTAATAATAGCAAGTATGGCCATAATAGCAAGCTGAGTGAATGAAGATGAATGACATAGGAAATGATGTCAGAGAAATAAAAGAGGAGCATGTGTATGACTTTGAAGGCCATGGGAAGGTCTGGCTTTAGCCTGAATGTGATGGGAAGCCACTGGACTCATTTGACTAGGAGTGACTTGGCCTGACAAGATTAGACAAGATCACTCTAGCTGCTGTGTGGCCAATAGAAAGAGAGAGGATACTGAGTCGCCCAAGATTGGAAAAGAGAGATTAGGAAATTATTGCAAATCTAGAAGAGAAATAGTAGGTGATTATCCAGAGTAGTAATAAATGAGGTACTTAGAAATGGCCATATTTTGGACATATTTTCTGAGGTAGAAGTACAGGACTTGCTACTGGATTAGATGTGGCATTTGGGAAAGAAAAAAAGAAATAACAACCTGATGACTCTAAGTTATTTAGATGACCCTAAATTATTTAGCCTGAATAACTAGAAGTGTTATTCCCTATGCCATACTCCCTACCCTTTATCAATCATTACATGGTTGTCATGTAGTGATTGATAAAAGTAGGGAGTATGAGGGACAAGTTTGGGAGCATTATCAGGTATTGATATGTTATATCGGAGATCTCTGTCAGATCTCACGCCTATTAGATTCTAAGTGGAAATATTGATAAGCTGATAGATTTTTTATTCTGAATTTCAAAGGGTGGTGCCAACCACAGCTATAAGTACAAATGACATGAAATTGAATAGTATCACGAAGAGAGTGAATATTAAGTACAGAAAGGAATACAAAAGCTGAGCTGTCACGGATCCAGTGCTTACAGGGCAGAATGATAAGAAACTATGGTCACAGGACACTGAGAAAAAGCAGCATGCAAGCTACAAAGAAGGGAATTTATCAGTGCTCCAAAAAAGAGTAATTGCTTAACCATGATTGTTGTAAAATGAACAATCGACATACATTTAGGTAGCGAAGCCACTGGCAATCTTGACACAGATGTTTTTAGTGAAGTGATACAGAAAAAACAAACGAACAAACAAACAAATAAATAAATAAATAAATAAAAGATTCAAGTGGGCTTAAGAGAGCATGGGAGAAGAGGATCTATAGAAAAACCATATAGAAAACCTATAAACAAATTTTGCTGCTAATCAGAACCCCCCCCAAAAAAAAACTGGATCAGTAAGTGGAGGAAATGTAGCATTAAGACAGGGGATTTTAACATTGTAGAAATTATAGTATGTCTGTATATTAGGAGAAAATATTCAGTAACAAGTAGGAAAACAATAATGTTGGAAGATTTCTGGAGTTAGATAAGTGAAAGAACAATCTAGTGCTCAGATAGAAGGAATGGACTTAAAAGCATAAACACTCCATCTATTAAAACAGTATGAAAGCAAAAAAATATGTGTATAAATGAAGATTCAATAGGTAGATGGGATGGTAAAAGTTTATGACAATACTCTTCCAAATATATTTATTTTTTGCAGTGAACTTGGAAGCAAAGTCATATACTTAAAGTGAGGATGAAGAGTTGATGTTGAAGTTTAACAAGAGAGGAAAGGGTGTATAATAGCCATGTGGGAAAGTAAATGATTGCTCAACAGTCCTAGGGACACACTTCAGTTTCATGGTCGATGGTTAGCTGTTTCCATTCAGATCTGTTCAGTTTCAAGGATGCAGAAACAGAGGAGGTAGGTAATTACATTCAAACACAGCTGAGGTTTCACCTGAATAATAAGGCAAAGTGAGAATAGGGTAAGGGGGTGATTATACAGCTGAGAATATGATGGGTTTAAAGAGAGTATGAAAAGTTATTGAGATAAATGCATGCGGGTAGAAAGACGTTTGGAGTCAGGGAGTAGAAAAAAAATAATAAGAGAGAGTATACTGCTTGAAACAGAAATTATAGAGACATTGAAAGTTTTGTAATGACAAGTTCTAGCATATGACCATGATAATGAGAGCCTGAGGGAAAGTAGAGAACAAAAAATTCATTGGAAAAAAGAAGTCAAAGAGGTGAGAGGCCACATTATGTAGGTGGGTATTGAAATTCACATGTCCACTCCAAATTTTACTTTTCTCTCCATAGAACTTATCATCAACCAATATATCAGGCATCTTACTTATCTGTCATGAATTTTGGGGGGGAAACTCCATCACCCTAGAGTGTAAGCTCTTTTAGGGTCTGTTATGTTTCCCCATGGTATCCTAGGAATAGGGCCTGGCACACGGCAGATGTTTAATAAAGATTCATTGAATGAAGGCTCATCTTGCTGCTTGTAACAGAGAGGTCACATCCATGCTATTGGGTCAAGGCTGTGGCCAGAGAGAGGCAAAGTGAGAATGCCCCTCCCCCTGCCATAAAATCACACCAAAGAGAAATCACTTAACCAGGAAGGGAGAGGACTAAATAAAAAACAGCCAAGTAAAACGAAATGGCTTCAAGGAGGAGGTGGGAAGAAGGGAGAAGGGTCAGGCTGTGGTTAGGGGTTAAGAGAAGACCTTCGCCCCCACTTCGTTGTCCAGTCATGGGCTCCAGTCATATAAACCACGTTTGTTTCCTTGACGTAGCGAATGAAAATGTCACATGAAAATTAAAACCAAATGACAATTAAAGAAAGCTATCCTATTTTTTGATAGGATATTGAAAAGATTTGTAGAAAAACCAGGAGCTAAAATCTTGGAGTAGGTGAAGTGAGAGAATGAACTTTTGGGATTAAAAGTTGGCTACAGAAAATGGGGGGAGGAGGGCGTTAATAGCTATTTGATAATTAAATTAAATGCTGGGGATTTTTGTGAAAGGAATAGTGAGAGCAAATGGTCTAATAGGAATAAAACGTGGGACATATATTATTTTACATTTTGCAGTAATATCATTAAAAAAGGAACAGAGAAACAAATAGAAGTAAGTTTAATAACGTATTTTATTTAACCCAATACACCCAAACCGTATCATTTCAACATGCCATCAATACGAAAACTTGTTAATTAAATATATTACATTCTATTTTTTGTACTGTCTTCAAAATCGAGTGTGTATTTTTTTTCCCATACAGTGCTTCTCAATTTAATCTAGACACATTTCAAATGCCTAGGAGACATGTATGTCTAGTGGTTATCATATTGGGCAGTGAAGATACAGGGATACCAACTATATGAGGGTTGTGGTAGAGAATTCAGTTTCCAGAGCCACTAATTCACAGAGTTTCTAGAGAAACAATGTACTCAGGGAGAAAGCAAGGTTTCATTACATCGAGAAGGTGAAGAAAATATTAAAAATAATAATAATAATAAAAGAAAATCAAGGAGGTGAATATAGGGGGTTTTGCTGATGTCTATCTGTGAGCCCAGGAGGACACAGTGGAGGATTATTGAGATGATGGTCCTACCATGGGTGGATGGACCAAATAAGGTGTCCACCACAACCTCAGAACAACCCAGAGAGGTCAAGTTTATCATGCCCATCCTGTACTTTAGGGAACTGAAAAGCATTTGTCCAAGGGCACACAGCATGTGCGTGGAATCAAAACAATTGCCTGTGATTCCATATTCAAAGTCTGTCCACTTCACTACCTGACTAAAGTGGTCTGTTGCCTCACTTTCAAATCTTTTAAAATGAATTAAGGAATTAGCCTTCAAAATTCAGATATGGATGACACTAATGATTATTTTAGAAAGATATATTTCTTTTGTTGAAGTTACAAAGCTGATATTCTTTCAGCAGAATCTAAGTTGTGTGAAAATGCAAATTTCTCCCTGCAGTTTTATGTTGTGAATTGTCACATTATGTGTGAGAATAGCTCATTTTTTAAAAAATGTACCAATACTTGGAGGTGTTGTGAAAATAAGTACATTTCATAAGAATATGAGTGATGAACTAGATATTCATTCTTCTTCATTCATAGGATACACTAGCAAAGAAAAACAGTAGGGAGTTCCCATTACTGGCTCCTTTCCATTTATTACTGGAAGCCAGTGGCTTTGCTTTCACTTAATTATTGTATGTTCAGTTCTATGGGAAAAGGTTTTCATTAGTTACAGGAGACAAAAAAATAACAGTAATAGAGGAAGTCACCTTGATAATTCCACTTACATTCATTTACTTCTAAAACAACTGTCATTTTATAAAATCCCATGGGATATTATTTTATTCAAGGATAAGACATTTTTCAATAAAATTTTTATAGGATTAATACAACTTAAAAATACATACATTGTTTTTCCTTTTGCTTTGTTCTGTTATACAAGATGTCAGATGAACAATATCAGAAAGCTTTTAACATTAGTGATATTACTGTCCTTAGCATCTGTATAAATTTCCTGTTCTTAAAAATTACTAATTTTTTTCCCTAAAATTTCCATATGATACCCTCAAATAAGGAATGGAGGCACACTATAGTCTATAAGAAAACAAACTATCTCTTGGTATGGCTAGAATCCTCTACACAAAAGTGTGTGTTAACCAATCCTTTACATAGCATATGAGCCAATAGTCTATCCAATAAAGGATTAAAGGTAAAGAGGAAAGCAGAAGGTCCTCTATTCTTATTCACTTTTGGTAGAAATTATGGGTGAAGTTATTCTATATTCTGGAGGCATTTCATATGAACATCCATCCCATGGTCATGAAGTAAACATTCTTTGTATCACTTCTCTTTCTTGTCTTTTCTCTCTCTCCTCAAGTATTCTATGGAATCAGCCTCTGGTACATAGAACCTTTCTGTCATTTACAGTCATCTTTTGATCCCATCTATATAAATCCAGTGCTAATTGAAAACAGAGATTGTTAAGTAAGGGTGAGAAGAAAATAAGGGTTTCAATATCTTGAAACAAGGGTTTCAAGGTGATTTTATACATAACAATGGAATATCTACAAGTCACTTGGTTCTTTCATGCTGTTACCACACTTCTAAGGCTTTCTTTTCATGGTCTACTTGGTCTGTCATCTTACTCTCAAAATATTTGCCTTTCTTTTCCTCCTTCTTGTTTATAAAATTGAATGAGGGATTCACAGCATCTCAACCTAGGCATTTTAGCTAGACTTTCTCCTAAATGGTATACCCACTCCTTGGATGAAAAATAAGATATGGGCAGATTTTGCACAGAAATCCCCATCCCTGACTTCCTTCACTCAGTTTCCCACTGGTGTTTTCTGTCTATAATGTATTTTCTCCCTCCTAGACCATTACAGTCTAGCATAGTCAACCAACTACACACACACACACACACACACACACACACACACACACACACACACACACTCTAACCACCCAGTATTCAGACAACTGTAGTGGGTTGCCAGCAGCCTCTGAAAAAGAGTAAGCACTTCTTGGAGGAGGAAAGAAATGAGGACTCAGGTAGAGTAAATGTGTTGGTAATCCTCTAAACGTTAACTTGCTTGGTATGGTCATGGGTGTTAGATTTATTATCATGCCCCATAATTTGCATATCATTTTATGTGTGTGTGTATTGCATTAACAAATATTGAAAATAAAATCAAGTTTTAAAATATGATCTAAGATTGTTATTCATAATGAAGCTATTCATCTATGAAGACCATAGACAGATATTTTCAGATATGCAAGAATGCAGGGTATATAACTTACAAACCCTTCTTTAAATTAGGAACTTGAGAATGAAACCCAGAAAATTGCATCATGAGCAGAGACAGCTTTATAAAACAAAGTTGATGGTGAGCAGTTAAAACTAAAACATAGAACCACGGCTAAATGACAATGTACATGTGTTATAAACAAAGACAATATGGAAATGATAATATAGCCAGCAACAGTCAAGGGAAAGATAGGTTGAAGAGAACATGAAAATTAGATAATTCTTAAGATTAGTAAATCAAATACTGAAGCTAACCATGTTTTATTTTAAAAGGCATAAATATCCACTACAAGAACTCACAAATATATAAAGCATGCACTCTTAAAGGGTAAGGCAGGTAAAGATGAGGGAGTTTGAATTAAGATTAAGTGGGTATTTTTTCATTTTTATAGTGACTGTATATATTTTAAGTACTTGAATAGAACATTCTCTAACACACATTTCCAAATGACAAAAAATAAGATTTTTAAAAGAGCCAAATATATATGTATACTTGAAGCTATACAAGAAAAACTATTAAAAAAATTGATTCCTCTGGAGAAAAGCATTGGTAGATAGTGTGAGAGGAATAATTACTTTTATGTTGTGCTCCTTAAATTTTTACCACATGCAGTGAATTATTTGGAATGAATAAATAACTGATAAATTAAAACTTACTCATTGGGATACCTCTGGAGGAAAAAGGGGGAATAATACCAGATGTTTTAGTCTCTATTGATTGATGTGATCCCCAAGTAATCAATGCTGAATATTTAATCTTTTGATTAAAGCAGATCTAAGAAAAAGGACCTATAAAAAAAAAAAAAAAGGATTCCCCCCAACCCAAAACCCAAATCATGCCCCAAGAGATTGTAACCACTGGACACCACTTGGGTATAACAAATACAAAAGTTCATCCCTACATATACACACAAGATTTGGATATCTAGCTCTAAATTTAGTAATGGGATTGTACATAGGCATTTGTATTTGTTTGTTTGTTTGTTTTGGTGTGAATCATCTTCAGATAAGCTTCCTGTATGGCAAACCTTTTTAAATGAATATGTTACTTTCTGTGCTTGCTCACTTTTCCCTCTCTGGATCTTTCTCTATCTATGTATATACATCTTTATTTATATGCACACCTACATAAGACTTCATTAGTTAGTGATTGATCTACCCTTCTAAGAACACATTTGTTAGAAAAAGTTTCAATCAACATCTTTGAAATGACTCACTTCTCAACATTGTGGTTTACAGTTTTGAATTTTCCCACTATGGGGTAATCTTCTTCCATCTGTGGAAGTAGTTTAGGGTTAAAAAATTCACAGCTTTCTTCATCACCAACCCGGAACCCCAGCCCTTTTTCCTCTCCTAAATAGTCGGCACATATTTGCCAGAGATGGTATCAGAGACCTCCATTTAACACCAAATCAGTATGGTTTCCATACTTTTGTGTTAAGCGAAGACTGACAATAAATGCTGTAATTAGAGACTACAAGAGCTTTCCAAGCATAGCCTCATAGAGCCAACTGAACACCGTAAGAACACCTAGTAGTAAATAATTTTATCACTCCACACTTAAAAGTGTCTTTCCTCTTCATTCTTTTTGCTCTCATTTGGCATTGTCAATAATAGAATTAAAATGTTTTAAGTGTGTTGTATTTTACACGGCCAACCGATAGGCTCATATTAGTAAAGATTAATTTCTCAAAGCCACCTGTGTGTTACCCACCTATCCTCAAACACACATATGCATGTGTGTGCCCGTGTGTGCGTGCACACACACACACACACGCAAACTTATAGTCTAACATTAGTGCTTAATATAAAAATCTTCTTGGAGTCAGGAAAACTCAATACAGTCTCTACTTGCTTTTTTGGACACAGACTCTTGGGGTTTCCCACCTCTCTCTAAATGTGTCTAAGGTACAGCGGCTCTGTCCTTCCTTAGTGCCTGCGGTGGCAGGATAATTTTCAGGAAATACTTTGAATCCTCAGCCTTCCTTTACTTACATGACTTTTGATATTTCTAATATAAGAGAAATTCTAACAAGAATGTTATATGCCGATTCCAAATGCAAGTAACTAAACTGTGCTTCATTTATAGGTCAAGTCCTATTATGAGAGAAACAATTTCAATACAATTATACATATAATAAAAATACCCAACTGGCTACCCTTTATTTCAGAAAATATGTTCTCAAAATTGTAGTACAAGGAACAAAGCCAGACTCCGGTAGAGTTCACTGTAATAGGACCTGATTTATTACGAGTCTCTAAATCCTCTCATTCACATAAGCTATTCATAAGCAATCCTGTTTTTGCTATTGATGTTTTCTCTATCAGGGTTAGATGACATCAAAATTATCATTCCCTTTGTGTGGTTCCAAAACACATACAATTCATTGTTTTTAATCAAGCCATTTCACTTTCCAATTCACAGACTCTCATTTGCTATGAATCCTGTTAGTCATTAGTATAAATTAGGATAGGTCTACAATTGTAGTGATCCATGCCTTATTAACCTCCTCCCTTTACCAAGCATTGTGATTTAAGAGGTATCAATTGAGTGTACAGGGCCTGCAAAACTAACATCAGTCACTCTGGAAATAATCATGAAAGAAAGCATTTTAACAACATGGAAATAAATCCTGACCCTAATTGATTCATAAACTTAAAACTATGGAAAGAGAAAAGGGTAAAAATCCATACGTAAATATGCGTGAATCTATCCAAGAATATGCCATTTCAGTTGTGTTGGATTTAGTTACTCCAAACACTGAATTCTAAGCATGTAAAATATCTGGTAATAGGTTTTAAATGGAGGGTAGCATGGTTTAATGGACTAAGCTCTAGGACTTAATGGAATCAACGAGTGAATTTTAAAACCTGGTCTGCCACTAAAAGGTTATATAAACTTTAGGAGTCACTTAAATTTTAGTAGTTTCAGGTTCATTACTTCTAGTCAGTAACATTTGAAATATTGCCTGTCAAAAATCTACACTGTTATCAGCTTAGAAATTTATTAGAAGGTGTTTCTGTCTCTGTAAGTCCATATACTTATATTGTTTATATTCATATTTTCTTTTTACTTACATGTTCAATGTTAAGTATATAATCACTAAATGAGATTTTACTGTTTACTGCTATTGCCTTTCACGTGGTACCTTTATAAACCTATGGTTGCTAATGAGAAATGAGTCCTCTTTTTTACACTTATACAATGGTAAACATTGAATCACTTAGATATTTGTACCAGAAATGGTACAAAAATGTGGATGTGGTATTACTATTCAGAAGAAAATTCCATTTTGACATTCTACCAGTCATTTTTTCTAGTAAACTAAGGATTAGTATATAAAGGACATGGAGAGCTAAATAAAATCATTAAGCCAGTTCTAATCATCTTGTCCCTGGATAGTTACTTTTTAATCATGTTTGATTCTTCACATTCTCTGCCCCTTGGATTTGCTATCACAAATCATTTCAACCATTGCTCCTATAAATAGATCTCCTAGACCAGACTAATAAAGGATGGAAATTATAGAAACGAAGCATGAGTGCAGAAATCATGAAAACCACACTTCCTTCTTTGTTTATTTACCATTAATTCTCCAAAATATCTATCCAGTACAGTTCTAGCATCCCTTCTCATATTGTGCCTTGTCTCCTGGAGAATAAAATATCAATGGTTATGCATTGGCCTAAATCATCTCTCTGCTATTCACTCAGCATTCATTCAGCAAGATTGGTGATATAGAGGTAACTGGACCAGAAGGAAATTCTCATCTATTGGGAGAATAGACACATGGCCAAATAGATATTACCATAATATATACATATATAAAAAGTTATCTTTTTTTTTTTTTTACTTTCAAAGTTCCAGTCACTTTTTTTTGGTGTTTTACATGGATTATCTCAGTTATCCTCATAATAACCTTATTGAAAAAGGTTATAATAACCTTATTGAAAAAGGTACTGTAATTTCTGAAATTTTACAGATAAAGAAACTAAGGCAGAGGGAAAATGGCTTGTCTAAAATCATATACTAGAAAGTGACTGAACATAGATTTAAACCCCTGTAATCCAGCCAAAAGTATGATATGGGAACCCAAGTGGAAGCCTGCTAGTTGAAGTAATGCTATTTTAACTGTAATAAACCATGTTTATTCTCAGAGAATAAAGTCTTTGCATTCCAAATATCTCTTTAATTTTGATATAAGATCTAAATCAATCTTCCACAAAACCTACCATACTTAGGCAGTATTACCCTGTGGATTCATTATTTAGTAATTAAAATACACACACACACACACACACACACATATATATATATATATATATATATATATATATATATATATATATATATATATATTCAATGTGAATAAAGAAAATTTGAGGAAAAGAAAGGAGAAAGCACTTAGCATTTGAGTACTTACCTTTTGAAGGTACTATGCAAATATGTTAGCAAATCCTTAAACCAAGTGTCACACGTAATGATCGCCAACTTCATTTTATTAAAGTAGAATCCAAAGCTCTGAGAGATTAAAGAATTCCCTAAGATTACCCTGGTTGGAACTCAAACCTACATATTTTTAATAATTTAAAATATTTATGCTCCTTCCATTACATGAATAAAAACCTTGGGCACGATATCATTCACAGGCTCAATAGATTTGTTCTGAAGGAATGATTTTACTGTTTGAGATGTAGAGTCTCAAATCGTCGCTTATAATATAGGTTAAGATGAGGGTTAAGGAACAAAAACCAGTTCATTTGAACACATAATCCCTGTTATCTATTAAACCAGATTACATACATTTCACTCAATAAGACAAAGTCTTACCATTATTTGATTTGCGACAACACAAGTTCACCTTTCCAAACACAAAGAGGTGGCATAGGCTTTGGGAGAATTACGTGCAGATGCCATAGCTAATCCTTCAGAAGAAATCCAAACTGATCACAAAGCCTTTTAGAAGACCATAATACAACAAAAAGAAGAAAATAAAGTGAAAAGAAGACAATAAAACTAAAAATGCTAAGGGAGATGAAAAATACATATGCTAATCAAATTAGTTGTATAATTCAGTATTTAGTTGATAAAATTGCTTGTATTCTAGAAACCCTCATGAGATGAATGGATGGTAAGAGTTAAAACATATGCAACCTCCATTAATAGAGAAGATCAGCGCCAGCCCTCAGGACTGTCAATCTTGAACTGTGTTTGAGTAAGCCAGTCCCTTTAAGCCCATGCCCTCAATAACATTATACAATTTTCCTGCATGCTACTAGTGCCTAATGGGAGTAAACTGAGAATTCAGTGGAAAGATAGGCCAACTCCTCGCTGTGCAAAGTAACATCAACCTCGATCCAGAGATCTGGAAATAGAGTGTTAACTGGAATATTGCATAGTGACCATGAATCAGAGACATTGTCTTTGGTAAAGTGACAAACTAAGACTGGCTGAAACATCATTTTTGTCTAGAAAATCAGCTGAAATTCCATGAATTCCAAACTATCCTCATTTAAAGTTAGGAAAACCAGTAAGACCCCTACAAATTGTGTCGAGCCAGAATCGGTGCATGAAATCAAAGGTGATGAGCCCAACTTGAAATTTGTAATTCAAAACCAGTGCAGTCGAGGACATAAAGCAACCTCACGCCATCCAGGCCAATGCAGGCACATTAACTCAGAGCTGACCTATGTGCAAAGGTTCCTGGTAACTACATAGGACAATCCTCTTGGGATATACTGTGAAAATTTGGATTATGGTAACATGATTTAACCCATTTTTGTTTTTTATTCTTTACAAATCTTCTTTTTGGCAAATATCACCCAGAATTTTGTCAAGAGAAAGGCACCAGGCTGTCCATTGCAGAGAACTCCCCAGGGTAATTATAATATCACAAATACTCATATATGTTGGCCATTCTTGCAAGAAGTAATGCTATCAGAGGCAATATGTGTGGCTGAAAACACACTGGGCTAGGATAGCAGAGACCTAGATCTATCCTCCAGTCTTCCATAAATTGACCTAGTACGTCATTGGCAAAATGAACCACATCAATGGTGTTAAATGATCATATTTTTGTAACCTTCCTAGAAAAAAAACATGAAAATAATATGCATACACATACACATATGTGCACGCACACGTGTTAAAATTGCTGCTTGAAAAGAAGCAAAGTAAAGGGATCATCACCCACATACTCCTCTATGTTTTTTTCTCTAAGACACCTCTATAGAGAAATTAAGTAGCTAAAAGCTATTTGAAATTGCTAAGATTTTCAAAAGTGTTAACATAAAATATTGTTTTTTAATAATAAAAAACCAGTTCTCTAAATTTGACTTTCAATACACCTACTACACTATATATGTGTGTGTGTGTGTGTGTGTGTTTGTGTGTATGTATATATGTATATATACGTATATACATATATATACATATATATATGTGTATATATATATACATATATATATATATATATATATATATATATATATATATATATATATTCACTAGTACTTTCTGAAAACAAGTGTGGAAAAATTTCGGAACTCCTTAGGACATTTTAATCACTAATTCTATGGGTTTAATCTCTATTAGAGGAATTACATCAGTTCACTGATTTATAAGAGGAAATTGAGTAGAAACACATACCAATGGAGACATATCTCTGTTTAGATCTTTTGTTTGTACCAAGCAATGAATAAGGTGAATTTGATGCAGGATCAAGTTTGTGAAAAGTAAATGAATTTAGAGAAAGTAGCAAAACAAGCTAAAATAGAAAAGAATAAAATTACTTGTAGATACTGTGAACTTCTCTCTGTAAGAGAAAGTCTAACCCTCCTTTATATACAGTCACTTGTCTCTCCTGAGTGAGTCAGTATAGGTGAAATCCCTTCACCTGAAACTAGAGTCTTGTATCTCACATGTGCAAGGAAAATGACTCAGATGGCCATTATTAAAGCATACATAAGCAGTGAGGATGTCGGTAACATTCACTATTCTCAAACAGAGAAAAATCAAGATATTACAACACAGTGCCTTTCAGAAAGGTGAGAAGAAAACATTTCTTTAGCATTTTGAGGACCTCCAATTAAAGTCATGAAAGATCCACTGTTTATTATACACCAAAACGAAACAAAACAAAACAAAAACACAGAAATTATGAGGCTGCCTTGGGAGTAAAGATACAAGAAAGATGATATATAAAACAGCAGAATGGTAAACACAATAACAGGATAACCTGATCAGCTGTCTGAGAAAACTAAGTAATTGCACTGTGATGGAGATTCATGAAATTAGAAAAGAAAGAGAAAGATCCAAATTTAGAATAATTTCATTAGCAAAAGATAACTAATCCCCCCTCAAAAAAAAAACAAAAATAAACAAAAAAATCACATCAATTATATAATTGCTAATGTCAGATTCTGGGCAAACTTGGAGAGAGTAAAGAATATGATATTTTAAAATTAATTTGAGCTTTCAATCTTTGCCTAAGTGTGGATTTTCTCATTAATTAACATAAAAATTAATTGTATGCCAGAGTGACTTTATTACTATATTCAGTATGTAAAAAGCTGATCAAAAATAAGCACAGTTCTCTACTCAAAGTGCATAGCTTGTAATTATAAGTTCATTAATTTATACCTTATAATTATGAATTCATGAATTTATCCCCATTACTGCCATTCCCATATTATGTAGGAGGAAAATAAGAGACAAACATTTCTGTTCACTCATTTAATACAGCTTTTAGTTTCATTGATCTTTTCTATTGCTTTTCTGGTCTCTGTTTTATTTATTTCTGCTCTGATCTTTGTTGCATTCTTCCTTCTGCTAACTTTGGGCTTAGTTTGTTCTTCTTTTGAGTTTCTTAAGGTGCAAAGTTACAACATTTATTTGAGATTTTTTTCCCCTTAATATAGGCATTTATTGCTATAAACTATTCTCTTAGAACTGCTTTGAAACCATTCCATAAGTTTTGGCATGCTGTGTTTCCATTTTTGTTTGTTTTAGGGCAGTTTTTATTTTTTTCTTCCGATTATTCCTTTGACCCATTGGTTGTTAAGAAGTATAAGGCTCTTTCCATAATCCAGGTATTAATGATTTCTGATTCAGGTGAGATGCAGAAAAAGTGACAGAATTTAAAATAAGGAGAAAATTAAATCAGTAGGTCTTAAAAATCACTTGACTTGGGCAAAAGGAAGAAGTCAAGTATGATTACCTCGAATCTTACTTTTGTCACTAAGTAGAAGAGCAAATTGCTATACATAAAACCTGAAACAATAAATTTCACAGAAGAAAAGCATAGGTGCTAAAATTATGGACCTTGGGTTCAGAGAGGATTTTATAAATTTTACTTCAAAGGCAAGGGAAGTAAAAGCAAAAATAAATGAATGGGACTATATCAAACTAAAAAGCTTCTGAACAGCAAAAGAAACCATCAACAAAACAAAGAAGCAACCAACCAAATGGGAGAAGATATTTGCAAACATCTACAGTAAAGGTCTAGTATCCAAAATACTGTGTTTGCCCAAAAATAAGACTGAGTCTTATACCATATTTCCCCGAAACTAAGACTGGGTCTTATGTTAATTTTTGCTCCAAAAGATGCATTAGGGCATATTTTCAGGGAATGTCTTATTTTTTCATGTACAACAATTTATATTTATTCAAATACAGTCATGTCATATTCTTCTGGAAGATCGTCATAACGTACTAAATGTGTCTGGCTGATGATATTAACTGGGGCTTATTTTCAAGGTAGGTAAAATTTTGAGGGAAACAAGGTATATAAAGAACTCATACAACTCAACAACAAAAAAATTAGCAATCCAATTAAAAAATGGGCAAAGGACCTGTACAAATACTTCTCCCAAGAAGATATACAAATGGACAACAGATATATATTAAAAGACACTCAAGTTCACTAGCTATTAGGGAAATGCAAATCAAAACCACAATGAGATACCACCTCACACCTGTTAAAATGACTATTATCAATAAGACAAGTAATAACAAGTGTTGGAGAGGCTGTGCAGAAAAAGGAACCTTCGTACACTGCTGGTGGGAATGTAAACTTCTACAGTTACTATGGAAAACAGTATGGAGATTCCTCAAAAAATTAAGAATGGAATTACCATACCACTCAGCAATCCCTCTTCTGGATATCTACCCCAAAAAATCTGAAAACATTTGTCTATAATGATATATGTTTCCCTATGTTCACTGCAACGTTATTCATGGTGGCCAAGATATGGAAACAACCAAAGTGTCCTACGATAGATGATTGGAAAAAGAACATGCACCACATATATACAACGAAATATTACTCAGCCATAAAGAAAGATGAAATACTGCCATTTGTGACAACAGGGATGGATCTTGAGATTATCATGCTAAGTGACATAAGTCAGACAAAAAAGTCAAGAACCATACGACTTCACTCATATGTGGGATATAAAATTGAAAGCAACAACAGATAATGCAAACAAACAAAATCATAGACACAAATAATAGTTTAGTGGTTACCAGACAGTAAGGAGGGAAAGGGGGTGGTAGATGAGCTTAAAGGGTTCAAATATATGGTGATGGAAAGAGAACTGACTCTGGGTGGTGAGCACACAATGCAACATATAGATGATGTATTATAGAAACATATGTTTAAAACCTATGTAATTTGACTAATTGTTGTCACCCCAATATATTTAATAAAAAATTTTAAAAAGAAAGTAGCAGTATATGATTATCAAGAATCTTATTTCTGTCACAAAGTAGAAGACCAAATTTCATAGCAAGAAAACACATAGAAAGGTACAGATTTGGTATGAAAAAAACAGTACATTTAGATTTTAGACACATGTGTTTGACAGACCTCTTTCGTCTGGCAGGGGGCTTGCTGTTACTTTGTCAGCATGCATAACGGATCTGGGTAATCAGAGCATGGAAGGTGTTGGACACATTGATTAGATATTTCCTTTGTGAACCCAACTGGGGACTTTAAAATAGTCAGCCAAAGTCATGACCAAGAACTATTCTAAGACATAGTCTTTCTAGAGTCTCAACAGATGGCTGGTGTGTTCATCATGGTTTCTTCACTCTGCATCTTCAGAACTTTAGCCTCTCTTATCACTGTTCTACTACTAATAAAATGTTTGTCCAGCTTACAGACCCCAGTAGCTATCCTCTTCTAGTGCTCTTGGAATCTTGAAATATGCATAACCATTTAGAATATATTCAAAGATTGGAGATATCCCTATGCTGGCACCTGGATTATTCTCTGTGATAACTTGCCCTGAAAATTATCACAGCTTCAGCAGCCCAAACTAATATATGTTTCCCTCCACCCAGTGAGACTGCTGACCTCTCCTTGGGCTCCACTTCCTAGACCAAGGTTTGAGAAGTGCCTCCAGGCAGAAAGTGAACTAAATGTGCATGTTTTTTTCTGAGTTCTCTTCCCTCTGAGGATCATAGCTCTATTCAAAATTTTATCCAATGTCTAAAACAGTTGCTTTACATAGTTTGTCCACTTTTGTATAGTTCTTTATGGCAGAGGGTAAAGCTGCAATTTGGTCGCTCTCTGAATCCCATATCATACAAATTTAGCAGATACTATTCACTTACCTTATCCAAAAGCTCATTAGAGGTTTAGGGTATGCAATTTTTAAATGCATGAAAGTAATAGAAAGGGTTTTAAATCAAGAAAAGCATGACTCAGTAATTGTTTTGTTGTAATTATTATTATTATTATTATTATTATTATTATTATTATTTGATATTTTTAAGTTTTAAATTTAAACACTTATTTTGTCCTTGAGAAATGCTGCAGGATGGAAACATAAAGAAGTAGTTGCTTGTAGGCACTTCACAAAGGTACGCGTGGTCTATTTGAAAAGGTCACATCCACACAATCAATATAAGGTAGTGGTTAAAGAGAATAAGATATGAAGTAATGTGTGTTGGTTGATGAAGGGGGACATGTGATTAAGCTTTGAAACAGAATGTAATGTTTTTATATATTGGGATTACTTTTCCATCATGTCTCGTCACTAGAACGTCCTCTTCAATCTAGGGATAGAACAGGCTTGTTAGAACAGATTATATTTAAGTCCTCTCTGTCTCACTGCTGGGAGTGGAAAGCAGAGGAAAATTTGCAACAGCACTTCTCAAAGTCTGTTTATCAAATCTATGATGCTCTTCATGGAAAATTTTCATACATTCACGAAAGAGTTAAGATTCTTGAACACAATGAGAAATTTTATGAAAAAAGACCTGATTATCTTGTTTGATGTATTATTTCACAAAATTGTTAACCACAGACACAATTACCCAACCACATCTATTAGTATGATCAATATTGCCATATGATTATTATGGCAGTAATGTAATATTAGTAATCTTTGAAACACACTTTGAGAAATCCTGAGCTATATTATTGAGAGGTGATTGAAGGCCTTGGTAGAGAGAAAAGGAAAGCCTATGGACAACATGATACAATTTCTTCCTGAGAAACTGGTCAGTGGGGCTACCGAGAGATCTTACATAAAATGATCTTCAGGGCTAGAAAAATAAGAAGCCATTGAACCCCTCACCACACATCTCAGGAGGAGACACATGAGAACTAGGATTAAGCAGATGAAAACACTGATCATAGAGTCACATAGAAGTCAGGGTATAACAGAGAAACTGAAGTCAGGACATATTATTCCAGTGTTCAAAATACCAATGGTCAACAGACAAAAACACAAATTGCAGTATTTGTATGAGACACAACAGTGCATCTCTTACCCAACCATGTTACGGAAGGTATATCAATACTAATGGGAAAAACAGAAACAGGATGGTGAAAAGAGCAATGTAGCAGTAACATCAGCAGCCCAGTTAGGCCTTTTCATTAAGAAAAAAATAGAATAGAAACAAGGGAATAATGAAAAATGGTGTTAGAATCCAACATTGTTTTCAAAAATGGTCTCATAGCACACATCACAACCATCAGGTTCATTTCTACCAGCAGAAGAGGATGGCCAGCCTGAAGAATACTAAGAAAAAGAAAATACCGAAAATTCTCCCTCTCATCTAGCTATACCATTAAAAAACAAAAACAGACATGTCCTAATCATTACAACAATGCTCTAAAACAACTGTGGACCAACAGGTGAGTCGTCTCTATGTAGGGAAAAGCTACACTTTCTAGGAAACATGTTGATCTCCTGTTTTTCTTTGAAAGTTTTTTAGTTTATACCTGTTATAAAATAGAGAAGGAAATGTTATGCTTGCGTTTTCTAAAATTTAAATTTGACTGAACGTATCTAAAATATTCATAAAATTAAGCTTTTTCAGGATTGAAAAGCATAGTTTCTTAAATTGTTTATAAGAGTGACTATAAGTTGATGGAGATATTTTGAGCACAAGGTGCAGCAGAATTTTAAATAACTTCCTCTCACTCCTCATCAGTGTCTATATGATTTCTAATCATTCCTCTGCACATCAGCTGTGATGAGAATGAATCCAGGTGTGCTGACATGATGTTCTCGTTATTCTAAAGGACATTTAATTTTATTTATGTCATTGTGTTTGGCTCTTCAAGCAATATTTAGAAGAAGCAGGAACACAAAGCTTCTAACAGAACCTGCTAGCTCCATTTCTGGAATGAGGGGAGGATCTCTTCTCTTTGGATACAGGTTTCAAATTGGAATAGGATGATACTAATTTGTAAATTGTCCACAGTCTTCTGTGGAGTAGGAGAAAATTTTCTAAGTAGTGGTTATACCTAGAAAGTTCTAAAACTTTCCAGAGAAGTTGAAAAGAGGAAAATACATATTTCCCAAAGTCAACTTGTGTTGAAAGAAAAACTTTTCAAGCACAGATGTCTATCCAGAGATAGAGTTGTATGGTAAAAAGAACTTTCCATAATTATAGGTAATCATGTAAAGCCCCTTGCAACGCAGATTCCATTTCATTTTTCATTCCTGAGATTACAGAGACTTTGGGAAAGGAGTATTTTTACTTATGAAGCTAACAGCAGATCTTCTGAAAAGCTTAGCATATTTCTTTTATTAAGCATATATTTGCTGACTAAACAAGTGATTCCTGTTTACTTCCACATCATACTAATTTTGGAGCTCAATCCATCCACAAGTTTAATGATTCATATTTGCTTCTGTGCAAATAGGAAAAATAAACAAGAGCTAACGAAAGAAAGCAAGCTTAATGTTAGAAGCCCACTTGATCACATTCAGGAAATGGTTATATTTGGTTGCTACTTATTAAAGTTGCATATTTAAGTATATTAAGATGCATTTCATTACCTTTGCCAAGTGCAAACAGTTTTCAACCTTTTCAGAGCAGCAGGATTTATTGTACAGTTCACAGAATGATTGTATCTGCCTTCTGGGCTTGGTATACTCTAATTTCATAATATATACACAAACAAGATTTGTTCTCAGAGTAACATTGCGAGGATTTCAAAGTTGTAAGTCAGGTGCTTGATGAGCTCCTGAAAATATTTGTTTAGTATTCTGAATAATGCATATAATTTACAGTGTTATTCTGAGATAACGAGAAAATGTTATTACAAATAACAGCTTACTTAGTAAACACGGGTTCCAGTGGAGATACGACCCAGCTACCAGGAGACACGATACATTTATTTTAGGTAAGCCCATATCTATAACTCATGTCCCAAGAAAATTATGAATATTGTTGTGAATTGGCTGACATTCTGCTCAAATATTTCTCTAGTAGATACAAAATGCAAATGGATAAATGCAAATTAATTGCTTTGAAAGGCTTTATTGCATTGATAAAAATTACATTTCACTTGAAGCGCAGCCAGAGGAAAAACAGCTCAAAGCCACAAAGGAAGTATAATAAAAATATGTTTGAAATAATTATAATGTAAAATATTAAAAATCTGCCCATTTTCATCAAAGGTTAGGTTATAAAATGATATTACTGATACATATAAATATTCCCTTGAATTTTTAAAACTTTTCATTTTTAAAATTTCATTTATACTCTCTCACAAAGAATGAACTACACCTAAATGTCTTGGTATACTTTATTTCAACAGTTAAGTTGGATTATTGGTTCTTGTATTATTTTAAAATCACATTAATTATCAAATCTGAGCTTGACATTTTTTCTACTCATCCAAACTTTTTTATGAAATTATAAGATTTTAAAATATAATTTCCTATTTGTTGTTTATCTAATTGCTTCTGAGTACCTGTTACCAAGATGATTAAACATGCAAACATATTATTCCACACACAATGTATGTTTTTTCCTTAAATGAATATGTACTATGTATACTAGTTATAACAATCAAAGTAAACGCAGATTTTTTTTTTTTTACCTATATAACTACCATAGAGAAACATTAGGTGAAATCTTGTAGAAATGCGACGTAATTCTTTACTTTTTTGTGTGTATATTTTCTCATCATTGCCTTTTTTTTCCAGACCAGCCTTGTAATATGAGAATGGTAAAGAGCTTTGACCATAATAAAATTAATCTAGATAACCAAAGGAAAAACAAAAAGTTACAAAAATCTCAGAAAATGTACTCTGTTAGTTAATTCTAAACCAATTTTTTCCAGTTATAATTCATTGTTTATACTATTAAAATATTTAAAAATATATGACCACTTTAAATTCCCCCAAATATTAAAACTTTATTTTTCCATTTTAAACTTTAGAACCTACATCAATTTTATTTATTTTACATGGAAGTCCAAATTTATTCCAAGTTTTGTTTTGTAGTTTACTAGATATATATGTTTTTCTATTTGATATGTATCATCATTAAATAAATATATTTCAAAGAAATATAGAAAATGAATGAGAGAATAAAATCATAATCAATAAAGATTATGAAAAATATAAATCATCAATAAGAGATGTTACCACAGTACTAAAGTTTTCTTTAAAATACACACATACAAATATTACCACCACCATCAACAACAACAACAAATAGCACCAATATTCTCTTTTCTCTGACTTCTGGGTAAATACCTCACTAACATGAAGAAAGAAAGCCAAGTTCATTACATATGGCTTCTAGCAAGAGCTGAAAAATGAGTTACATAAATTACAGCTGCCTCCCAGTGGCAACTATCTTATCCTTAAATGACCTCTTTCTCTACATTCCCACCCTCATTGACCCCCATTAACTCAACTTCTCCCATGAGAGCCACTACATGTATTCTCATCTGTCTTCATAATCACCCACAGTACTCAGTGTAAAGATTAAAAATACTTTCCATAAGAGAACAGCCCTGGGATATTGATATCTCTCTGCTCTACATGTACTTCTTCTTTATAGAATGATGGGCTGGAAAGATTGAGAAGGGTCAAGTCTTTTTGGTTCCCAAACTTGCCTCAGGCTTTCACCATGCTGGAAGCTACAGGATAGAATGCCGAAATCCATCCTTCAACTTTCTCCAATCTCCAATTGGATCTCAGGCAAACAATTTGTTTTCTTAAGATTGATATCAGTTATGTGAAAATAATTTCAAAGATTGGAAAATGGTTTTTGCAATCTTTTAGTCTCATCACTGAAAAATGGATTTGTGTCATTTATTCTGCTAGTATGTGCCAGGTGTTCTTCACACTTGGGGTATGTAGCAGAGCACAGATAAGACGACCCCACTCGTACTTTGTTTCATTCTCACAGGGGTAGAAAATAGACAATTCATAAGAAAACAAATAAACAAGATAATTTTTGCCTCCCCGACCTCAGCTGTAAAATTACTCATCTGTTCACCCAATCATAGAGTATTTATTGAAAGTCAGTAATGAACTGGGCACTGCTCCAATAGTCATGAATAAACAACAACAGAAAAAAACCCAGTCCTTATCCACTTACATTCAAGTGGGAGGGGAAAGATATTACGCTAAATAAGCAATTAAAATATATAGCATGTTAAATTCTAGTATGTGCCATAGAAAGAACATAACAAAGGAGAGTTCATGAAGAAGGTTAGAACAATGGAGGTACGGATATTGGGTTTTAATTTAAACTTGGGTAGTAAAGGAATTACTGTCTGTGAACGAATTCATGGAGTAAAGATCTGAAGAAGGTTAGGAAGCAGTGCCTGGGAATCACCTAGGGGTAGTGAAATACTGGTACCTGGTTTGTTCCAAAAATAGTAAGAAAGTCAGCATGACCAGACTGAGAAGTCAAGGAGAATCATGGTAGGGCGAGAGGTGAGAGAGATAGGACATGGTTTTGAGGGCTTAAACTGATGGTTTAGAATCCTGAAGGCCATTCTGAGGACTTTATCTTTTTAATCTGAGTGAAGTGGGAAGCCACTGGAACATCCTGAGCAGATAGATTTCACATATCTGACATGTTTTAAGAAGGCAGAGACAAGAACAACAATCAGTTGGATGAGAGTTTAGCATGAGACATTAATTACTGTTATTCCACCAAGAGTGTAGCAGTGGGGGTGGTAAAGAATGGTTGGATTTTGAAGGTAGAGTCTCTAAGATTTATAGGTGATTGGATTTTGGGTGTAAGTAAGAAAGAAAAATCAAGGATGACTCCAAGATCATCAGTCTGGGCCACAGAAAAAAAAATGGAGTCACCATTAACTGAGATGGAGAACCAAGGGAAGAACTGATTTGGGAGGAAAAGTATGAGTTGTGTTATGGATATGTATGTTTTAAGATACATACTAAACAACTGAAACATCTAAGTATGGATATAGAAATCTGGAGCTCAGGGGAGAACTCTTGGTGGGAGATGTACATCTAAAAATCATGATATTTCAAGTTAATGAGAATTAAGAAAAGTGTGATAGTTGCATTTAACTATATTTCAGGGTATTGCTAAAAAGAATATTCTCAGACATTTACACTAAACCTAACACAAAGTTAAGCCTTTAATAAATGTCAGCCATTCTGATGATGAGGAGGAGGATTCTGCTTTATAGGCAACTAATTTTTTTATTCATAACTACCTTAATAGTAACTACTAGAAACCATAGTATCAAGTCTGATTAAAAGGTACTACCTACCCCTGTAATTGAGGTCATGTCACAGATGATACGAGGTTCAAAATATAGGTAGAAATGGAAATCAACATTACTACACGAGTATGAGTGTGAAACATTATGCATGAATAGTGGTTTTGTGGATATTAACCCTGGAGTATCTCCCTCTGAGAAGAAATAAGTAAATAAACGTGCACATTAGATGACCTGCCCTCCCCCAAAAAATAGGTTTATATTTCCCTGTTACGTGGTAATTCAGACTAGAACTCAGAAGAAACTTGACTGGCATGTGAAAGCCATGAAAAATTAAACTCGGTCATCTTCTAAAAGGGAGTTGAATATAGACTATCAGATAATATAGAAAAGGTGTTGGGGCTGTGCTCTGTTACTTTTTCTTACGTTTCTCATTTGAGAACTTCTATTTAATTAGGATAAAACAGACAAGTATTTTACACTTATTTCAATGTATGACCTTTTTTTTAGATTGCTTTAAATCATAACTTCATTGAGCTATAATAAAAAATAAAAGAGAATATTAAAGAATAACAAAATTTTCCACAATCACATTGCATTGAATTTAAAGAATGGACTTTAAGGGTAGCAAGAGATTAAGAGTAATTTAAATCCCATTCCCAAGGAAACACTGATAGAATCTGTTACAAATATTTACTGATCTTTTCACAGTTTTGCCCTTATCTTTCAACCAAATTTAGCAAAGTAGATTATTCACATACACTCAAAAACACATTTTAAATCAATATTGGTCGTGGCTTTGCTATTATTTTTCTCATTTGAATCACTTAAATTGCAGAGCAAAATGAAAAGTAGTATTTTCTTGATCAGTCATTATGTTTCCATACAAGTTCAAACGAAGTGAGCAGTTATGAACAAACCTTTAGGAACCATTCTTTTATCAGCATACTTGCACTTAAAAGTCCATTAATAAACATAACTAAGAGTATTACACGTTCTTAAACATGTTGCACAGGCACCTACACCTTAACAGATATTGAAAAGCTGCTTCTATTATGTCACCTAGTGGGTAAAAAGAAAATAGCAAGACTATCACTCCCTACTTGGTAGGGGGCAGCGAAGTCAGATCTTATATTCTGAGTTCACAACACCTCATTAGAAAGTTTGTAGAAGCAATGGGATGGTGGCTACAGTGGCTTCTCGTTCTCAGGAGAAGGAGGTGATTATTCAAGCATAAAGTTATCTCCAGCTTTGAGATAGAGAAGAAGTGAGAATCAGGTTTAGACTAAAGCAGATTTTGATATTTTTCATAAAATCTGATCCAAGTCTTGCCTAAAGAAAAATCTGGTGTAGATACTAATAGAATGTATCATGTAAGCTACTTCTAATTTTATTTCTATGAATTGACCCAATGAGAATATCATTTATACACTCAACCAGTACACAGTTGTTGTTGCCCTAAGAAATGAAGGAGTAAAGGCAGATCTAAACATAGCAAAGTCATGTACAGACGTGTTTTAGGAGTTTTGAAAATCAGCTTGGAAAGTAACTTGGAGATTATTAAAAAATCCAATTACTACCAGGAACAAAAGTGATTGAAATATTTTTCCATAGAGGCAAAAAGATACCTAATTGATGTCAAACATAAACTTAATTGATAGTCACAATTTTAAACCTCAAGGCTTAAGTATTGGTTAAGAATGTGCATTTATATTGATTGCATTTTAATAGCATTTGACTCACTAAATTGTGAAGTGTATGCTTTCCTAACCGAAGTATGTGACCCAGATATGGAGCTTACAATGTGCAAAGCAAATGCTCAGAACTGACAGATACATCATGCAGTTTTATTTTTCTTAAAAAAAAAAAAAAAAAAAGAGAGAGAGAGATTAGCTGCTGTAGGAGAGTTTTACTTACTGGAGAAACAACCAGAAACTTAATAAAAAAAGAAAGGAAAGCTCACATATTCTTAGCACCAAAAGAAGGAAGAGACACGTAAGTCTAATCAATTTGTATGAACTCTTCTCTTCACCCCACTGATGAAGAGTTATGCAGCTGGAAAGCAGACATGAAATCTGTCAACAATTTTAACATGATTAGTTAAGGAGAACTGAAGCATTAATATAGTTAGCTTGGGCAAGCCTGTCAACCAGGTCATCTGCCTTAGGCGTGAATCTGCCATACAGCATTTTTGATAATCCTTTACTCAATTCCAACTGTCAAGCAACTGTAATGCTATTTTTCTTAAGTGTCAGTGTAATTGCCCCTGACTGAGAAGTGACTTAGTTTCTGGGTGTTCTACATATCGAGCTTCTTGCCCAAGGGACTTGTATGAGGCTTCACTCATGTCATATTCCGTTAGCTGTGGTTAACCACAAGGAGACTTAAATAGCCTGTTTTTTCTAAAAAGGGAAAAAGTAAAATAATTGAATTTTCAATTAGTAAAGTGCTTTTTCAGGTAGGTAGGTGGGTGTGCGGGCTTTTGTACATGTGCATACAGGTGGACGGGGTACCTGCTGTTTCTTCCCTCGATCTTGATTGATAAATATATGTAGGCATACAATAGTGATGGAAACTTCAATATTATCATGAACCCTGTGGGCCCAGTACGCTAGCAACAAGACTTCTTCCGATTTTTTTTTAAATACCAAATAAAGCCTAACTGGTACTGCTATATGCATGAATCAAAAATTAATGTTAAGACAATAATCTGAAAACCCTGAATTATTGCCTTTACAAAGATCTTAATCATTGCAATTTTATAATAGTAATGAATAGAAAATAATTATAAAGAACCTGTTACATATTTTAAATATGAAGAGGTCTAAACACATTTAAATAAAAAAATTTCATGAAATATTGATAAATGAATTAGTGGATCATGAAAACCGTGGATAATATGATTTTGTGGGGAGGGGAAAGGGTAAATATTCATTAAGTGGGTATGTGAACATAGAAAACTCTCTCAAGGATACACTCCAAAATGTTAGTGGTTGTTACCTCTTGATAAAAGAAATTTAGGTAATTTTTTTGTTTTTTTTATTTGTTGGAATATTGACAAAAGTGCGGTATATACATACAATGAAATACTACTTAAAAGTAAAAAGGGAATAATAATACATGAAACAGCATAAATGAATCTCAAAATAATCATGCTGATCAGTACACTAGACAGCCTAATTTGCCAATCTACAGATCAGTAATCAAAGGCATATCTACAAGGTGAGTCATCTAGGAGATTTAGTTAAGGAGAGACCTATTCAGTTTCCTCTCTAACTGCAAAGTTTTCCTCATGAAAATAGGATGTTATGTATTGCTGAGCTACACTAGTTGAATCTGGAACAAAATTCACACTTCCTATTGACACATCAACATAAGTACTACTATTAGCTGAGAACTTCCTCAATCCCTTCAGAAATCATGTGTCATGGTCAAAAGCAAGGAGTATACTGGCAGAAAAAAAAGCAAGTAGAATTAATAAGTTAGTGTTCCAGTTATTATTCTACTACTAAAATAATAATTTATTAATCTTCCGTGAGATCTTATGTTATAATTACTGATATAAATACAGTTGAGTGTTGACTTAGCTTTGGTTCTTTCTATTAAGTATAAGACATCTGAAACTAAAACACTGTTAATTTTATGTTTATGTACTGTTAATTTTATGGTTTTGATAATTGGACTATTCCAGTAAGTTGTTAACATTAGGGGGGAGCTATGTGAATTCTATATTATTTTGCAACTTTTCTGTAAGTGGAAAATTAGTTCAAAATAAAACAAATTTTAAAATAATAATTATGCTTAATAAAGCCATACAAAACAAGAATAATGCAACGTGATTCTATTGATGTGAAACTTCTAGAAAAGTCAAATCGATAGCAACAGAAAGCAGTTTAGTGGTTGCCTAGGGTTGGGTGAGAGCAGGGATTAATGCAAAGGGGCATAAAGAAACTTTTTAGAGATGATGCAAGTATTCTAAAACTAGATTGTCATGATTTTTGCATGGTTGTATATATTATAAAAACTCTGAATGAGTGCGTTTTATGAAATATATTATGTTTAATATATTAAGAAAAGAAATATATGTAGATATATTCATACACCTATGCAAAGATTTATATGCAAGGAAATTCATTGCAGAATTAGTCATAAGAGAGAAAGAAAAAATAAAAAAGAGGTACCTTGATACCAAAATATCAAAAGCAAGAAGTTAAATAAGTTATAGTTCATTTATACAACTGGGCACCGTATGGCTATTAAGGAGAATAAAGGGACTTATGTATGTGCTGATATAGAAATATTTCTAAGATGCATTAAGTAACAAACCACAGAACTATACGTATAGTAAAGTACACTTTAGAAAAGAAAAAAACAAAACTGCCATCTGTATATTTTCCGTGAATATTGCAGGGCAGGAAAAAATTGCTTCTACTCCTTTAGGGTTTATAGTCAGATCTCAGAATTAAACTGACATATAACAGATTAATTATAGAAAGCATGTACATCTTACTTAATATTATGATGTGCACCTGGGAGTCTTCAAAAAGCAAATTAAGACCAGAAGGAGCTGCTAGGCCCCAGAGTTAAATAACTTTTCAAACAAAAACAATAAATTATGGCAATGGGATGAGACATTGGTGCTTGGACTACATACAGTAAATTGCGGGACGAGTAGGAAATATATTGGAAAAACTAATGGAAGGCAAAGGTTATTTTGGAAGGTTTATATATAACTACCAGGCTCTGGTGATAAGAATATTCTTCTCTTCCTGGTGCAGAGAGGGCACCTTCAGGAAATTTTATGACCTGCTTTTATGTAGAAAGGAGGAAGTCAGAGAGCCCTTTCTGCCTCTTCTGTTTCTGAAGTGCCTGCAGCTCAAAACAATCAATATTTCAAAGGGTATATTGTGGGGTGGCACGTTCTGAACCCTTTACGATAAAAAAACAGTATGCAAAACAAAAGTATGCAAAAAAAATTAGCATTAGATTTAGGAGTAATTTATTTTTTAAAATAAATTCATATTTAATTTAAATCACATGCTTATGTAGCAAAACTATTATTCTCCAGTATTTACTTTCACCTTCTGCCTGCCTCTTTGCCTCGTTGTAATAAGGCTCATAGAGGGCTGGCTAAGAACTACATTTCCCAGCCTCTCCTGCAACTAAGTAGGACCATCTGGTAACTAAGTTCTTGAAATAAAAAGTGAGCAGAAATCAGGCATGAAATTGCCTGGGCATTTCTTAATAACCAAATTGCTTGTTTTGTATTTCCTGCTCATTTTCCCTTCCAACAGGCTGTGTGGGATGGGCATTAGCCAACTTTGGCAGGACGCATAAGGACATACGTAGGTGATTGTGCATTATGAAGCTGAACTGAGCATCATGAAGCTATCTGCTTTTTATATTTTTGATCCCTTGGTACTCTTCCCTGAAAGCCAACTAAATACCTGTCTTTTCTGAGCTTTTGCATTTTGAAATCTTTTCACAGCAGCTTGGCCTAATAAACACAGCATATATTGTCTTAAATATAGTTTAACTTTAAAATTCAAGATCAAGGAAAGAAGTGTATTTTAAATTAAGATAATCAAAGTGTCAATCCCATTACTTATTTATCCAATATGCATATTTCAATAGTATTTAAAACTTCCATTTCAGAATGTCATAGTAACTTACCAGTTGCTTTTTCTAGTTCCTATACTTTAACTTCCTAATTGTTCCTAATATAATTAAGTAAAAAAAAAATAAAAAAAAAATGAACCATCGGTATGGACAAAGGAAAATGATTGTTGTTTTCCTTTCTTTTTAGAGATTTTTTTGATATTCACTTTTCTTCATTTTCCTAGACAACCCTCTCACAGGACCATATTTTATTTTGACAGCTGTGATATTGTCACGTGCTTACTTCTCATCAGATAATGGACTTTGGTATCTGATTAGCTTTATCCTTGAAAGAAAAATGCCATCTTCAGGCTAACATGTCTTATTGATAGCTGTCAGTAATATTGCTTTTGGCACCTTCCTAATACTACTCTAACAACTTCCCCAAAACATACAGCAAACAAGGCTGGCCAGATTCAAAAGTGTCATTGATAATTTGAAAAAAGTTACTAGTAATTATACTCTACAAATCTATACAATGCTTAATTTTCAGGAAATGTACATGGCTTGTGAATCAAGTTTTAATCACGTAATACATGCTCTTATACCTAGTGTCACTCTTAAAGAGATTAGTGTGATGTCATTTACTCCCATCCAGTTCTCCTAAATGATGAAATAGTTTCTATCCTACAATTTCTTTTGTACTCTGATTTTAGAGTTTCAGCATCAACATTCAAAAACAGAACTGGATGTTTCAAAAACTCAATCTTCCGTAATTAGAACAACCATTGCTGTAATTCACCTTATATTTATGTGCTTATTTATAGAGGCTCCTACACCTAAAAGTAAATTTTTTTCCTGGGAGTATTTACGTTACTGTGTCTACAGTTATTTATCATCAATTTGATCATAAACTTACATAATTGCGAGAACCTTCTTCATTCATTTAAAAAAATGAAACAAATCTCCTATTGATGGGTTTGCATAGGGAGTTGAGTTCCTTTATGCTTAAATGATCCCACCAAGTCTCTACAATTCATTTTGGCCATTGAAGTTATTAGTACTGGGGTTATTTTGGAACTCTCAAAAGTAATTATTATTATTATTATTATTATTATTATTATTATTATTATTACTATTACTATTACTATTATTATTGGCAAAAAATTCCTCCAAATAAAGGCAAAGCCTTTACATACATGTTATGTAATTACATGCCTGTTATGTAACCATGACAAATAGGTGAGGCTATCGACTAACTCTAAGTTTAGATAATACCCAGAACTAAATTATGATCAATAGAAATGAAAAGGAAGGTACAACTATGAGAAACACTGAGAAATAAAATCCATCAATATGGATAACATTGCATATGGTTAATGAGATTAGGCAGAGGCCAGGCCAGCAAGGCTCTGAGTCTTTAAGTCTAGCAAATTTCGATGATAGGAGAAATGTAAAATAAACATTTGATGAATGAAAGTAAAAGTAATGTCTACCTGAGCTCAAAGTAAAATGGGGAGGCACAGCAGGACTGTTCAAAGAGTTCAGTACATTTAGGAATATTGTCAACCATAGTACATATTCAAACTCTTATGTTTCATTTACCTGGACTGATCCTTGTAGAAGGCATTTCAAAGCCTTCTACTTTGAGGCATGGCTTTCTCTGTTACAATTAATTGTTGCAGGAAAAGGGAGGGGGGATATAGGCTTTCAATATTAAGTTTGAAAATCTATTTCCAACAAGAGATTTAAGAAAATCATAATTCAACAAACATTTTCTTGAACATTTAGTACTGGAGTTTGGGCTGCAGTTTTTCTCAAAGGGAAATTATAATTATTCAGGAACTCTAATACAATAGGTATTAAGTCAATTATTGTAAGAAAAGTAACAATATGAAACTCTTGCTTTCCAGTAAAAGTTCGATTACTTTCATTTAGAGATATACAGAAAAGAATTAGAGCAGACAGTATTTGTAAAGGAAATGGTGCTCTGATGTTTACCCAACAGAAGTCCACTTCATTGAATCATTGAAATGTTCCTCACTGATTTGTGATGGGATTCAAAGGGTTTAGAAACTTAAATAGCCATTTGAAAATGCATTTTGAATACAATAAAAATAAATCAGAGTTTGTCTTTTATAAGCATTTTTATATTCATCGCCTTTTTATGTTTATCTTATATTTCTAGCAATTTATTAACTGTTTTTTATATTGCAGTGTTGGACTATGATGGAATAGGAAGCAAAAACAGTCTCTTCGTCACAGAGCAGTTGAGAAGCACTCTGTTAGAGTATGGAGGGTATCCCAAGGTTTTTGGAAAGCAAAACATGGTGGGTATCCCAAGGTTTTTGCAAAGCAAAGCATTGCACATGTTCTAAGATCAGAAGGTGGTCTAGTTTCATTGAAGTACAGTGTGTATAAAAGTTTGAAGGTAGAGATGGTTGTAAATTAAGTTGAGGTTAAGACTTAGGAAGTCTTGAATGCTGTAGTTAAAAAGAACTTCCCTAATCTTCGGGCAAGAAAGTTTATCTTTGAAAATGAGACCGTGGCATGGATAATAGGCTAGTTCTAGTTGTAACTTTCCTATAAAGATACACTTCTAACTAGTTGTCTTTCTTTTGTTCCTTTCTCGAAGCCAGAAGAGATAACCAATGTCAAGTGGTACATTATATTCTGATATATTTCCTCATATAGCCAATGATTTGAAAAAAGAGTATTACCTTTAAACCCAAGTTTCATCAAAAATCTCAGAAAATGACGTTTGAATAATTACCCATCAGGTATTAGAATGTAAGTTAAAAGCATCACATTACTTTTCATATAAGAACAACATGAGTTTCTGTTCTTCTTCTTCCTTATTCCTGAACAACAATTTAATACGTTTGGGGTGGGGGGGGCGAAATAAAATGAAGGGCTTATACTCTTGTTTTAGGATGATTCATTTTAGTTTATTAAGAGACACTGTACAAGATGGATAGGAGAAAAAAAAAAATCTACCAAGAGGAAAGGAAAAAGCCTTTAGGGGAAGCCAGATTCGGAAACACTTTTGATTTATAAATTGAATCCTTCAACATAAATCTCACTTAAGTGAGTATTTTAGTATGATATGGACTTCACAAATGAGAATCTAGGATGCATTAGCTGACTGCAGGTCTTTCCTTGGCTCTTAGTCAAAAATAACTACCGGAGGATATGAACCATATCTATTCTAATGGAGGGTATCCCAATTCAATAATCTCCTAAATTCATTTGTTTTTCCTTGGTTCTATTACAATATTTACAATAGTGAAATTGCATCAAAGCATACAAACACTAGAGTAGGGGCAATCATACAGTTTCCTATCTAAGCTACTCCTTATAACCTGAAGGACTAGAGTGGAAACACAATTTGATGCTATGTATTTGCCACCCAAACTCTACCTCATCACCTATGCCCTCATTCTAAAATGACTTTGAAAGATTTTCAGAACAGATATTTTTTGAACCAGTAAAAACACAAATCACAAAAGAGAAACCAAGCTTTCATTTATCAATTGCTCATTTGATTAGCATTAAAATCAAGTTGATTCTAAACATAAGACAATTGCAATATGTCTTTTTCTATTAAAATCACCTTAATAATTTTGTTCCATTTAATGGGCATATATTATTTTCAAGTCAGCCTCCAGTTGTTTGTTGCTCATTTTCTCCCATTGGGTGGGGTAGATATTGCTCTTTTGGGGAACGGCATTTTAAATCACATAGGTCTCCGAAGTATTAATTTAATAAAAAAAGAATCCCCTGAATTGAAGCTAATAAAGAATATATTTTGAGGTTAATACCATGACTCATATAGAAATATAAAATAAATGTGTGCCAAATATTTTATTTAACTCATTAATTAATGAGGGAACCAGTAGGATGTTACAACCGGTTCAAAGGAGAATTCAAATGACTCACACATATAAAAGGCAATCATGAAAGCTGAAATAAATGTGCAAATAGATGTGAAGCTGATGAATATCCATAGGGAAATAACCAGTCGCATGTTACTGGATAAAATTAATTTTCATTTCCATGGACAAGAATTTTTTTTTTTTGCATTACTAAATAGCTCAAGAAGGATGAAAGGAGCAGGACCAAATAGAATCAGAAGACTAGGAAAAGTACACTACCCAGGATACTCAGTACTTTTGTGGGTTTGTTTTTTTTTTCCATTTCAACACCTTTGGCAATTTTCCCACATAATCCTATCAACAGAAACCTTTTTTTGTGCATCACGTTTTGTTGTAGTTATTACTATGATTTACCAATTGACCTTGTAAGTAAGGTCAATTGACCAAAGTAAGAAGAGGAGGTAAGGTTTACCAATTGACCAAAGTAAGAAGAGGAGATTGTCAAGCTTCCTTTAAAAAGGGGTTTCAAATCAACTGCTTTTCAAAAAGTGTAGCTGCCAAGTGTTTGAGAAAAAGTTGCATGAGATCACTGTATTCTCTATGGCTAACATCCTTTGGTGGCACTAACAAGTAGCCATGTGCTGTTGGTACAAGTTCCTTCCAGTTCTCCATACGGAGAATGTGTTTGTTTTTAATCTGCCACCATTTACTGGCACTTAGAAGATCATGTTTGTTTCAGGAGATCTGCTTGACAGCCTGTGGTGTACACGAGAAACTCAGCAGACACTCTGTTACAACATGGCAGTAGAGTATACAGTGAATATATCGCCTCTCAGCTTAGTAAATGGGCAGCAGTGGGATGTTTAGCCAGCAAATGGCTTCTTGGAGGAGGCCCATACCTTACTATGAGTACTCTACCTTCCACTGTCATTTTAAAGCTCTGACTGAACACAGCCCTGGGATGATTTGTGTCCTCTGAATAGGAGGTAGTCGTTTTCTGATAGTTCCTATTAGGCAGACATCAATGCTTCCTGGAAACTTGAAAGGAATATCACAAGCCTGAGGGGCTTTCGAGTTTACTCCTCTGAGCCACGTTGGTTGATTAAGTTTGAGAGTCTTGTGTGAAGTGTTTTGAGGGAGTCCACACTGTGAGGTCGGCAACACAATACTTCTTTTTCTGATTACCTTCCCCAGGGCCTTCGAGTCAAAAACCTCACACTTGCACTCACTTCACTTAAAATTTTACAAAAGCCAGAACCCCTGAGGTCTCATTGGCTTCTACTGAAATGTGCCTTTGCTGCCAAAAATCTATCTTCTTTAACAGAGGCCTATATCCTCCCACCTATCTCCCCTTCAGAAAATTGTCCTGCTGTGGATTAGACCTCATATGCTCTCCTTCTGATATCCACGATGAATCTGACTCTGTGACTACAATAATTCAGATTCAAATAATTACATGCTAGGTTTAGTAGTGAGTGCCAGCCCCAAATGTGATAATTTCTTTTCCCGCAGCCTCGCACAAAGAGGTAATTTGTTCCGTGCCCCCAGCAACAGGTGAATGGCACAAAACATGAGCAATGCATACACAGAGAGAAAAGCACATTTTATGGATAAAATGGCTGACAGAAAAATGATCCATGGTCACAATTACTAAATTTGCATTAATCACTTTGGGATGGATGCTCTCATTGTATGAGTCTTGGGAAATCTGGCAGAGGAAAGCTGTTGCCTAGAGGATAAAAATAGCTTTCTTCTTGCCATCATAAGCCTGAGCACGGAGAGATTCAATTCCCTTGCCAACTTTTTGAAACTCCAGCCCAAGGCACTCAAGTGTCACTTAAACCCCTCCACTTCTTAATCAAATTCCAAGTTTCTCTTTTTCCAATACTTTGGTTTTATTTGCTCTCAAACAACAGTATCAAATAAGCTTGCCTTTCTCTTGGCTAGTATTAGGAACAGCACATAATTGAAAAATTATGCACATAATTAGAAAAAATAAAAGCTATTCCACAGGTAAATATACAGAAGGTGAAATACATAAGTGTATATATATATATATATATATATATATATATAAATGAAGATTTTAGGCTTCTTAGAAACCATTCAGTCCAATTTATAAATTGTCAGGAAGAAATAATTACTTGAGTGCCACTGCAACCAATAAATAATTAAGCCACAGGTGAAAATGAAAGAAAATCTATGCTAGGAACATGGTATGAAGAAAACTCTGTATCTCTAGCTGCACTACAACTACAGATAAACAGTGGAAAACTTGGAGGAAAACAGATTAAAACATAATAGATGGTGAATGAGAGAGCCAACAGTATTTACATATTCATATGAATGGAGGTTCAATGGTTAACTTTTTGTTCTATTCATTATACCTATGGAGATCTTCATTTACCTGGGAAACGGTTTCTTTCATGCCCACAAACCAAGAATGTCACTCTTGAGCAGCTTCTCCACCACTCCCACAAGCACTAAAAACCTCTTCATGCCTCATCATTACTACCTCCCGACACACATACCCCTGTAAGAGTTCTCTAGTTTCTACCTCCTATTTCTGCGTGTACCATCTTTGTGAGCATGGCTATAAATCCTTTCCCAGTTCTTGTTTCAGAAACATTCTCCAGAAACAAATATTTTAAACTAAACATTTTACTCCTGAGGCCATTCTCACGAAACGGACTTTGGTTCTCCTTTATTCTGTTTGCAGATGACATCTGGAGGAGGCCAAGGGGATGTGGAGTGCATCTATAACATGTTACCTCTTCCAATTCCAGTATGTTCTGTCTGCATTGTTCCCATCTTTTTAAAAAAAATAAACAAGCTTTTTTTCTTCTTTTTAAATCCACAAAACTAGACAAGAAAATAACATTGCAAGGGATGGGGAGTGCAGAAATGCCAGCATTTTACAGTAACTCTTGGACTGCTAACCATTGATGGTAGAAAAGATTATGATCTGAGTCAACATACGAGTAATTGTCAAAGCTGAGGCCCAGACATGAGGGAGCGCAGCTGAAATCAGTAAAGCTGTCTACCGAATCACAAAAGAACACAGACGGGTGACAGAGCCTGGTCAAAACCAGAAGAACTGCCTAGCTAAGCCTCATCTAAGTGGCTAAACTGTAAAATCATGATCTAACCAAATGCTTATTGTTTCAAGTTACTAACTATTGGGGTGACTTGTTGTATGGCAATAGACAACTAATACCATGCTTATGTCTGCACCATGTGACTTCACAGAAAGAGTTTGCATGTCTGGATACTTGGATGCCCAGGTTCCTGAATGCATAGATTCTGTCACACACAAGTCCTGTGACCTTTGTCAAGTCATTTAGTTCTCAAACTTTTCATCTGTAAAATGAGAAGTTGCTAACGTGATAGATATACAATACCACATTCAGCTTTATGACTCTATCAAAGACAAAAAGAGAAAAGGACTTCAAAATATTCCTGTCATTAAAGCAAAGAGAGTATGACAGGTATATGCTTCACAGATTACCACTTCTTAAGTGACTGGGAGAATGAATTTTAACAGCTCTGAAAGCAAAATTAAATCTTGAGTTGAATATATGTATTTATTTCACATTTTCTCTTCTCATCCATCTACCACCACAAAAAAGAAAGTAAAGGATATAGTTCAGTAACAATAAAAATAAATAGTAGACAATAGAAAGAAAGGAATTTTTAGATTATCAAGCATTAAGCCCCATTACTAGACTCTAAGCAAAAAAAATAACCTAGTGACTTTGCCTTTGTATTTAAAGAAAATCTAGAAAGCAGCTCTATGCTTTCTGAAATAGAGTTAATTAACACACGAAATGAATGTTTACTTATTTTCAAATGTAAGACCACCAGAATTCTGCGTACTATCAATGTATTTCTTCACAGTTCTAAATCTATCATTCTTCACTCTACCTTGTTTTTCTCAAGTTCTACTATAATTTTTCCTTTGTGCCAGTTGACACAATGTCAGGCTTTGTCAATAGAGAGAGCTGAAGGGATGCTGTAAAACCCAAACAGAAGAGGCTTTTCTAGATTCAGGAGGTTCCTATATTGCAGCTCCTAGGTGATGGGTGTGCAGGACACCCATTGGCAGTCAATATCTGGCACGTTCCTTGGCCACAGTTGACCTCGATGGGACGGCTCAGTCTGTAAGTTTTTCTGCCCCCAGCTGGCTGCTTTCTGTGGACAGACCCCAGCTGTTACTATTTGTATAACCACAGTACATGATAAACAACAAGTGCTGTACTATCATTTTGATCCTTTTTCAGTAGCAGTCAACTATTATCATATCAAAAAAATAGCTTATCAAAAAATATGTGAAAGTTAATAATTCATGTATTGTCTCTTAAGTTTCAGAAATAAGATTTTCTGCTCCTCAAAGTAGGAAGCCTAGCTGCATTATCAAAGAATAAGCAAATTATAAGAGTTACATCCGGGCTGACTTTTTTTTTTCTGGAGAATACAAAATCATTGACTATAGTCAGAAGACAGACAGTAAACTTATTCTTACTATGTAAAATACCAATCATGGTTTTAGGAAGGTATCCCTCTAAAATAATATCAGTAGTGCAAACACACATTTAGTCTTAAAATATATATATATATATATATATTCTGAATTCTCTTTAGAAACTTATTGTGGACATGGGCTGGAAGTGAGTCATGTGCTTATGGTTTGCCTTAGGTCAGGCTCCTTGGAAGCAGATCTTAAGAAGAGTGTTGTTTTGCTGGTATTGTATTAAGGAAATAATCCCAGGAGAGATCACTAAGAAAAGTTGGTAAGGAAATGGGGAACGTGGGACAAAGAAAAGTAAGAAGGTAACCAGGGCTGCCCTTGCAGACAACGCCCCAGGTGGGCTCCTTCAACCCACTGCTGTAGAGCTCTAGAGTTTTGGGTTTTAGAATTTTCTCAGCCTGAGGTGAGAGAGCTGGGTTTTCAAGCTTCCATAACATCAGTCATTGGTTAATGTTTCATAACATCAGTCGTAACATCAGTCAAGGGCCTCCTAGAGGAAAGTCCCCTTCCAGGCATTTTGCGCTCTCTGCCCATGCCTGCGGAGCAGATCTAATAAACTGAGGGCTGACCTCTGCACAGGCTGCAATAGCAAACCAGAGCAGGGCATGGGAGGATGCAGGAGTAGGCAGAGTTCAGGTTGGATCCAAGAGCATCTGAGCAGACCCACATCAGCAATCGCTACTTAACAAAAGAAAACAATTCTTCTGTCCTTCTTACTGTTTTTATTTCGGATGATCATCTGAACTATTCTGAATAAGATGCAACAGAGAAAAGATCTATGATCAAAGAACTTATCAACAGATCAGGCATGGTGTCAAGTAGTGATGACCAGAGATGGGTTTAGTAGCCCCCGGTACTAAGTCAAGACCCCTCTCTTGCAAAATAAACAACAATGTTCAAAGGAAATCAGGGAGTCATGTAAAATTCAAACATTACATTACATTCTGTTTAAGTATAATCATTAGGGACTGTAGATGTGAAGGCATTCTCCAGGAGCCTCTAGGTGCTCTTTTCAGTGTCACCTTATGCATTTGTTTGAGGCTCCAGGCTGAACCTAAATAGTTAGGTATGTTATCTAATTTGGGTTCAGAATATTTCTTTTTGGTTCTATACAGCCTGACTGAATCATATCTATCCCCTGACGATGCATAAACACTGAAAGTAAAAAAGTGGAGAGAAAACTGCTCGACCAGAGAATACAAAAGGATACAGGGAAGTGAGAGTTTTTCAAAAGCTACAAGTAAAAAGAAATTTAGCAACATATAAAATTATTATACGAAAAGTATGAATTCCACCCTCTCGTGGAAAAAAAAAAAAAGGACATGCAAGATGACTTCAGGATAGCTTAATTGATTAAGTAGGGATGCTTAAGGATTACAGAGCACCCTTATCTGTATTTATATCAAGTAATGAAACATTAACAAATCTGAGCTTACAATGATATTCTAAGAGGGTAAGGTAAACAGTGACTGCCGGGAATGATGAGGTACAGTGTCTAATGGTTTTGTGTCTGGTTGATTTCACCATACATGTGTAAATAACATATATGTATGGTTCAGTCTTTGACAAAGAATAAAAAAATACAAATCAGATGTCATGTCTTTTCAAAAGAATTAAGGATATAACAAGATTAATCAGATAAATCAGAATAATCCAGAAAACTCATTCTCAAGTTCACAAACCTAAAATTAATGAAACATCAATGTCCGAGCAAACAAGGAGGGATCACTGAATACGAAGAGATAAGAACAGCAGAAAGAAACTTCAGTTATACTGAAACCAGACATTGATTTCTTTCTCTCTCTCTTCCTATCTTTCTCTCTCTTTCCCTCTTTCTTTCTCTCCCTCCTCTTTTCCTAATGAGAAATTAATTACATACAATAAAGTATACTAATCTTTCGTATACAGTTCAATGATGGACTTTTTAAACACACACACACACACACACACACACACACACGCATACAAGCATGCCCACACAAGTATGTGATCATTTCCAACACCCAACTTCTCAATTAAATTCCCTAAGGAGCAATTACCCTAATCTCTATCACCATACATAAATTATACTGATTTTTCAACTGTTCATAAGTAGATTCATACAGAACTCATTTTTTTGTTGTGCTTCCTTATAACTCCTTATGTATTTGAGATCATCATGTTGTTTCATTTATCAGAAGTTTATTCTTTTTGATTATTGTGCGCATTACATTGTGTGCATGTACTACGTTTTAACTGTCCTTTCTGTTTGTGAAGGAAAGTATAGACTTTCTTTTGGGGAGCTATTATGAATGTTGTTGCTGCATGCTTTTATACATGTGAATTGGTGAACATAAGGCACATTTCTGTGTGGTACGTGTGCAGGAGAAGAATTAGTAGGGCAGAGGGCATGATGTTTGGCTACGTAGATACAGACAGTTTTCCAAAGAGGCTGTTTCAATATCTATTTCTCCCAGCATTATATCAGTGTTTCAAATGCTCCCAGAATTTGGCATTACCCTCCATTTGATTTAATCATTCTGATGAGATTAAGTGGGATAATGTTGTGTTCATAATTTGCATTTCCATGATGACTAGTAATATTAACTGCCTTTTCATGTTTATTGGCATATTGATATCTCCTTTCATGAAGTACCTGCTCATGACATTTAGTCATTTTTATTTTTAGCTGTGTAGTCTATCTTTCTTATTAATTTGAAGTAGTTCTTTATATATTTTGGATATGTCTTTTTTTCAGATACATTTTTATAATCATCCCCGACTATATATTTTGCTGTTTCACTCTGTGAATATGTTGTTTTGTGTTTTTTTGAAAGAACAGAGTTCGTAATTTAAATAAGCTCTTAGTTTATTTTATCCTCCTTTTAAAAAAAAAGCGTTGCCTACCAAAAGATTAGAAAGAAAACCTCCATAATTTTTATAGGTCTTGTAGTGTCTCTTCCACTTTTAAATCTATAATCCATCTAGAATAGTATTTTTGCATATGGTGTGTCATGGTTAACGTTTTTCCATGTGGACATTTAATTGAAGGAGAACTATATATTGGGAAGAAAAATTCTTTCTCCACTGATTGTATTGGCAAGTTAGTCATAAATCAGGTTATGTTTATACTCGTAAGTTTATTTCTACAATCTAATCTGTTCCACTGATTTCTTTGTCTTTTCTTGCATGACACCATACTGACTTAATTTTATAGTTTTTGGGTTTTTTTAACTTTAGTTTTAACTCTTGATAGTCTATAAATTTAAGTCCACAGATTTTTCTTGAATATTGCATTAGCTAATCTAGATTATTTGTATTTAATCATTCATTTTAGAAAAAAACAAAAACTCAATAACCAAAAAGAAAACTTGTCAATGTCCACAACAACATATGCTGGGATTTCAATAAGGATTATGTTAAATTTATAGATAAATTTGAGATCTTAAAAACATTCATTCTTTTGATTCATGACTATGCTAGAGCTTTCCATGTGTTTAGTTCATGAAATTCTCCTAGTAATATTTTATAGATTTAAGTATGAAGATTGTACACATTCTTTATTAGATTTACTCTTAGATGTTTCATGCTTCTTGCTGCTATTTGGAGATGGTGTGGGTTTTTTAAATGTTGTTACGATTATAATTTAATATAAATAGAAATTATTTCTGAATATTACCTTTCTGTCTAACAACATTAATAAATTCACTCTAATTTGGTTTTCCTTTTTGTCATTTTTCCTTCCTTTCTTTATTAGTATCAGACCACTTCATTTAGGGGAAGAAAAAAAACACATTTATTTTGTAGCATTGTTTAATGCTACCCACATAGTTTTTATAGGAATCTTTCCACAGTTCTGTGATGATAATCATGAAAAATTGTTTAGATTTACATTGATTGCCAAAATTAACATATTAAAGTGTTATATGAATTATTTTCATCTGTTTGAAAACTTAACTTTTTCTATTAAAAAAGGGGGGAAGGTAAAGAAGTCTTCCAAAAATGCTACCAGTATAAAGAGAAGAGAGATGAAAATGAAATTTTATGTACAGTATTATAAATAACTCAGTGCCTACATACACAATGCCAGGAAGAGAAATGAGGCAATCTTTGGAAGATTTAGACAATGCTGAAATTTAATTAATTTTTCTTTCTCCTTTGTATATGGACCAAATTTTCTAATGAAGATTATATGTGTATTTAACTTAAGTAGATAAGCCTATTTTTTTAATTTGGCAAATACTTATTAGGTGCCTACAAGCACCAAATATAAATAATAAGAAAAGATTTTCAACTAGTGAGACACATACAGCTCCTGAGACAATTTTACAATGTTACTGTTTCCTTAATAGGAAAAAAAGAATGGATGCTTCTCAGTTTTGATGTATGATTGAGAAGTAAGGTAGAAATAAGGAAGTTAGGTAGCTGCGACATGACAAACCAGTAGTATATTCCAGACAAAGAGAGAGAAGTATACATCTATGACGAGAAGGAATGATATGTGAAATTAATAAATAAAAATATTGGTTCTCTCTAAACAATATCCTCTGAACAGTACTTCCTGCATGCAGCTCTCTCTGAACAATATTCCTTAAATAACTTTGGAATGTAATTGTTTGTTCTTTCCCCTGCCATGGATTCATGCTATCCTCTTCCATCTCTCCCTCGTCCCCCACCCCCTCGATAAAGTATGTTGGAGAGTCCCTTTTTAAAAAAAATTTGTCATTGAGAAGAAGATTCAGAGTCACATGATCTTTAATATCATAGCACCAAAGATAAAAGCCTTATAACAATTTTCTTAGGAAAAGAATAGTTTCGTTTATGATACTGGAATGAATATAGAGTTAGGCTAAAAAGATGAAGTTCTCCTTTTTCCATTTTGTTATCTTTCAATTCCTCACTTTACTATATATTGAAAAGGTGCAAATTTTCATTTTTCCTTAAGTATACAGGAAACTTTATGTAATGAGCTGGACTACTAGAGTTAAAAGGGATGCTTACAGTATCCAAGAACCTCTTACAAAATGTTTAAATATAAATTTGTAAAATTTTATGTTTTTAAGGCATTTTGAGTGATTTTTTGGAACATAAAATTGTAATAATTAATATATCTAAATGTATATGTATTGGTCAATATGATATATCGCTTACTGTTTCCTTTAGCCTTTTGAAAAATCTAAAGAACAAACTTAAATATCTAAACACAACATATAAATACATACACTTTCCTCGATTAAATATAGGAACAAAAGTAATCAATTCAGATACAAGGTTAACATAATCCAATGAAACAGAAATTCAGAATATAAAAATTATGGTTATGTTGGTAATGATGATGGTCTGATGATTATTAAAATAATGATGATCATAATAAAAATATCTAAAATCTATAGAAAGCTAAAAATATACCAGTATTTTACATTCTGAGCCATCACTTTCTCCTAGAAAAGCCTTATAGTTATCTATGATTATTATGTCTTCTTTTGTGAAAGTGTAAATTAAGGTGCAAAGAGTTTAAGTAAGATATTCAAAGTCAAATAGCCAGTTAATTTTAGAACAAGGGTTTGAATTAAGGGACAATGACTTCATGCCTATAGTCTTAACTATAAGCTATATTACCTATATATACCATGCTATATTACCACTTATTTTGTAGTTAACTTAGATCTATTATTTTTAGCCAAAAAAAGAAATAACAACACTAGCCAAAGGCATCTCCTGTGGCTAGTTATATATATATAACTAGAAAAAAAAAGTGAGTATATATACATATATATACATATATACATATATGTACATATATATATACACACACACGCGTGTGTGTGAATGCTGTTATAACAATAACCTGATCCTTATTTCTGGGTTTATAAAATCAAACATTGAACTCTACTTAGGGATTTAAGAGCCTATCCTTCATCTTTTCTAAGCTTAGGAGAAAAAAATGTGTGTGTTTTTTTCCCCTTCCAGGGAGGAGAGGTGGCCTTTTTACTAATCTCCAAGAGTGCTCTGAATTCATTTAAACCTGGTAAAATCTTTCACTTGAAAGAATGGAGATGGTTATGTTATGGAACTTCTGTTAAAGAAACAGAGGCTTTGAAGGGACTGCCCTGTCTCCACAAGTTATTTATTCTCAAGAAGAGAACATCAAAACCGCTCCAATTCTTTTCAGAAAAAGTTCTTTTATGTGTTTTATTTTGAGAACCAATCTACCTAAACACTTCAATCTTCTGAATTATTCTTAAAAACTTTAAAGATTTAAATTCTAAAATACACTCTTTGGAAAAAAACGAGGATGAAGTGATAGGTTGGTGTGCTATTAAGAGAATTTCCAAGTAGGGCAGTCAGGAAGACAAATGAGAAATATTGCACAATTAAAATTTTATTGACTTCTAACATTTAGTATTTGCTCTTTAACCTTTCCATCAGTTTACAAATTTTCATTGCAAAATGAATGTATCCAGAGAATTGAAATAAGATTTTTAAAAATACAGTCAATGGAAATTCATATTTAGAGAGTTTTTCAGATTATAAGGCAGCTAGTTTTCAGTGTGAATTTTTTATTTGCCCTCTGAATAACACAAAAATTTCCATATGCCCAGTTTTAAACTGTCAGAAAACCATGAGTACTTCTGTTTTACACTAAATATAACAAAGTGATAACTAATTTCTATTTCAACTTTAGATGTTTGCTTATAGTTATGTCAAGTGTTTTGAGCAATAAATTTGTACTGCTTCCAAAACTGGAAAGTACTACCGTCTCCTGGGTATTCATAAAAATCACATAAATGATTACAGTGTTAGTTGTAATGACTCCTAATATGTTTAATACAAACTTGGAGATTCTTCTGTTAGGAGGTCTCACCCCAATGAGCAAAGAGGCAAAATTCAAAATCTGTATGGAGACTTTTTTCCAACTTTTTCAATCGGCCCATAAAGTAAAGTGAAAGGATTCTACAAGTTTCAACTAAACAAACACTTCTAAGCAAATCAGAGTATAAAAAATCATGTTTAATCCTAAGACATTTTCAGGTCATGTAAAAATTGTTTGTCAAATATAATTGTTCTCTGTCCCTTTTTAAACATCGTGATGTTTGGCTTTGAATTGTATTTGATTATAGTAAAATTGACAGTACACAGCAATTTATATGTAGATTCTAGAATGGTGAATACAAAGACTCAGAACCTCAAAGAGAGCCTGCAAAATGTAATTATAAACTGGAACAGAGAGAATCCTCAGTTTCTGCAATCACCTAGATATATTACTAGTGGAATTATAGTATTCAATACTGCAAATATTCTAATAACTACTCCTGGGAATATACTAATATTTTTAAGCCTCCTTTCCCCACTGGGGAAGAAATAATTGCTCTTGAAGCATAAATTATTTACAGAAAAATATTTTTATTTGTGTGCTGTTTAAAATCTTACAAAGCATTCAAATATGTGTTTAAAAGTTAAACTAAATATTTGACACAAAATATATATACATGTATATATGTAATACACTGTCTATACATACAATGAAAGAATTTCAATCTAAAATGGAACCAGAAGATATGAAATTGAGACTCTCATACATGTGCCCTCACAAGAACGGAATTTTAGAACTGAGAGACAGATTTCTCCTAAATGCATGAAGACAGGCTTATCTCCTGACCAATGAACATCCACCAAGAATCTCTCTCCATCCTTAAGGCAATGAACTTACTGTTTAGACTCTGGTTGGACTTCCCCTTCTTTGCTCTCCTTCTCCATAAATAAAAGCCCACCCCCAAACCTCAACAGACTTGTTTGTAGCTTGTTAGAGCAAGCATTTCCAGAATTGTAGTTCCTCTGCTATTCCCAAATACACTCTGTTTCTGGTAATTTGAGTTGCCATAGTTTACCTCTTTATTTAGGTATTTATAGTATTTAATATACATATTTATTCAGAAAAAAAGTCCTTTGTAATTGATATTATCAACCACATCTTGATTTGAGGAAACTAAGACTCATAATAATAAACTATCCAAAGTGATATAATTAGCAAACGGTAGACCTGGGTGTAAAGTTAATCCTTTAAAGTTGAAGTCCTATGCACTTTCCAGTATACCAGGAAAGGAAAAGTATACTATAATTCTTATTTTAAAAAGGACCACACAGCCTAAATATTGAACACTAGCATGCAATACTTAGAGTTTCTTATTGCTGAAATGTCCCAGTAAGAGTCATCTATTTTTCTACATCCTTACCAATCATGGCTTCCCTCTGAACTGATTAGTCAGAAGGGAAAATGAGATAAATCAATTCTTAAAACAAACCACCAGGTGAAACTGCATAGGTGACTACTTTCAGAGGTTAATTATCTCTCCGAGGGAAAGACTAGAATCTCAGAAGGAATTTGAACACCTTAATACATCATGGATTAAGCTCATGCCTTTGAAATTGCAGAGATTTTCTCCACCCCAAGATAAGCTAAATGGAAGAATCAGGAAAACAAAAATAGAAACTGGGTTTACCATTTTTTTTTAACATAAAAGAATTTTCTCCGCAAGTTTTTTACTTCATCATCTGCCATTGAAGAATGTAAAACTACCGAGTACTGCAATGAGAGTCATATTCAAAGAATTCCAAATATACCCCAAATATAACCTGGTTTCCAGGCGTACCCTACATTTCACATTGTTCATCATCTTCACTGTCAGAAGTTGTATTCTCATCTATTAGATCATCAGCTAGATGACATTTATCACTCAGCCATTGTTCACTATATAACACTTAAAATATCTTTCCCAGATGGCCAAAAAGAAAGAGATCTAAAAACTCTGAGAGAAAAAAAAGAAAAATGTTGGAGCAGCAATGTATTTGAAAATGCACTGACAGTTTGACAATTGATACAGTTGTGTGAAATGATTCTGGTAATGGCCAAGATGAAATAAGCTTACAATAACCGATAATATGCAATGCTAATAATTAAAACTCTGGACAGAATACAAAGAGAATTGATACAAAAACTCTAAAATATAAACAATAACAGATTGAAGAGAGGTGTCAAAACTTGAAGGAAGTCCAGCATAGCCGTGAGCTAAGTTTTTCCCCCCCTTTTTTCTCCCATGTTTGAGCTGAGAGCAAACTAAGCCTCATAACTAACTGCACAGAGAGCATTGATAAAAAAATCTCCCAGAGAAACCCTATTTTTAAAACATTAGGACTGGGAAAAGGAAATTCTTCACCTGGAGAATACAAGAAGAATCCCTGGTGGGTTTGTTGCTGTTTTGTTTTGGGTTTGTTTTTTATTTGTTTCTTTCCTGGACCTGCTCTGAAGTCAGCCAATATTAACCGGTTACAGCAGAAGAGAAACCGAAAACCTTAAGAGAAATAGATCACGCATACATTGCTTGCAGGAATGTAAAATGGTACAACCTCCCTAGAAACCAGTATGGCAGTTTCTTACAATACTAAACTTCTGCACCTACAATGCAGCATTTATACTCTTGAATAATTATCCCAGAGAAATAAAAACTTGTGCTCACATAAAACTCTGTACAGGAATTTTCATAGTAGCTTTATTCATAATAGCCCAAATTGGAAACAACCCAAATATCTTTCAATAGGCAAATAGTTAAACTTCAGTATAGCCTTACCAAGACTACTCAGTAATAAAAAGGAAAAAAAAAGTAATGATAAATGTAACAACCTGGATGGTCTCAAGGGAATTATCCTGGGTGAAAAAGACAATCTCAATAAATCACACATTGTATGATACCATTTATGTAACACTTCATAAATGACAATTTATGGAAATGGAGAACAGATAAGTGGTTGATAGAGGTTAGAAAGCAGGTGAATGGGGGATTGAAGAAGGTGTCTGTGATTATAAGAGGGGCAGATGACAGATCCTTGTGATAGAATTGTTCCGTATCCTGAGCATAATGGTAGTCAAATAAATCTACACATGTGGTAAAACTCCACGGAACAAAACACACACACACACACACACACACACACACACACACACACACACGCATTTAAAACCAGTAAAACCTGAATAAGATCAGTAGATTGCATCAATTTCTTTTGGGTGTTTGCACTCTAGTTGTGATAGAGTACAATTGTGATATTGTACTCTAGTTATACAACGTGTAAACTTGCAGAAAACTGGGTAAATCAATATATCAATGGAATAGAAGTGAAAGTCTAGAAATAAACCTGTACATTTATGGCTAATTGATTTTCGACAAAATTGCCAAGATTCTTGGGGAAAGAAGTCCTTTTCAATAGATGATGATGAAAAAATTGGATTTTCACATGCAAAAGAATAAATGTGGACTCCTAATTCATAACATAGACAAAAATTAAAACTTAAATCAATGACCTAAATATAAGAACTAAAACTATAAAACTCTTAAAAGAAAATTTACAGGGATAAATCCTCATGACCTTGGATTTGGTTATAGATTATTAACATGGCACCAAAAACATGAGTAACAAAGGAAGAAAAAAAGATAATCTGGACTTTATCAAAATGTAAAATGTTTGTGCATCAAAGGACATTATCAAAAAAGAAAAATGACTACCTAAAGATTGGGAGAAAAATTTGCAAATCATTTATCTGAAAGGATTTAGGATTCATAATATATAAGGAAATTCTACAACTCAAGAACAACAAAATTAATAATTAAAACAATTAAAAAACAATTTTAAAAATGGGCAAAGGACTTGAATAGTCATTTTGCTAAACAAGATACACAAGTGGCCCATAAGCACATGAAAAAAATGCTCAACATCTTTAGTCATTAGAGAAATGCAAAACAAAATCACAACATACTCTTATCACTTTGCACCTATTAGGGTTGCTATAATCCAGAAAAAGAAAGAAAAAGGAAAAAAAAAATTGTTGGTGAGTATATAGAGAAATTGAATCTTTGTACTAGAAATAATGTAGAATGGTGTAGCTGTTGTGGGAAATAGTTTGCTCATTTCTCAAAAAGGAACTTATAATCTAGTCATTCCACTCCTAGGTATATACAAGTATGCCAAAGAATTGAAATAAGGGACTCATACAAATATTTGTACACCAATGTGCATTCCAGTATTACTCACAATAGCCAAAAGGTGGAAATTATCAAAGGGTTCATCAACAAATGAATGAACAAAATGCAGTGTATATATACACAATGGAATGTGATTTAGACATAAAAAAGAATAACGTTCAGCTACATTCTATAATATGAATGAAGCTTGGAAACATTGTACTAAGTGAAATAGGCCATATACAAAAGGACAACTATTATATAAGTCTGTTTATATGAACTATCTAGAACAGGCAAATTCCTAGAGACAGAAAAATATTAGAGGTTATCAGGAGCTGGCAAGATGGGAAAATAGGGAGTTACTACTTCATAGTTACAGACTTTCTATTTGAGGTGATGAAAAGGTTTTGCAAATAGATAGTGGTGATGGTTGAACAATATTATGAATATAATTAACATCACTGAATTTCACACTTAACCATGGTTAAATGGTAAATTTTAACATATATATTTAACATACGAGGTCTGACAATTAGGTTCACAAACTTGTTGCAACGCTGTTGCTAACCTTTTTTCATATCAGAGGGATTATTCATTATAAATTTGTACGAACTGGACAAACAGTTAACCAAGTTTACTATTTGGAAGTGCTGAAAAGGCTGCATGAAAAAGTTAGATGACCTGAACTTTTCACCAACAATTCATGGCTCTTGCATCACGACAATGCACCAGCTCACATGGCACTGTCTGTGAGGGAGGTTTTAGCCAGTAAATAATAACTGTATTGGAATACCCTCCCTACTCACCTGATCTGGCCCTCAAAGGCTTCTTTCTTTACCCAAAAATCAAGGAAATATTGAAAGGAAGTCATTTTGATGACATTCAGGACACCAAGGATAATACGACAACCTTGATGGCTCTGATGGCCATTCCAGAAAAAGAGTTCCAAAATTACTTTAAAGGACTAGGTGCTGGCATTGGGCATAGCTTCCCAAGGAGAGTACTTCGAAGGTGACCGTAGTGATATTCAGCAATGATGTATGTAGCACTTTTTCTAGGATGAGTTTGTGAACCTAATTGTCAGACCTCATATGTGTGTGTGTGTGTGTGTGTGTGTGTGTATATATGATAGGATTGGGTTGGGAGATAGGGTTTACAAAGGGTCAGCGTGAGGAACTACTTTGTGGTGATGGGTCTGCTCTGTATCGTGATAGTGTTGGTAATATACAATCATTCCACATTGCACATTTCAGTTCCACTAACTCCTCCTGCCTGTACTACTGATGCAGAAATCCTCTAAACTGTCCCATTATAGTTTCAAACATGCTAAGATATGCAAAATGGCAGGATATCCTGAGCCTTTTTTGCATTTGTCCATATTCATAGAATTGTATACCAAAATACATGAATTTTGTTGTATGTAAATTTAAAAAAGTAATACATTCCCCAAAAGTAAAAAGACTTTAGAAATAATTTAAAGAAATAAAATGCTTGTTACCCACTAACATAAGCAATGTGTAGGCTTCAATGATTTCCAAAGAAGTTCTGGTTTTTGTGTGGTATTCTTTTTTTTTATTTTACTGTTTCCTTATAGTTAAGTATTTCCAAATTATATGACAAAAATGTAAGTGCTTCATCTGTGAGGACACTGGCTATCCACCTAGCTTATAATTAGAATTTACAGAACATGTACTGGTATAGCATTCATGAAAATTAAACAAGAACATTATTAAGTGCCTCATCAAGTAGAAGGAATTTCATGGTTTTCTGATGGAAAGTGTTGGCTCAGTCTTTAACAATTGACAGACCAAGCTAATCATCATATTTAAACCTTTACTTTGCCTCAGGTTCAATTCTGTCCCTATTAAAGGACAATGGCCATTGGTCCTCTGAGCCCTGCCATTAATCATTTCTGAATTTATGCCACTAAATTTTTAAATAATTTGTATAAGATTGAAGAAGTGCTCTATTTTTTTTCACTATGATAAAACTCTATATTGTTTCTTCCTGAAGATTCATGAATCACATTATCTGTAACTATTTCTGATTTCCCATATTAGAAGTAATCATTTTTCTCCCAATGTATTTTTAATAAGTCCAGGAGTGAGGAGTATTAACATTTCAGTTCTTTCAACGTGTCTAAAGTGAATAGCAGCTATGCCAGTCATAACTGTCTCTAAGACTGTGAGTTCTTTGCCTGACTACGAATTCAGCTGCTAATAACTTCCAGGATTCCCTTTTGTCAGGGAATCATTCCACATCCCACCTTTCAATTCCACTAACTCCGCCTGCATGTACCACTAATGCAAAATTCCTTTACAACTGTCCCCCTGCAGTTTCAAACATGCCAAGGTATGCAAAATTTCAGGATCAACACACCCTGTTCTTTTTTAACCATGATTGCTGATCTCTCAAAACAGAAAATAAAACGGTTTCATAACACACAGAATTGCGTTGAAGTCACAAACGTTCCACTCAATGCCATATAGAAACACCAATTTCATCGTTGGTCTCACAACAACCATACAAAATGAGATTTGTAGTTGGTGTGAGTTTGGGTGATCTGTAGTAACTCTGCCATCTTTATGGAAACCCCAATGGAAAGAAAACTCATGTGTTTTCCTTTCCAGTATGTTAAGATTACTTTTATTTGAAACATTGTTCACAGCGCTGAAACTCTGCTTTGTGACATATTGTATTAATAGTTCACATCTGCATTTTACAGTTATAATCTAATGGTTATAGAAACAGAATTATCTACATGCACTAAAGTCCTTGCAATCTTTGCCTCTGTTTTCAGAGGTAAAGCTTATTATACTGTATTTACATCTTACATTTGAAACCTTTTAAGTTATGCATTACATAGTCATAGCTTTTAAATTATCCACATCTACTTGAAATAATGTTGACAAATCTTATGGATCCTCTTGGGTCCTTAATAGATCTTCCTACCCCCTCCCCCCATCATTAGGGTTTAAACAAAGGTCCATGGATAGAAACGATACCTATATTCTTTCTGATTTATCATGCCAGGGCACTCATACACCATGGCACTATAAGGTGTAAATATAAAATAAAAGGTTTCTTGGGAAAACTCACCAGCAGAGAGGCTGCCGAGTGGATGTCTCCTCCATCCTCTTGGCATGGAGAAGAGAGGCATGCTGGGTAGATCACAGCTGGATAGCCTTTGAGTTTAGCTTCTGGTAGCTGGCTGTTTTACTATTGAGCTAATTCAAACCTGCTGTGCTAGCTGCTGGCTAAGCTACCAAAAAATGGAGGTGGAGGGACGAGGATAATGAGCCTCAAAGCCATCCAAATGTGTCTCTCCTCAGTCCATTGGTGGTTCATTAAGTACACATCTTTCCATTAACGTCAATGGATTCTGGGTCACAGTGATTCTTGCATAATGGCTTGAGAGGTCTCCTACAGCTGGAACAAATATCAAGCCACTGCTTAAAACAATTGTGAAAGACGATTTGGGCCCTTTCATCCCTACCTGAAATAAGAAACCTATACACACCATGCATTTTCTGGGGGTCACAGTTATCCGTGCCTGACTAATTGAGGTCTGTCATCCCTCTTTGATTGTAAGACTATATTGACTTAAAAAAAAAAAAAAAAGTTTTTCAGAGACTCAGAAATCACCCTTCTGTTATCAAAAGCACCTTCTGGGCATAGAAGACGGTAGTCATACAACCCTGAGAGGCAAAGTCAACATCCAGATTCACATCTCTCTCCACCGTCCTCAATCTGGGCAACAGACACTACTTATCCACTCAAAAGGTCATAAGTTGTCCATCTAAAATTCTGACAATTAATTTTGCAAACTTGTTGCAATGATGTTGCTAACCTTTTTTGATATCAGAGGGATTGTTCATTATGAATTTGTACCAACTGGACAAACAGTTAACCAAGTTTACTATTTGGAAGTGCTGAAAAGGTTGCGTGAAAAAGGTAGATAAAAATGACCTGAACATTTTGCCAACAATTCATGGCTCTTGCATCATGACAATGTACCACCAACTCACATGACACTGTCTGTGAGGGAGTTTTTAGCCAGTAAACAAATAAATGTATTGGAATACCCTCCCTACTCACCTGATCTGGCCCCCGGTGACTTCTTTCTTTACCCGAAGACAAAGGAAATACTGAAAGGAAGACATTTTGATGACATTCAGGACATCAAGGGTAATAGGACTATAGCTCTGATGGCCATTCCAGGAAAAGAGTTCCAAAATTGCTTTGAAGAGCAGACTAGGCACTGGCATCGGTGCACAGCTTCCCAAGGGGAGTCCTTTGAAGGTGACATAGTGATATTCAGCAATGAGATATGCAGCACTTTTTCTGGGATAAGTTCACAAACTCATATGCACCATCACCAAAGCAAGCAAAAATTAAAAAAAAAAAAAAATACTGAAGATAGTCAATATGTTCCTCCTCAAACTCTCCTGGCTTACTACCCCCATGACTTCTGGGTGCACTATTGCTTAGTCAAGGCAAAGTAGTATAACAGTGTGCAACTTTTAAAGAACAGCAGGCAGCCTGCCCAGCAAACCTTGTAGATAAATTTAATGGAGAGACTAGAATAGGTGGCAAATAGAGGAGTCTATGACTGTCAAAACTTTTCTCATTAGGTATCATTGTCAATTGTGGTGGTTCTAGCCCACTAGATAAAGTATAGTCAGGAAAACTTTATTCAGTGGAAGCCATTACAATGAGTGTAGGGACCACTGCAATGGGTGTTGTAGCTGGGGAGAGAAATTGGACTCAACTCCAAATATAGCACTTGCTAGTGGGAAATCATTGCTAAGGAGCAGGGTGCAGGTCAGTGAATAAAAAATTACTACTATAAAATATCAGGAGTAAGGAGGATTTGGGCTAAAACAATTAACAAGATTCTTGCTGAATGCAAGCCATGGTGATCAGACATACCTGGGAGATGGTAGAGGATGAGGAACCTGACCAGTTATTAAGGGGGATAGAGATGGAAAAAAAAATTTTAATACGTAGAACTACATTTTTAATGACTGTTTAATTATATTACTACAGTTTTGTTACACATAGTACTCATTTAAGCACTTAAAATGGAACGTGTACAGAGATTAAATTAGTAAATTGACTAAATATTTGTTTTTATATAAATAAAAGTCATAACCACTCTGTTGACATGCAATGATGTTTTAACACAACAATTAAACTTGTGAATCTGCAACAGAAGTCATCCGTAGTTAAGCAGGAAACAAAATTGAAAAGGCCAGGTTAAAACAAAAATACTAGGCTTAACAGGTCAGAAGTGTTAAGTAGTAACAAACATATTCGCTCAGCTCCTGAGCATTTCAAGTGTCACAGCTGGTGAGCTAAACCAGCTTCCCAGAATTTTTGCTAAAATTGTGCATTGCATGGTTTTCAAACATGAACTCCAAATATGGAGGTCTTCTTGAAAAGTTCAGGGGGGGTCTGGTAGAGTTTAGTCCAGGAGAGATTCTCTGTCATGTATCATGCATCTATATAGATGTTTATTTCAGTCAATCTCAGGAATGGTGTTCTATGTTTAGGAGAAATAACATTTAGTCCATAGCATAGAACCACTAATGCTGAGGGTTATCAACAACTTACGTTGCATTTGTCAGGTGGCTATGGCATTCCATAGAATTAACCCAACGTGGAGGAGGGTTGTTTTAGTATCAGTGATCCATGCCCTTTAAGGTGGAAAACCTTGTGGACAAGACCCCTGCTGAGCAAATTGTTTGAGTAAAACTATAGGTGGGTCATCTTGTGAGAAATGAGTATAAGTTGCCTACGTATGATGTGAACTAAAACTTAGAAACCAAGCCCAGATCTTGATTGGTTGTATCATGTCATTTTTCAACAGATTCATTTTAGGTTTACCTTTCCGTATGGAGTTCATAATTCAGTGAAATAGCTTTACAGAAAAAGTCACAAAGTGTAAAAAAAGTAAAACTCTTCTTTTAGTGAGAATGATCTGCAGTCAGTAGGGTCCCTGTCACAGGTTAGCAGCTGTTTCTAGACCTCAGAATAAAGTTTTCAAGAACAAAAGCCCAGAAACCATGGAACAACAGTGGAGTTTTTTGTTGTTGTTGGTTATGTTTTGCTTTGATTTTGGTTGTTTTGGCCAAGGCTCATTACAGCAATAATACTGGGAATAGGAATCTAGAATTTGGGATCTAAAGTAATTGGTAGCCCATGGATAGGGCTTATCTTACTACTATCTGGACACTTTTCAAGATTATGGCCTGCCAGTGAAGTTTGGCCAGTAATGTCCTGCCTTGAGATAATGATTTTAGTAAAATTAGTATAGAACACGCTTCCATCAATATCCAAAGAGGTCAAACAATTGAAGGGCCTCCTTCTTTATAGTAGGTGACAGAAAAGCCAGCATATTATATTTAATACCCATGAAATGTCCCTAAGGTCTGTAGTACCGTCAGCCCCTAAGGTTAGTTGTGTAGTGGAGACTTGGGGTCTACTTTTATTGAAGGTCCTGTTCATATTTTGTCACTTGGTCTGGGATGCCATGTAATGTAATAAAAGATTTTGCAGCGGGGACCACTATCAAACTATTATCAATATCCTAGAATATTTAGACCTCATCTAGAAATCCACATCGTACTTGAGTTTGTTGATTTCCTGATCGCAATTCCCAGGAAAGTTTGGGAGAGTAAACACATACTCCGTTACTTGTTAAGTAGAGACAAATGGATTTGGGAGATATTTAGTTAAGAAACATAGAAAACAGGTTATTAGCAATGCTCAAGGTTACATATAAAAACTCACTGGTAACAGCTATTTGTTCAGTCCCTGTGATGAAATGCTGCATGACAAGAACAACAGTTCCTTCTTTATAAGCCTCAGTAGTCCACCGTAAGTCTCCAAGTACCAGTGACTTTTAATGACTTTTCACGGGCCAGAATGGAGGTTGTTTTTATTGCACTCTTGCCTCCAATGATGCTTGGATGTGGAGAGTAAATTTTTGTGTCCTTGTCATGAAAGGTGACATTATTTCACTGTCACAACCTTGACAACTCTAAGCTTACAAGCAATTCTGAGCCATGCATTCCAATACTAGAGAAGCCACCAACAAGCGTCACAGTGAATGTTATCTGATCAGCAGGTCCTGGTATCCATGCATTTGTGACGTCCATATTCATTAACAATCGGGTAACACAGAAGAACAAACACAGTCCAGAACCCCTATATTGTCAGCGTCCTCCTCCCACGAAATGATTAGCACTATTTAAAAGATGTCCTCATAATTCTTTTAAATCCAGTAAAACAGGTTTTCACATTAATGTGTTGTGTTGTTTGCATTTTTTACTGCACAAGAAGTCAAATAAATTCCAGGTAATTGTACAAGTCAATTAGCCTGCATTTCTGAGCAGTTCCTCGTTTGGTTTATACCAAGTAATTTTATTCTCTAGGTGAAGTCTCCACCTTTTCTCTCAAAAAGGCTGCTAGTTTTGATAATATTCTTAACTCCCTTTTCGGCTCCCTCATCCTCAAGACAGCCACCAGCCCCAACAAAGTTCCTCTTTATAATTATATCAGACCTCTGGCCTTCAGCCTATTTACATTGAATAAATGGGTCTCCTACTACCCAGCCTACCCCATTCTCCCCAGCTCTTCTCAGGTCTGCCTTCTTTTCACTAGTTATTAACAGCCTCCTTACAGTGTGTGTGTGTGTGTGTGTGTGTGTGTGTGTGTGTGTCCCCTACTCACCCACCCAGGAGATCCATCATTCCAAGATTCCAGATCATGGATTTTGCTGCCATCTTCCCAACCACCGGATGGATCGGAACAGACACTGCAGAGCACCAATTGCCCTCAGAGCTTGGAACACCAAAGACAACTCACATAATCTGAGCCTGTAAGACACTCAGTTACCAGCCCTCCCATTTTCCTTCCTCTAGAAGGGAAAATAGCTAAACTCTACTGTTTCCAAAAACACATGGCTCAGATTGGAATGGCACAAGTCCCTTCCTGGTTGCCTGTAATTATGCTGAAGTCACTGACCCACCACTTCAAATGTTAAAAAGTAGGAAGTTTTTTAGAGGAAACTTGAATTCAGTAATGTAAGTGGGGTGGTAAAATCTTAGGTCATCTTATTTGTTCGTGGCCTTTACCCACTTTCTCATCTACTAACAAAAGGTACTTTTACAACTTGAACGTGGCATCCTGCCTCAATTAAGTTCTTACTCTTCCACAGAAGTTGGGAGATGGGGGCACAGTCTTCCCTGGTGATTACATTTCAAAGGGGTGGCTCCCAGATCTGAGGGAAAGATTGATTGGTTGGGAAACTGGCAAGAAGCTTTGAAAAGACTGACACCTCAGAAGGACATGGAAAGAATTTCTAACCAGTTTTCTAAAGTAAATGTTCTAAGGAAAGGGAGGTCAGAGGCCTAGAGACTAGAAAAATCTTGTCTGATGTTTAGTCATGCTGAGAGAAATGATAAGGTCTTCTTGGTTAGCAGATGTCTTCTTGGATCTTATAGTCACCAACCTGGGACTCTGAATGAAGGGAGACTTGGCTTTAAGCTCTGGCTCTGATCTATTTCTGTAAGTGTTCATTATTCAGAAAGATATTGTACGTGGAGCCAGGGTCACTGATCCTAAGGCATAACATCAGTAAAAAGTAATTAGTAGTGGGGGATCCAAAAATGACCCACATTGAGTAGAAAATGTGAGTAAGGCAAGGGAACCAAGAATCAAGGTGACCTCTTCTGGCTCACGACATTCTTCTGCCAGCCACCAAACACCTCATTCATGGCATATTTCTTCAAAGACTCTAGCCTAGCATTAAAGTAGTTTCTCTTTCCGGGGATGTCATGGTCCACGCATGCAACAGCTGTCTTCACTTTGATTTGAGTATCCTTCACCTGAAAACCTCTTTGAAACATACTGTAATTAATTCGTCTAATTCGTCCTCAATTCACACAATTTTTTGCAAAACTACCAAGTCTTAGAGACAGATGCTTTCCTCCTGGGCCACCCAGGAGTCAAGCACAAGTCAACTGGGTGTTTGGATGGAGTTGCCAGAGTCACTGGGGAAAACAAATGTTGCATATAAGCTCATGAAATTAAGTAGAGAGGGAGGGAGAGATCCCGACCACATCCCCTCTACCACACTGACCTGAAATTAAATCAGTTGACACAAATATATTTAAAATGTTTGGGTTCATCTTGTCTCAAACAAAATATTGAAATAGCTCTTTTCTCTGCCTTTAGTTGATAAGCAATGCTGCCATTTAGCTTTTCAAAACTCAGGCATAATCCCATTAGTTATTTTCTTAAGACTCTCAGTAGCTCTTCCTAACTTCAGAATAAAGTCACCAAATTCCTTAACCTAGCAAAGAGGATAACATACCCCAAACATATGTCTTCTTCCCCTCCCTCACCAGTGGAACCTTGTCTGCTCTCACCATGCTAAAGGAACCTACTGGGGTTGTACAGTACAGTGAACACTCCCAACACATTCAGTTCAGCTATTTCCAGAATGGAGCTGCCCTCACAAGCTAATATGATTATCATTTGCAGCAAAGTGATAGAATTTTCACTGTTGGAGTCACTCTCAGCTGCTTTTCCTTAAGATCAGAACATAGCCTCTTTCGGGACTGAGTATCCTGCATCCATCCTTTGTCCACAGTATTCATATTATAGGGCCTGGCTCATGGTTGACCCTCAATAAGAGTATGTCAATTGAAAGAAATTAATTACTTGTGAATGAATGAGTGGATAAATGACTCTGTGGAACAACTACTTAGAATTAATTTATAACTGGAAAAGAGAAATGCAAATGTGCACTTCAAGGGATCTAACTAATGATGTTAACCTGCAATAACCATGCTGGCTAACTGGGTTAATGAACCAAAGATACATCCTACACAGATACACAAAAACAGCTATACGTGGTGTATATGTGCACACATGGGGAAAAAATGGCATAATACCAAGGATTCTTTATCTTATTCTTCTACATCGTTGGAAAGCAGGGAAATGCATTCTGTTTCCTGAAACCACTTTGTCTAACAGTCTTTCAGTGTGTTGTATTGATTGATCTTCATCAGGTTTAGCCTTGAAGTGATAAAAAGTGTGGAACATAAACAAAGAGCTGCCTGCACAATATTTAGGTGGAGAACGTTTGTCAGTGAGAACACTTCTAACTTAAAAGCAGTATGAAGAGTATTTCCCCGATGCCCCAGTGAAGTTCTCAGCTTTAATGAAAAAGAGACAATTAGAACAAAGGCACTTGCTCACTTCAAGTCACAATTCATCAAGCTGTCAAAGACAATAAAATGCTACATACCTAATCTTTCCTGTTAACCATAACGTAGGCAATGCAATTACATGGTTGCAGCAAATTGGCAAGAATTAGAGGAAGAATTAATTGTGAAAACCTTGTGAAATTTTCTGTTCCAGTAAATGGTGTCATTCACATTTAAAATATGTAAGAAATATTAAGTACTAAGTAAATTAGCAATAAATACTTCTTATTTGTCCCATTTTCTTACTCAAAAGTATGAGAGGGTTTTTTTGTTTGTTTGTTTTGTTTTGTTTTAAGTATATAAGCAAGAAAAAAACAATTAGCATCACCAAAGCCATCTATTAAAATTAAAATCAAGAGATAATTGCAGGTCAAATGGAAAGTAGCCTCACAAACACTTTCTAATACATAGAAATTTAAGAGGACAGTTAATTTAATCTCAAAAATGGTCAAAATATTTTGAGCACCCTTCTCCTATAAATTGTAGATCTATATTCACACAGAAGAGAAAACTGTAGCTGACTATGAAATTATATGATCAAATGTAAAGAAGCATTTTCTAAATTACCTATATTTACAAAACTCAGTTCTTGACACCATAAGAAATACAGAAAAATACAGCAACGCTCCACCACTAAAGACGTAAACATTAATTGAGGGCCTTTAAATGCCAAGCCCAAAGATTAAAAAGATGAGGAAGGGTGTGTCTGAATGGGAGGAGCCCACAATCCCCTGGGGAATGCTATGTATACACAAACATTGCTATTTATACTCTACTGTACATCTATGCCAAGAAAATGGAGGATGTTTCTTTTTCATGTCTGATCTAATCTTGCTTCAAGTCTCCATCCCGGTGCACAACACTGATGAATTTGGTTCTTCAGTATGTTTGATATTCTCATTTTAATTTATTAATTTTTCAGTTATTTTAAAGTTTAACTCCCATCACTGCTGTTTCTCCTACTTTCACCTACGTATGTTCCACAAGAAACTGATGCTTATGAGCACAGGGAGTGGCGGAGCTTAGAGGACATCGAGGGCTTGGATACCGTCTCCAATCCACATCCTGTCTTCTGGATCCTGGCTCCTCTCTAGTGTGTATTCAGGAAGCTCTGTTCTCCTTTGCTGCCTCATGAACACCTTGATTCTTATTTCTATTAGGGTTCCCTCTATGTTCTCATTATCCAAGTGTGTACTTTTTAAGTATTGGACTTATAAGTGTGTACTTATCCATGTGTGGCCTTGTTCATGTGTGCACTTCAACCCACCAGACCCACCTGCCCGGAGTTTATGAGCCAGCAGTACCAGTCACATCATTGTAATATCAAGGAGGACTGCTCTATCTACCTCTTCCACCCACACCCACACACCAGAATCACCACTAGCTCCAGCTCATGTTCTCTCTCTCTCTCTCTCTCTCTCTCTCTCTCTCTCTCTCTCTCTCCCCATTTCTCTCTCTCTCCCCCTCCCTCCTGCCCCCCTCCTTTCCTCCCTCTCACCTTCCCTTCCTCCCTCCCTCCTACCTTACTAAAATAGGACATACATTCATTTCTACTCTGATGTAGGTACTTCATGTTGAATTCTCATTTGAGATTCCAAAAAAAAATATTTCCCTAGACAGTCTCCTACCTTTCCCCACCTCTATTCTGTAAATCCCATACTTCTCTACAGGGAAATAAATAAATAAATAAATAAATACTTTCTTATATTAATTTCTGTCAGTAGATACATACCACATGCTATAGTCTTCTTATGTTTCTTCCAGGGGGCATAAAACCATATACCATAGCCCTAATTATGGACAGATTTTAAGGAGAAGAAATACTTCTTTCCAGTAAGCAAACTGCATGCAGAAATTTTTCACAAGTATCATCCCTGGTAGCCATACTCTCATCACAAGTATGGCATAGGAAGGCAACATTGATACTGCGAAAGTATTAACAAGAATCATTAGATTAATTTAAGAGACTAAAGAAGTTTTGGAAAAGAGAACATTTGATTGGAATGGTGAGAATAAAAAGAATTTCTAAAACTTGCAATGAAAATATTAAAAATCGAAGATTTACTTATATCTGTAAGAAATATATTTATTGATCAACAAAACATAAGAGTTCCATGGCAGATACAGATATGTACTGCCCAGACAGGGGCACATATGTGCTGTGCAGAGGCCTCCCTTCAAGAATGAACCTGATACTAAGCTGCAGCTTATCAGCTCTTAGCTCCTGCAGGATCTGCCTCAGTTTCACAAGTCCCACCATTTTGGAGCCCATATTTATTGAGTGATCAAGGCGAAGGTATAAAAGCCCAGAGACTTTGGCCTGAGACGACACTCTGGTACACTTTACTTCCTTCAGAGCTACCTGTCAAGTTGGCTGGGGCTCTGTGGGGCCTACATAGCAATTCAACTGTTTTTGTGGCCAAGTTTTATGTCCTCCTCTTCTTTTTAGAGAAGTTGATCATTAATAAAGACTTTGTACCCCAAGCTCAATCTCAGCTCCAGGAGAATCCAGAAATCTGGTCCAAGAGAGTAGGCCATAAGATGAGGCCTTGGGGCTAGGTGACTGAACAAACCACAGGCAATGAGGGTCCCATCACTGGTGGTAGGTCAAGAACATTTCCCCAACAAGGTGGTAGTTAATGCTTTACCAGTGGTAAATTGGGAGGGTGTACAAGGGAAGCAGGGACTAAATTACCACAGGTAGATCAGGGGTTGTAACTTAGAGAGGAACTGGTAGATGTAAAGCCAACAGGCTGGAGTGGCTATAGCTAAGGGCCATTGATGCTCCATTTATTGTAGAAAGAATACAAGCAACTGAGGTAACAGGCAATCAAAAGCTAAGTATGAAAGCCATAGGCCTGTTTGGTTGCCCACAAAAGCACTCTTATTATTTGTATGGCAGGATAGAAAAACGCAAAGAACAAGTCCAAGACCTAAAAGACCAAGTCTAAGACCTAAAAGACCTAACATATCCAACAACAAACAAGGTAAAATGCTCAATCAAGGTCAGTCAGTTATGCCATGGTCAGGGCTCTGATTAGAAAAACCTTGACCGGGAATCGAACCAAAACAACAAAAGAACAAGACAAACAAATGAGAAACAAAAACTCATAGACACAGACAATAGTTTAGTGGTTACCAGAGGGTAAGGGGGGTGGGAGGAGGGAGATGAGGGTAAGGCGATGAAATATATGGTGATGGAAGGACAACTGACTCTGGGTGGTGAACACACAATGGGATTTATAGATGATGTAATACAGAATTGTACACCTGAAATTATGTAATTTCATTAACAATTGTCACCCCAATAAATTAAAAAATAAAAATAAAAAAGAAAGAAACACCTTGGACCCTGACATGTGAGATAAAGCTGCTATCCCAATATGTATGCAGTCTTAGGGTGCATACATAGGGTGCATGTATGCACTTCTTAGGGTGCAAGGGGGTACACAGGAGTCTATGTGTCCTTTAAAGAAGGATCTTTAGCTAGAAGATATATGCTGAGCCATCGTCGTCTTCAGGGTCTGTCTCGACTGTAAAGAACAGCCTCATCCAAGGTCACACCCTTTCTAGGGCTGCCACATCTGGTGACTCAGTGAGAAGGGACTATAAAGTCGAGACAGTTCAGTCTGATGCCTGACACTCTAACAAGCAAACTTGCTCCAGACCCCCTGCTCGTTTGGCTGAAGCTTCGTCTAGTCTGTTTGACTATTTCCTTTGCTGAAACCCACCTCCTCTCTTTTTTGTTCACAGGTTTCAATCTCTAATAAACATCTTGAATCCCAAACTCCATCTCATCAACTGCGTCCAGAGATACCAAACTGCAACTAAAGCAGTTCAAGAAAAATATATAGGACAAGAATTAAATGCAATTAGGAGGTACTTGTCTAGTTTTGTTGCCTATACGTACAAGTTAGCGAGTAATCAATAATAATTGTTTGAGGTGATTTTTTTGCACTTCACAGTTTTTTTGTTTGTTTGCTTCTTTGTTTGATTTTTTTTTTTTTTTGTCATCAGTAAAGCTATTCAACTTTTTGTTGATTCGAAAACTGAGAAATTCCCCAGGATTTTCTAAGAAATCTTAGAAATCTGAAATTGACCACCCTACAAGGAGGATACAGAGAGATGGAAAAGGCAGTCCACTCCACGTTGGTAAATGGCAGGTTTAATAAACAAACCAGGGAACTTACATATGAGGCTTGTCTTGGGTGGCTATAAGATGAGTGAATGTTCACACCTGGCCAGAATCTTAAACGTTTATATAAAGGCCTATGGGGATTCAGTCACGTATTCAGTCCAGAAGGTCTCAACAACATCATAATCTCTCAACACTGTGTCATTGAAATGGTTCCCACTGTGAGATTGGTGGGTGAAACATGCATTCCAAAGACAGGGGACAGGATGAGCAGCCTTTGATTGCCTGGGTCCATCCAGCTCTGTGGTCAACTGATAGTCACATCCTCTCAACCTCCTCTAACATTCTTCCAAGTGTCAAAACAAATTATTATGAGCTTTCATTTCAATTGTCCTTTGGAATGTTTCTATGTCTTTCGTTCAGTATTAATACACTGTGTTCACTTTTAGTCTAAAAATTGGATTCTAATAAAAATATAGCAATCCTCTGGTGTACTTGAGCTAAGTTAAATAAAGTTCATATTTATAAAGTAGATATTACTAATGCATATGAATTGACTGAGCTAGAGCATGCACTTAATTTAGCACAGCTGTAAGAATAATAATTATTATTTCATAGCCATTCACTCTAAATATCTTATTTAGGATTCTATGAAGGAAGCAATGAAATTGGACGATATCAGGACGGGAGTGTAGAAATTTTAAAAAAGACATCTATGGATGTCTAACATTAAAATGTCAGGGAGGCAAAGAACTGAAAACGAGCAGCCAATGAGGAAAAGGAGAACCAATAGAGAATGTATGCCATAAGCCAACTGAATAAAACACTTTACAAAGGAGGAGAGAATTGTGTAAAATCCTTGTGAGATATCAACTAACAAGAGAATTATAATTAATAATTGGATTCCGTACTGTGGAGGTCACTGGTGGCCTTAGTGGAAAAATTTTATGATATGGCAGGGTCAACATACTGATTGGAGTGGGTAAAATAGAGAATAAAGGAAGATAAATTAAGGTTGCATCTATAAAATAACCTCTTTTTTAGGGTTTTTGTTAGAAAGAGGACAGAGAAATGGAAAAGTTGATGAAGATAAAATGGGGATTTTTTTTTTTTTAAGAATGGGTGTAAAGATGTAATAAATGGACAATAGGCTCCCTTTTAACTTCAAGATTCAGGGTCATGATCATGTAAAGAACAGCAATGCAAAGGCATTATTCTGCCTTGCAGGGTCAGTATTATTTTTCATGTAGAGCTTTTTACCAAAGACTTTAACTCATAAATGTCATTAAAAAAGGATGCCTATTTTTCAGTCAAGTACTTTAAATTATGATCCACTCTCTTAAACACCTGCTCACTTGTGATACTCTTCAAAGCAGCTCATTGTTAAACACCCAAGTTAACGTACAATCTCTTAACAGGTTAAACACTAGCACTTAACTCCTAAAGTGTATTAGCTACAAATTGAACATTAAGTAAAAAGCACTCAAGGCTGTTTAAGGCCTTAGTGCCTTCTTATAAAGGTATGGTATTTGCAATCAGATATGGTTTTCATTAGCTATTATGGAAATAATGCACAGAACAATGTTTCTAATTGGTATTGTAAGAAAATGTTTCTCTTTGCAGCGAAAGCTGAATTGAGGCAAAGATTTGGGTTAAAGAAAATGACTCCCTTAGCTTCTGGGCCCATTTATTTTTGTCTCTCTCTGGTTATTTGGCCCAGGATAAGCAGAGATCCTGGAATGCAGGTTATATTTAATTGACTCTATCAGCAGCTGTTTGCTTTGGGAGGCAGGTGAATGTCTGAACATCAACTGCACTCACTGCCAGAGTACGTAGATATCTAACTAGTCCTTTGGCTCCTGGAAGTAACTGTATTACCACTTTTCCTTTCCAATTCCCTGCCCTGCTGCCCTACGATGAGTTCTAAATGTCCAGGGCTCAAGGTGAAGAGACTGAAGTGAAAGCTATGAGTTATCCCAATTTACAGCGAATTTGTATTGTTAACAATTTAACTTTTCAAAGGATTTTGGAGTAAAGCAATCAACTCTCTGCTGGAGTTGGGCAGGACACAAAGCTGAGATTGCTGAATCAATATGTAGAAACCTGACTGACAACTTAGGTAATTTGATGCAGGATTTGGGACAACTATAGGTAAATTACTTAACACAGTTGGGAACCAAAATTGTGTTCAGAAAGAGAGATGCATTTTCCTGAGAGTAGTGAGGAGAATTGTACTGACAGGAAGTTATGAACACAAACAAACTCTTACAATTATTCCATGTGCATCTGTATAAGTTCTGATGCGTATCTTTGAATTGTTTTTGTAGAGGGTGGGGAATTATTGTGAAATACATGTAAATCAACAGTGATATGAATGTCTCCTCTTTAAAGTACATAATTATATAACAAGGCTGAAGTATAGGAAAATGCTTATTTCGTGGAGAGAAAAATGCAGTATATAACATTCATATTTTTGTCTCTCTGAATCATGATGGAATCCATTTAGAATTAAATTTGACTTAAGACAAAGCTGTGTAAAACTATTTTATTAAAGTTTATTTGTATTTCAACTAAATTGTTTCTATGTACTAAAGGAAGCATCTCCCCCCGCACTCCAAACTAAGATCCTCCTGTAATGCAATATATTCAGTAGTTGAAAAAACCAAGATGAACAGTTCTGGTCACCTGGACAACCCTAGAACATGTGAGGTGAAGAGAAAGGGAAAGAGGATGCAGAGAGGGGCAAACTCAATTAATTATTCACTGTCACAGTCACTACCAATTAAGAGAAGATGCTCTCATTTCACATGTGTGAGCAAACACATGTTTCAAATGGATGTTTCATTTCTGCACTGCTTCAGTGAAGACTTAAGAGAGAGAAAGCTAAGTGCCTTCCACGGTGTAGCAGAGATTTGTTTTTGAGTTTTCAGATTTCAATTCCCCTATCTAATAGAATGTCTTATGGAGGAGTTACCTTCTCCAGTATGGTCTGCTCTTGCCATAGTCAGTAGATGATATGCAATGTGAGCTAGGTCAATCAGATACTTCCTCTTGAGCAGAAAGACAAAGAGACCAAATGTAATTGGAATCATCCCTTCTAACAGCCATAATGTACCCAGATGGTTACTCTTCCTAAACTCTTGTACTTCTTGCTTTCCAGCCTCTGAGACTACTTGACCTGCAATTTATAAGGCCTATCTTCATATCTAGTATCCAAAGAATTCTGTAATCTCCCATTATTTTCCCAATAAATTTACTTTTGCTTAATTTAAAGAGAGCTGGTTTCTCTTGTTTGTAATCAAAGATTCCAGAACTCATCCAGAAGATCATAATTGACTGGCCGTAGTACTGACAATTTTATTGGGTATTATGAACCATTGTAGGTCTCATGAACATACATGTGTGTGTCCCTGTGTGTGCAGGAGTGTGGGGACAAAGCCCCAAAAAGCAGTTTCCAGGCTCTCGGCCTCACATAGAAAGGTGCTGGCTAGGGTAGTAAATGGCCATCAACTGTGATCAGATGGCCAGCAGCTGTGGCTAGTTGGCCGTTAGCTGTAACCCGTAAGCCATTGGCTGCTAATATAATGGCTGACGGCTGTGGCTACGCTAGCAAAAGGAATGGGGGCTAGCAAGAAGATGGTGGCTGGCAAGTGTGGACTGCTGTTAGGACGGAGGGTTGCAGATTATGTAGATTCTGCTTCCTGTGTCTCCAGCCCAGCCGCCAGCGAGAATATATTGGTTTGACTCCCCTACTTATGGCTCCATGGATGTTCCTGTTTGGCCTTACCATGTCCTGCGTTCTTATGTGGGGAACGGGAGCTGAGACCCCGCCGGATGCCCTGCACGACAAATGGCGCAGTGAGCAGGGTCCCCCGCGTGACAAGGAGAAATCTCAATGTGAGCTCTCCAACATTTCTGTTTTTTGTTTGTTGTTTTGTTTTGTTTTGTTTTGTTTTGTTTTGTTTTGTTTTGTTTTGTTTTGTTTTGTTTTGTTTTTGTTTTTGTTTTTTGGCTACTTCCTTTGCTGTTTTTAGCAATTTGTGCATTTATGGTAGCAAAACTGATCCTTTTCCTTGGCATCCTTTCTTAATGAAATTGGTCAACAAAGAGTACAGTGACATATTCCAAATATCATAGAAGGTATCCTTAATATCTCACTCCCCTTCACTGCCCTTATTCAGTATTTCACCAAGTTTTAATGATTGTAACTCCTAAATATCTCCCAGATCTATATACAGTACTCCATCTCTACCACCACTGCTCTAGACAATGGTCATTTTTCTCCTGAGCTACTGCAAAAGCTCTTAAAGTTCTGCTCATAGTTACTTGTGTCCCCTTCCAATCTATTCATATATAGCCACCAGACCAATGTTAAGGAAATAATAATTTAAACATCTCAGTCTCTGCTTCACACAATTCAATAGCTTCTAAGAACTCTTAGGGCAATGTCTAAAATCCTTAATATGACTCCAAGCCAAGTACTCTGACACCTCTCACTCACCCCCTTACTTCCCATATCTTTAGTACTCTTGTCACATTGCTCTTTCAATGCCAGGCATGAGTTATGTTTCCTCCCATCTCAGTGCCTCTCCACCTCTCTATATATGGGCCTGCTACTCTTTTTCCCATCTTTTCTAATTAAATCTTAAGCATCCTTTAGATATCAGCTAAATATCATGTTCCCCAAAACACTTCCCAAGCCTACCAACTAGACCAAATCCCTCTAGTATGCTCTCTTCATAACTATAAACATTTATCGACACCATGTATCCCTGTTGCATTTGTATTGCAGATTACTTGATTAATTACTGTTCCCCCTCGCCCAGCAATGGAGTCTAAGCTACATGAGGTCAGGGACCAAATCAATTGTTTCCATCATTGTTTCCACAGAACTAAGTGCAGTGTCTGACATATTTTAGTCACATGGTAATAAATGAATAAGGTCAACCTTCCCTATGAAAATATAAATTCCTTCAGGACAGGAACTATAATGTCTGATATAAGTGTGCAAAAACCAATTGTTGATATACCTTCCACTTAGGTTGAATAAAGGAATTTCTTACCTTAACCACTGGTGAAGGTTATAAACATCTTTTTGATCACTCAAGGGCATGTATAGTTTTGGCCATGATCCAATATTGCACAATTTATTAAAAATTATTTTCAGACTCAACAAGTCTAGCATGGCAGTTAGTAATCATTCATCAACAGTTCGTGATATTCTTTTCTGACAGAGAACATGCCAGGAAATCTGAAATCATCAACTTCAGCAGAACAACTAATGTTTCCATTAATAGACTATATTATTTGAATGCTCATTACTAGGATTTTCGGTCAAAATGGCAGAGGAGGTAGATGCTGTGCTTGCGTCCTCTCACGACCACATCAAACTTAAAACTAAAATATAGCACAACCATCAATGAGAATCACCTGAATTCTACCGGAACTGAAGCCCTAAGGACATAGAGAAGAAATTACCTAGAGACTGGTAAGAGGGGCAGAGACAGGGAAATGGCTGGCCCTAAACTCATGAGTCATCAGTAAAAATCGGAAGGGATATTTTGGCTGTGGAGGTTCCCTCTGAAGGAGCAAGAGGACCCAGCCCCACACCAGGCTCCCCAAGCCAAGGTTTCAGTGCTGGGGAGAGAAGTCCCCAAAACTTCTGGCTGTGAAAACCAGCAGAGATTGAGGCAGAGTGAGACTAGAATGGCTGCAGTCTCAGGCGCTCCTCTTAAAGGGCTCGCACACAGACTCACTCCCTCTGAGGTCCAGCACTGTGGCAGCAGCTCAAAAGGGACCAGGGACACATGGGGAGGAACTGAGTTTTCTGGATTCAGGAAAAGGGCTGGAGGGGAAGCTATCACCTGGATGGAGGAGCTGGTGAAAACCATTGTTACTTTTTTGAGCCCTCCACCCTCCTGGTGTGCAGACACAGGTGACCGGCATATCAGAGTCTCCATCAATCTGGATAATACCGTTCATTAACCCCACCTTGGGAATTCTGAGACCACACCCCACCCAACGTATGAGAACACCCAAGCCACTTTCAGTTGCATTTCCTTACTAATGGCCTGCTGTAGCTCATGGTGAACACTTTCCTAAAATCTCTCAAAGATTCACAAAACCCAAACAAGCAGCATATGGCTTTGGCACATCCTGTATCTCTGGTTGAGCAACCCTAAGCCCAGCACTGGCGAGAGCTGGCCTTGGTTCATGACTTGACCTCTTGAGGCACCTCCAAGCCCAATGCGGGTGGCAGCTATCTGCGGATTGCTTTGTGGCTCATTTCAGGTGGCCCAGGAGAGGGCACAACTGCAGCTGAACTTGGCCTATGGGGGGGGGGTCTCTTCTCAGGAGGCCCTGAATCTGGCATGCTCAGTGGCCAACTTCATATCAACCCCGAACATCACCCAGCCACCTGCAAGGAAGATACACCCAAAGGGCAGACTGGGCATGCACCAGAGCCCTGCTAAAGCAAATCCTGCTCTGTAGGGTCAGCTCCTGCATCACATATCCTTCACTGTAGTCACTGCCAGTCCTCACAACCAATCATCCCAAGGGTCAATCCCTCCCATTGAAGTGCAAACAGCAATGAAGGCTCAACTATAATAAGAGGGAACACATAATCCACACAAGGGATACACCTGGAGCACCCAGCTCAGGTGACCACGGAGATTGTACTGCTGGGCCCCTAAGGACACCTACTACATAGGGCTACTCTACTAAAATCAGGAGACATAGCAGCCCTGCCTAATACATGAGAGCAAGCACAGGGAGGCAGCCAAAATGAAGAGACAGAGAAACATCTTTCAAACAAAAGAACAGAACAAAGCTTCAGAAAAAGAATTAAACAAAATGGAGACAAGCAATCTACCAGACACAGGGTTCAAAACACTGGTTATAGGATACTCAGTGATCTCAGGGAGAACTTCAAAAAAAGAGAAAGAAAACATAAATGCAGATAGAATGCGTAAAAAAGAACCAGTCAGAAATAAAGAATACAATATCTGCAATGAAGAATACATTAGAGGGAATCAACAGATTAGATGAAGCAGAGGACCGCATCAGTGATTTAGAAGATATAGTGCAGAAAACACCCAATTAAAACAGCAAAGAGAAAAAAGAATCAAAAAAATAAAAAAATAAAAAATGAGGATAGTTTAAGGGGCATATGGGAAACAACTATACCAACATTCTCCTTATAGGGGTACCAGAAAGAGAAGAGAGAGAGCAAGGAATTAAAAAAACTATTTGAAAAAAAATGATGACTGAAAACTTCCTTAACCTGGCAAAGGAAATGGATATTTAAGCCCTGGAAGTGAAAAGAGTCCCAAACAAGATGAACCCAAAGAGCCCCAAACCAAGACACATCATAATTAAAATGCCAAAGTTAAGAAAGAATCTTAAAAGCAGCAAGAGAAAAGCAGAGCAGTTAGTTACCTACAAGGGAGCACCCATAACACTGTCAGCTGATTTTTCAACAGAAACTTTGCAGGCCAGAAGGGATTGGCACGAAATATTCAAAGTGACGAAAGCAAAGATCTACAACCAAAATTATGCTGCAAAGCTATCATTTATAATTGAAGGACAGATAAAGTGCCTCCCAGGCAAGAGTTAAAGGAGTTCATCAACACCAAACCAGTTTTACAAGGAATCTTAAATGAAAGATGAAAATAAATAAAAATAAAAAATACAAATGATAAAATGGCAATAGCTACATATCAACCAAAAATTACTTTAAATATAAGTGGATTACACACTTTAATCAAAAGACATAGGATAGTTGAATGGATAAGGAAACAGGACCCACATATATGCTGCCTACTAGAGACCCACTTCAAGTCAGACGACACAAACAGACTGAAAGTAAAGAAACGGGAAAAAGTTGTTTCATGAAAATGGAAACAAAAACAACAAAAAAGCTGGGATAACAATAGTTATACCAGTCAAAATAACATTTTAAAAAAGTCTATAACAAGAGACAAAGAAAGAGCAAGTAATCACACTCCTGGATATTTATCAAAAAACAAAACCAAACAAACAAACAAAAAACACTACATTGAGGGTATGTGTGCATTCATACACTCATTGCAGCATTATTTACTCGTACAATAGTCAAAATATGAAAGCAGTCTGTGTCCCTGATTGGATGAATAGATAATTAAGAGGTGGTACATATATACAATGGAGTATTACTAGCCATAAAAATGAATGAAATCTTACCATCTGTAAAAACATGGATAGACCTAGAGGGTATTTGTGCTGAGTGTAGTAAGTCAGACAAAGACAAATGGCATATGATTTCATGTATAAGTGGAATCTAAAGAACAAAATAAACAAATGAAACAGAAAAAAATATTCATTAATGAACTCTTAAGATATTTAAACAGAATCCTAAATTAAATATCAACCTTAACCCAATTAACTGCCACACATGTGCTTTTGATTTTCTGGTGGCAATCTGGAAATGTAGCTTCAAACTCAAATCCCAGCCCGATGTTCACGATTCTCCCTAGGACACCTATGTTTGCTGAGCTTCACTTAGTCTCAGATGCTGATTAGCATTGTCAATTTTTTTCTGACTGTAGGTGAACCACTTTTCCCACCTATGTGACACTGGTTTCATCTATGGAGTGGCAATTCTCTTTCTCTTGGCATCACTAGTTCTCAATTGAACTTCAGAAAAATTCAAAAACAAACAAAAAAATCCTTAAGCAAACCAAAGGGCCATAGGATCAAGTATTCATATGATGTTTATATCTCTATTGTGTATGTTTGGTACACAGTACGCTCTTAATAGATAATTATGGGATTAATAAATAAATTGTTGGGGGAAGAGACATTTTGCCTCCCAGTAATATTTTGTCCTGTCCATGGTGGGAGGGTACTATGGTAACTTTATTAATCTACTCTAAGAAAGGCAGTCAATTTTGGCATTTATTTACCTATTGATGTTCCATTCTGAATACAAATAAACAATATTTAATCTTAGGCCTACTAAGCAATAGCCAAGAGACTCAAGCAAGCTTTCAGAAAGCAACTATATCATCACTCCCATGTTTTGTCAGTTCAAACCTGCTCTATGGACTAGTTCTTTCCTAACCCTCAGGTAAAATAGAATGCAAATCTATGTCTTTTTTCAATAGGACCAGCGTTTCACTCTGGGATTGTTGACAGCCATCTTGTGACATTTGAAGCTGAAAAAGAAAGTCAATCCAAGAGGAAGAAGTTGAAAAATATAGAGAACAATTAGTCCATAATGAAATGTTTCAGCATCAGACCACAATTATGGGTGCTAATAGTATTACTCTTTATTTCAGTTTGAATTTGTTTCTCAGTTCTATGCATACCTGATCTATGGGCTGCCAAGTATATCCAAGGAAGACATTTCCCAGGTGACTAACTACTCCCTGGTACATCGTGATTAGAGGTATCTTACCTCCAACTCCAGAACTACAAATTCACGTACTGAGGAAAGACAAACAGAGCTCTCTCTTCCAAAAACTCATAGAAAAGCATTAGAGGGAGAGAAACAGGAAGATTTCTCCTCTTCTCATTCCTTCATTTCTTCAACCTTGATGGTGAGAAGGTCTTTTGGTGCTGTACTATGATTGATTTGAAAGACTTAGGCCTCATGTCTTCCTCCCAAAGACATGAGGACACAGTTGATATCACCTACACCAGAACTTCCCTAGGATTTCCTCAAGACCTTGACCTGAAATTTCCCTGCCAGGACGGAAGCAAGGGCCTAAAATCCTAGGGAAGAGAGCACAGACAACTGGAAAAGATATAGAAGAAACTGAGGCATCATTGATGGGGAGCAATGGAGTTAAAAGAAATGGTTTGTACATGTCCATTCTACCTACGTGTCTTCCGTGTAGACTGAAAGACGACAACGTGAAAAGAGAAGAATCTTTTATTTCATCAATCAGTCTCTACATGCTTTCTTTTTGTATGAAAAATAAGATGCTCTGCGAACAGATTGTTCCTGCAAAGACTTTCAAACTGTGCAAGACACAGCAAAGCAGCTAGAAAATGAACAATCCTGGAACATGTTTCTTCTCCATCCTTGCAGCCTTGAGTCCCATTTCAGGCTTCCTTTGCCTCTTTTATAGTAAATCAACAACTACATCTAAAAGATGTGTGTGTGTGTGTGTGTGTGTGTGTGTGTGTGTGTGTGTGTGCAAGTTTTTCCAGGAAATCCTTAAAATGAAAAACAAACAAGCAAAACATGACGCACATTTTTTTTCTGACTTTCCCCACTTGTCCATTATAAAATCTGAGAAAGGATCTATATTTGGTGTAGCATATAAAGGACCCAGTTCTCAAGGTTTTGGGCCAATTTCTTCTTGTTCACCTTCTTTGACAACACTTCCTCTCTTGCTCCTCAGAATTGCTGTAAAATGGGATTTTTCTTAAAAACTATACTAAGAAGTCAGTACTGCATTGTTGGTCTTAAATACATTAATTAGCTATGATTAAAATAACTATGCATAAATATAGTGCACATTGATGCCTCAACATTTTACAAACAAATTCTAAAGCAGCTTTTTCCCAAGAAGCAGCAGAAATTTAAATTACTTTCAAATGCAGAGACTGCCAATTCATAAAAATTTGGAAAGGGACGAAAGGAAATGTAAATATATTGCCTGTCCTATGTCTGGAGGACAGTTGTTTTCTCCCCACTTGTCAAGGAGAGATGCAAACTGAAGAAAAGTGCGTACCCAAAACTGCCATGGGTATGGAAATGCTGTTGGAATTTTTCCAAAGATTTTAACCAAATATTCAACCCATAATAAGTATTCCCTGTGGCACCGTTGAAGCATGCTGCAGTTACACATTATAAATGGAAGCTGAATCACACACTTATGTAAAATGACTGGTATAGCAGAAAAACAAGTTATGTATTTAATAAGCAATCTCAAGCTTGTAATGTAGTGAAACCCACTTGTAATTTCTTTCATAGTTGTCTTTTTTTTTTTTTCCCGTCCGCACACACTGTTCATTTTTAAAGCTCTCTACAAGGCTTTTATAAAAATCAACCTAGCCGATATACCATCACTCCAATTGTCTTTGGCCATTGTTTTGAAAAACTGCACTCCTATTCACTAATATTAGTCACATCGAAATGCATGAAACCTGGTTGTATGACATTCCTTAAAGCGTGGTTTTTATTTATAAAATATGTACATTAATGAAAGAAGTCATCAGTAAGTGCTTTATAATCCATAGAGGTATGCTTTCTATCTTCTCAACTTGTGGGATACTTTTACACACAAAGCCATTCATCTCTATTTTGTCTATCAAATGAAGGTCAGTATAGTTCATCGTACTGACATTTACTACCCCATGTTTCTGGTTGTCTTAATGAAGTAGCATAATGATCATGTTTAATTTTGCCAATTAAACATAAGGTTATTGTTTAAAAAATTAAAATACTTGATAAGGCACTCAATTCTGAAACAGACTAACCTGAAATTCCACCAGCTTATTTAAGCTGTCCGTCCAAAGGTGAAACTATCCATTGTTGCTTTCAGCAGACCCTTGACTAGTTGGGTTCCCTCTCTACTGAATTACTTTATTAAATCCTATGACATTTAACTTTTCCTTAATTAGGTAATTATCCAACTCCATGTGAGCTATTTATAAATGTGTTTTCATGCATCCAACTCCTCAGAACACATTCTTTTCTATCAGATCAGAGAAAAATATTATATTGATAATTAGTTTCCCCATAGAACAATGTTAGAAGAAATTTTTCTCTAATCAACTTTGATTGAAAAGAAAACAAGGCAGTGTTTTGCCAGTGAATGCATATTGGTTTAGGTTTTTACTATATTTTAGATTTATTTTTAACCTTGGCTTTCTGTTTGAGTCAAAAAAAAAAAAAAATGATCGTCTTCTTCCTGAGGATTTTTCTCCTCCTTTGCTGATTAGCTGCAGAATGAGGAAAAGCATCTGACAGGCCACACTAAGAAGAATGCTAAGCGGTTTACAAGTCTCAGTCATTAATGACTATTTTTATCACAAAGAATGTAGACTGGCTTCTTCCATCTATCTGAAACTCAATGTAAGCCCCTATAAGCCTCGATGCAGCATAATTGGTGCAATAGAGCTGAAAATGAGATGGAGGATATAATGTAGCTCCAGTAATCCTGCCTTCAGCTAAAATGGAACAGAAGCCCCCAGCAGACTCCAATGTGGTTGCCACTAAGATTTAAAGCAAGCCAGCTGTCTAGTGTGCCCTGTGAAGCCCACATCACTGCTTATAGCCTTGAATGGAGCTCAAATGTTTTAAATAATGATATTTATGAGAATAATTTACTGTGGCAAACAATTTGCTTCTCAGCCTTTTGGCTCTAATCAAGTGTTTTCTCCAATTAGGAACAATCATGAACCGTATACTTGTATTAGTTTTTATTCTGACCACCCTGTGCTTATAAAGTGCTCTCAAACCTCTTGGGATGAACAAATGTGTTTCGTGCTCTCAGTGCTGTTATTAAAAACCCACTATCTTGTAAATCATAATATGCTAATAATAGGTCTGAGGACTCATCTGGGAAAATGAGAAAAGCTTCACATTCATGAAGGCATGCTAAGTGACACCACAATGAGAGCTGGATAATGTGTTTGTTTTTAGATTTGTGACCACCCCTCTACAGCCTGGATAGCACTGCATTGTCCAAACCAGCCATACTCACAAATAAGCTCCCGCTATGTTTCTATAATATGACCAGAAAGAACACTCAAAACAAACAAACAAACAAACAAAGCAAACAAAGGAAGGGAATAAGAGTACCTTCAAAGACATTCTCAGATAAGTCAGGGTTATTTTACGATATCTCTTAGAACAGAGTGTAAGCATTCCACTCATGTTCTTCCTTACAATGCTGGCACCACCAGCTGTAAAAAAATAAAGAAAATAAAGAAAAACTGGATTCTTCAAAAGAAGACTATGTTTGGAGACCAACTAGCAGCATCTTTCATGAGCATTATGCAACAACTGAATGTCAACGCTCTGTGGATATCAAAAGTTAGAAAGTCCTTCAAAATCATCTATTGAGGATATGCCAGGTATTTAGAAACTAAAATCTTCATTGAAGAAATCAAATGGAATCAAATTAATCAGGGGTGTGGGTAAATTTAACATGGGAATACAGATAAATCCAATGGGATAGAGAAACCAGGTGTAAGTCAAATCTTTGAAGAACTTTTATAGATGATGTGGGGACAAAACCCCAAAAAAACAGTTTCCAGGCTCTCGGCCTCACATAGAAAGGTGCTGGCTCGGGTAGTAAATGGCCATCAACTGTGATCAGATGGCCAGCAGCTGTGGCTAGTTGGCCGTCTGCTGTAACCCATAAGCCATTGGCCACTAATATAACGGCTGTGGCTACGCTAGCAGGAATGGAATGGGGGCTAGCAAGAAGATGGTGGCTGGCAAGCGCAGACTGCTGTTAGGCAGATTATGTAGATCCTGCTTCCTGTGTCTCCAGCCCAGCCGCCAGCGAGAATATATTGGTTTTACTCCCCTACTTATGGCTCCATGGGTGTTCCTTTTTGGCCTTACCGTGTCCTGCGTTCTTTGGCGGGGAGTGGGAGCTGAGACCCTGCACGACAAATGGCGCAGCGAGCAGGGTCCCCTGCGCGACAGATGATGAAATCCCATGTTAGGAGGAGAGTCCAAAATGCTACCTATTCCATTACCCTATTATACACAGCAGGAGAGTGTCCATGTGAGTTAGAGCCTCTGACAGACATTGTGTACTACCCAGTTTATGCTGCAAGAGTCCTTAGCCAGAAAACAATTTCATAAGTCGTCGTGGAGGAAGGCCCAAGAAGGACTCCAACTGTTGAATGAAAAAGGAAACAAAGCAAAAGTAAAATCTGAATTCACTCATTGCAAACAAAACTCGGAATAGGTTGGATACTACCTGTTATTTTCCTTTGAATATTCTCACAAAGTTAAAGAATTTAGTAATCTGAATTATACAGTTTCCTAAGATATAAATAGGAGCACACAGCTTTCCCAGGCGAAGGGTCAGGTGTTGGTGCTGGATGGCGGAGGCCATCTCCTGGACCACCTGTAGACCATAGTGGCCCAGCATTACGAAGGTGGTGGTTGTGCACTGTGAGGGCATCCACATTTCTGGCAATTTCTACAGAAACAAGTTGAAGTACCTGGACTTCCTCTGCAAGCGGAATCCATCCCGAGGCCCCTACCACTTTAGAGCTCCCAGCCGCATCTTTTAGTAGAGAATGCGCCCCTCAGGACCAAGCGGGAATGGGCTGCTGAGGACCACTTCCAGGTGTGTGATGGGATCCCACCACCTGATGAAAGAAAAAACACCCGATGCTGGTTCCTGCTGCCCTCAAATTGTGCGTCTGAAGCCTACACGCAAATTTGCTTACCTAGGGCGCCTAGCCCATGAGGTTGGCTGGAAGTGTCAGGCAGTTACAGCCGCTCTGGAGGAGAAGAGGAAGGAGAAGGCCAAGATCCATTACCAGAAGAAAAACAAAACAGCTCATCAGGCTATGGAAACAGGCCAAAAAGAGTGTGGAGAAGAAAATTGACAGATGCACAGAGGTCCTTAAGACCCATGGACCCCCTGGTGTGAGCCCAATAAAATTGTTAAGTCCTCATGTTTAGCCTGACCTGCCCTTCCCCCATGGCAGCCCTTGGATGTGGGGGACCCCCCGGGGCTGCCTTCTAGGAGCCACAGGCAGCCTGGGCTTTCCAAGGCTGGGAACACAGAAGGGGCCTTAGTCACTACTGGTTATGAAAGGCCTTTTAAAAAGTTTTAATGGCTCTAAGAGCTGTGCAGGAATAACTTGCCTGCGACCTTGTTTGTAAGAGTTTTAGGAAATCAACTATTGAAACGGTAGGTTCATTTTCAGTGTTTGCAAGTGAGCTGGAAAGCACAAGTTTAAACTTCCCACATGGTCAAATACTATGTTATACTCTGCAGCTCTTAGGGTGTGAGAACACTTGGAAGCCCGATGACACTTGTGTTGTACAAGCGTATTTACAGACAACCAAGGAGTCGTAGATATTGATTGTCTTCCATTACTGTACTTTGTCATCAAAAAGAATAAATTACTTTTAAGAAAAAAATAATAAAATAAATATAAGCACACAAAATTGTATTCCCCTTAATTATTGAGCTGCATCGTATTGAGATCCAACGTGATGGCATCTAGGCTAGACTATACTACTACAGAGGATATATACCATATATCCTGATCAAGATTGCTGGACTCCCAAGCTAGATTTGCTGGAAGTGATTCTTATTTTTGTCAATTTCCAGCGGAGTAACCTTGGGCAAGCTCTTCATTTAATCAAACACAGTATTATTTAATAAATGAGTAAATAGAAGCCCACATATGTATATTACTTTCCCAAGATCACATACTTAGGAAGTAGTGGGGGCAGAATTGGTATCCTGTGGTTCTGACATGAACTCCACCGAAACCCATATACTGGCTTTATAAAAGTACTGATGACTTTGGTGAGAGTGATTCAAGTGAGGGGAGTACAAGTGAATGTAAGGACAAGAGAGGATTGCCCAACATAGGTTCCGAAGAAGGTAAAATGATGTAGGAACACAGAAAGTTTGAATATCAAAGGAAGGTGACTATACACTCTAAGTGGTATCTGTCAGCCCAGGTACTTGATTGGAACTATTATATATTATAGGAAGCACTTCCAGTAAATAGATGTAAACAGCTATTTAGTAAACAAGGTAAACAAGGTACAACTTATATTTTTATTTGGTTCTCTCCTGCCCCACACATCTATGACGCCTTTCATGCAGGGTCCTGAAAATCTGCTAACCCCCATCTCTTCCAACTATGGAAAACAATCTTGAAACTGGCTAGTCAGTCTACTTCAAACATACCTGATTTTCTTTTAAGTTTTTCAATATTATAAAATGAGTGGATATTACAGTTGCCTTTCGTCATAATGGTTAAGCTTAGTGTCATGAGCTATATGTTCTGTCTAAAAGCTACTGGCTGTTCTGCATAAGAATACTGAAAATATGAAGCATTATGCCATGTATTTGTTTGTTGGTTCTTCCAAGGAATAATTTCCATCAAACATTGTCTATGCCAGAAATATCACCTTTATTGTTTTATATTCTTCAATGTTACCTGGAATGTTTTGATAATATTATTTTTTTGTTTACAGTTTAGTACTCCTGCACCAGATTTAAAATGATTTCCTCACTGGATAACCTTGGCTACATCAGACTCAGAACAATTCTCCACTTTTCTACAGGATTATCATAATATTGCATGGTTGTGTTGCTACAATGCTATTGCATTAAAATAATAATGCACCCCAGACTGGATTCCATATTATAAATATTTTCAGGGCAAGAAGATAAAATCATTTTCCCAACCAGTCTAGGATTGAATATTCTCATGATTTTCTTGTTATTTGTGTTTAGAATACCTACATGGCAAGCAAGTTTTGCTTACATCCTCTTCAGTCTCTCACTTTTTATGAGGAGACTTTTGTGACTTATTCTGCTTACTGCAGAATTAGAATCAATGGGTAGAAGAGTCAATAGGGGCAAATATCTGCTCAAGAACAGAGAATAAAAAAACAAAACAACAAGAAATGACAGTGGTCCCTGAAAGGTTGGATAAACAGATGCCTTACAACAACAGGAGTTTTCTGCTATTAAAGACACTTAAAATAAGCAAAAAATTTACGTATCACCAAATTGTAGAGAGGACTCCTGAGTCAAGTGAAAGGTTATACAAAGGGCCCTCTGAGATTCCATGATTCTAAACTAACTCACAGTAGATCTATTTAAGAGGTGGGAAAATTAAAAAAAATAATAAGTCATAATTTTTGGCATACGAGTATTTTCCATTTGATATTTAGGAATTAAGTGATTGGATTATCATTGTATAAAGGCAATAGCCGTGGACTGGAGTACAGTGGACTTGGCTTTGAATGCCAGTTTCGACTTTTATTAATTATGTAGAATTGCACAATTTACTTAACCTCTTGGGAGTGCTTTTTGAAATTGGTAAAATGAGATTAATAATACCTATTACACAGGCTTAGCGTAAGGATTGAGTGAAATAGCCTTTTTTAATGCTAATATAATTCTCAGCACAGAATGAGTACACAACACAAAACTCCTATTGTAACACATATAAATCAATAGAAATAGAACTTAAATAGCCATATGATGGAGAATGTTTTAAAAATTTGTAAATGCAATTTTTCCATAATTGTGCATTGAAATGGTTCATTTATAAAATGATTAAACAATTTTTATCAGATCAATATAGTCATTCCTGTCTTTCAATTGTGGCCTTTTTAGTTTTTTTATTTCAGTTACAGTTGACCTTTAATATTATTTTATATTAGTTTCAGGTGTACATCATAGTGGTTAGACATTTATATAAATTATGAAGTGATTTCCACCCTCTCCCCACCCCGGAATAATCTAGTACTCACCTAGCACTATACATAGTTGTTATAATATTTTTGACTATATTCTCTATGTTGTACTTTACATATTGGTGACTATTTTGTAACTACCAATTTGTATTTCTTAACCTCTTTACCTTTTTCACCTAGAGGGTATTCTACTAAGTGAAATAAATCAGATTGAGACAGACAAATACCCTATGATCTCACTTATATATGGAATATAGAAAACAGTGTTAATGAACAAATAAATCAATTATGATTTCTTGATCTGTTAATATTTCTTTGTTTGTTTACATCATCCAACTAATTTTTTTTTTTACATTCTCTGAAGTCACCTCAAAACAAGTCCAATAATGTGTTTTCCTTATTTGGCAATTTTTCCTTTTGAAGAAGCTGTAAAATCAGAGGTCATTACCTCTGATGGAGGATCTGAAGGAAATTGGGAGGTGAGCAGAAGGGGACTAGAACTGTTCACTGGATGGAACCATTTAGTGTTGAGTACAGAAATAAATGTGGCCGTGTACAAAATGAAGGTTCTAAAGCAATGCAAGGAGAAAATCAGCAATGAGATCTTAAACACTAAATGGAAAATTAAGAAACCAGGAAACCTAAAAAAGACAACAAGACATGACTTATTAAATGATTGATTTAAGAGTAAATGATTGGGGATTGTGTTCTTTTGAAATACTATTTTTAAATTCATTGATATTTATATTTAGATTATAGAATCTTCATATAGAACATAGAAGGTAGCACAACATTTCTGGTCAACTCCTTTGCCCATATGAGGACTGAAGCATCATTAGAGTCTGATGCATTCAGGCATCACAGAGAGGGGCCTACACAGAATACTCGCTTTGATTCTAAACCATTGCAGGAGTTATTTGTTGCATAAAAGCTACTTAATTTTAATTTAAAAATCATCACCAGACATCATTTGTTTAATATTTACTAAGGCAGTGAGTAAGCAATAAAAACTTATATTTATAATTGTTCTTTGATTTTATTGATCCGTTTTGAAAAAGAGAGAGAAAATGAATATCTCCAAAGAGCACATATGAAGTATCCTCTGTCAAAGGGAGTAAACTCCGCTCAATCAGAATACAAAACTCAGATTCAGGTCTTTCTTAAATTCTCCAAAGCTAATTTCTCTCAGAGATTAAGTCCTCACATGTTAATAAAGCAGAAATTGTTTCATCCTCCATGTTACTAAATTGCTTCAGTAATCCATTGACAGTACTCATTGTCCAACATATCTCTTTTGTTCTTCAACTCAATTCTCTTTCCTTTGGCACCTGAAACTTGCAGATGTGAAAACCAAAATAAAAATAACAATAGTTTTAGCCTTTTCCTATCCCCTTCCCACTAAAGATGCTTCTGGCTCTGCCTACTAAGTTTCTTCATTTCCCCAAACAAGGAGGAGCATTCTGCAACTCCAAGCAGATCTATATTATTGTGACGCAATACCACGGGGAAAATGGGGAAGAAAAAGAGATTGCACTAGAAGCTAGAAGGTTGGGGAAGGCATATTTCAGGAGATTTGCATATTAGAGTTTTATATGGGTTTGTTGGAAGTGGAAAGGAGAGCAGTATGAAATAAACCTCGCATCTTCTTGTGGAGTGTGAGACATGTAATCAATTTATTTTCACATTTCTTTTTAGTAGCTAGTCGTTGTTTTGTTTTGGTTCTTTTTTTGTCTTTTCTTTTTGACCAAGACAAGGCTACAGACTGGATGTTGGAATCAGGGCTATATTATCTACACAATTACTTTTTAATACCAGTTTATTGAATCATTACAATCACTAGTGAAGAGAACCATAACCAACGTGGATGATGAAGCATGGTCTATATTGTTTCAGGTAAAAATCTACCCAGCACAAAATTCACCCCCACTTACTTGGCAGTGGTAATACTATCACAATGGTGCTTGGAAATCAAGTGTACAGTACAGGCTGGATCACATAACACCTATTAAAATCTACCTTGGTGATGGGGGACTAGGTTTTGAATCAGGGTTAGTAAGTATCCATGTTGCAGAAAAAACTGAAAGGTTAGGATAAAAATAATTTGAATTTAGTATAAGAAGGCTAAATTGCATCTGCAATGTCAGTTGAGCTCTAGGACAGTGCATACCATTTGCTTTGCCCACTAACTCCAGCCTTATCAGTATCCATAATAAATCAGGAAAGTGCATATCCATAAAGTTCAGCCTGGGCTACTGGTTGGCATTTGCTCCATGGAAGGAAAATCCATGAGAAATGGAGAAATCTCTTTTCTGAAGCCATCTAAAATTGCCTGGGATGAGACTAATTGTTGCACCCTGAGCTTTCTTTTTTTTAATCATTTTTTTAATTAATTTATTTTATTTTTTTAATTTATTGGGATTACAATTGTTAGTGAAATTACATAGATTTCAGGTGTACAGTTCTGTATTACATCATCTATAAATCCCATTGTGTGTTCACCACCCAGAGTCAGTTCTCCTTCCATCACCATATATTTGATCCCCCTCACCCTCATCTCCCTCCCCCCACCCTTTCTATCACCTAATAGGGTAGGGGCCATCGAAACAGAATGAGCATTGTATTCCATGCTCTTCACATATATCATCTCCTTTAACCCCAAGAACTAAATATATTATGAACTATGTTTCATGTTTTATGGGTAAAGAAACTATGACCTTCAGAATCATATGATTGAAATCACTCAGGTAGTTTGCTTTAGAGCCAGGATTTCAATCAAGTATAACACAGTGTTGTTTTTGTTTTTTTTTTTTTGTTTTGTATTGTTTTGTTTTTCATATTACACTACATCTTTTCAGATTTCTTCCCTTTCTTTCATTGCTTTTCTATCTATAAAATATGCCTTACTATACTTTCTACTCCTTTTGTTCTCCTGTCAAAACTATTATAAATACAAGGGCAATAGTATCATTATTGAAACAATCCACCTCAGAATAACTCTCTAAAAAAATCTAAAACCTTGGTCGATTTAAATATATCGTCCTATCAGTTAAGCTTTGTCTTAAATTCAAAATTTAAACAAGATAACTTAGAAACTAATTTTTTCCTCGTGATTGCAATGCCATTAATGAAGATCCTAAATTGATGCAAGTTTTCTAAGTGGCTTCAATGCCATTAAGGAAATGTTAAAATATCTTTACTATGGCATCAGTGTTGTGTATATTTTATTGCATTACAATATCTGGAATAATTTTCAATTTATTTGTGGTGCATATTGTTATTCTCAGCCAATTCCCTTATTATGACTTATAAATGAAAGTTTAATAGAATTGTCTTTATTCAAGGCTGCAGGGTCACTGGGCTTCTTGACTGTTTTTTCTATGGTAACATATTCACTTTTAAAGCCCTAGAAATTACAGCATGCAGAAGAGAAACATTCTTTCTACTAGGGTTGCAAAGTTTCCAAATATAAATTGAAGTAGAATCTGCATAAATATTTAAATGTTCCTTGGCCTATTATTATCTCTGTGTTCGTAGTATGAGATTCATCTATGAAAGGAATCAAAGGCTGAATTTAAAATCTCTACCAAGATAATTACCCATTGCATCAAATTTTGAGGTTAAGTTGTTAAAGAAACTGGGGTCATCCACTTGCAGAGGACAGACGTTAGCTCAAATCAAGGTATGACCCTTCCTGTCATACATTAAGATGAATACCTTTCTCTCTCCGTCTCTGTGCTTGCTTTCTTGCTGCATTAACCAAAGAGTTTCCACTGTGTCTGTTGAGAATGGATGTCTATTTGCAAGCAGACTCTTCCTGTGAAAAGTTATATGGTCACGATTCTGAAAAAATCCTGGTGGGTGAATGTGCATATACCAGTATTCTCTGATGATGTGCTAAAGAGGTTCTGAATGGGTCTGAACTCAGGCTTTTAAAGAATGTCGAACCTATATCTACCCCCGGGATGCTGCCTGCCAGCTTCAATTTCTTCATTTTAAAGGACTAATCTTTTAAGGAAGGGCATTAGCTCACAAAAAGGAAATGGTGTGCTTGTAATGACAAATGAACATGACTCTTCTATTTGATAGAAGGGCACTTGTTCTGTCTAAATTGTATATTCTTTTGTAAACAGACTCTCCAGCCCTCTAGCTAGAGGAATCGATGCCCTGTACAGATGGTGCCAGACCTTTATTCATAAATGCGTGCACTTGATTTATATTAAAGTTTTGATATTTAACCTTCAGTCTAAACCTTAAATCAGGGCCCTAGGGCAAAGGCAAATGTCTTCATCTTTATAAATTTAAAAATTTGTTTCAAACTATAGAAGAGAAATTAAAATCCCAGAATGATTTGAGTCTGTGAGCATAAAAATAGCCCTCTGGCATAGTATGCATTTATAACGAGAGTCATAATCTAAGGATCAGTCTCTCAAAATGAGAATGAGAATCAAAAAGAATTAGAGGGAAAAAGTTGTGTCTGCAGAAAGACGTATATAAAGTCCTATGAATATAAAATCCAAGCCAACCCAATTAAAATTCAAGCTTATTTAAATACATCTCTATACGCCGTCCTCCAACATACATACAAATATACACATAAAAATGACAATATAACCTAAAATTATGCTATTTAGAATTTTTAAAAAAGTAATTACAGAATGTACCTTATATAGCAGCTGGGGAAATTATCATAGGTTGTAGCTACAGTCACCATAAGAATTGGTTTCAATTCAGTCTTTAATGAGATCAGCTATTTCTATTCATTTTCATGGGTACCTACTTCTGTAATGAAAAGGATTAATTTGAAGTTCCCAGAAATGCATCATCTAGCTCATATTATAGGGTAGCTAGTCTTCAGGTCATAAATATAAATTCTTCAGGTAGTCGTTTGACTATTTCATTAAAACTGATAATGTTTTAGTATTTCACATGCAGAGCCATTCAAAGGTAGTGTAAAGCAGGGTTTTAATATAGAATGTATTTGAAGAGGAAAAGCTGTCAAGGAAAGGTGATCATGGTTAGTGACTCAGAGATGGACTACTGGGTTGCGGGGAGGTTCCCTTGTCAAGCAAGTGCAGAATAATGTCTGAATCTCGGGTGTCTCCAATGGATAAAACAGGCCCACAAAACACAACCCCACATCTAATGTAGCCAAAGCAGGAGAAGGCCTCTATGCCATGGCTATCCTTCAAATGACAATGATATTAATGTATTTCATTTTCCCTTAAATACACATGATAATGATTGGAAGATCTGGGAGAAGGTAGTGCATGTAGCATGGTTACTCAGCCCTTTAAGGGTTAACCTCTGACTGTAAGTGAATATTTCCAGTATTCCTTCTCCTTCTCCTTAACCAATGCCATTCAGATAAATAAGGAAGGCAATGGCAGCCCACTGATATGCTAAATGTAAGGGAAATTTGCAAAACTGGCAGTAGGTCCATAAATCTTAAGTTTGTTAATTCCCTGAGGAGTCTGCCATGACTCAGATATCTTGTATAATGTAAATTGGGCACATGTAATAATCAAGCAAGTAATTTAGCTCCAATTTGATCAATTCACTCAGGAGTGAAAAATAAACAATAGGCAACCGGGTTGCATATGAAATTGGGGGCAATTCATATCCTGGACTTTTCAGGAGAGTTACAGACTTATATATCCCAGATTTCTGTTTTCTGGCAAAAGAAGAATTGGTTGGGATTCTGAGAGATGACCGTGAAACACATTTGAAATACCAAGAATTATCTGTCAAAATAGTGATTATCCATCTACTTTTTCAAAGTGGAAATCTTGTAGAAAATAATAGAATGTGTATTTTTTAAAAATGATTTCCAGAAGCTGTTCTGAATCTTAGCATAGAATGCATCATCTTGCAAGTGAATAATACTACATAACAATTTTTTTATCCTGACGCAGAAATTCCCCTTTGGAGTCAGTATCCTCTGTGACATCTATAAACCAATGAGAAGACAAGATCACCAACAATGATGATCTAGGTAGCAATCAGCCAGGGTGGTAAGCGTATCAGGGCTGCTGTCCAACTCTGCCCCAAAGAGGTGAGCAGGGGTCTGGGTAAATGATGTATGAATCCTCCTGTTGTACCTAACAGACGCAGAATGTTTCTCTTCCTAAATATCTGTAAGACTCCTATCATACCCCAAGAAGACAAAGAGAAAGAAAAGAAGTTAAAAAAAAGTATCTTTCAAGCCTGTGTGCTGAGGAGTATCAAGGGAGGGGTGACTGCCAAGTTTGAGTAGCTCTAGGCGCTCTAGTGAATGTGTTTATGTAAAATGAAAACCACAAATTAATTCAGTGAGAAGAAAATGAAAAGAATTCCAACTCTGTTTTTATCATAATACAGCCCAAACCTCCGGTTGACTTTTATCACCCTCAAGTTTTTCACTTCTTATATGGGCAGTAACCTATACAACATTCAGTAATTTTTCATTAGTGTCATGTTAATCAAAGCCACAGTTGATAGAATATTATATGGAAAAGAAGAGCATCCATCTCCAATTTCTTTCCAGTTTTACTGAGTTATAATTGACATATAACATCTTTTCTTAAATATCCAAACTACTATAGTTCTTCACCTGCTGCTAAGCATAGTCCTTTTAACTATTAACAATGAACATTAGAGATGTTAGAGCTTGAAGATCCTATAAAATCATCAAATCCAATTCTAGCGTTCTAAATATTAGAGCTAGAATTGAGAGAATGGCACCATCTAAACATAAGTTCTAAAGCACATCATGATTATTTGCTCATAATATACAGTGCATAAATACACTTTTGTCAGTTGATGATTATGTACGAGGTCTGACAATTAAGTTCTCAAACTTGTTGCACTGATGTTGCTAACCTTTTTTGATATCAGAGGGATTATTCATTATGAATGTGTACCAACTGGACAAACAGTTAACCAAGTTTACTATTTGGAAGTGCTGAAAGGCTGTGTGAAAAAGTTAGACAAAAAACCACCTAAACTTTTCATCAACAATTCATGGCTCTTGCATCATGACAAGGCACCAGCTCACAGGGCACTGTCTGTGAGGGAGTTTTTAGCCAGTAAACAAATAACTGTATTGGAACACCCTCCCTGTTTACATGATCTCGTCCCCAATGACTTCTTTATCTGAAAATAAAGGAAATATTGAAAGGAAGACATTTTGATGACATTCAGGACAACAACAGTAATACGATGACGGCTCCAATGGCCATTCTAGTAAAAGAGTTCCAAAATTGCTTTGAAGGGTGACCTAGGAGCTGGCCTCAGTGCTTCCCAAAGGGAGTACCTAGAGAGTGATGAGTTCGCGAACTTAATTGTCAGAACTTCCTATGCGGGCAGTAACTCATTCAACATTCATGTCCACCTGTATGCCCACTTTGTTTATTACATGTTTGAAGGCAAGACATATAAAGATAAAAGCTGGATTTTGATACTAGACCTAGTTCTCAAATATAGTGTCTCTATATCTTAGGACTATAAACGGGCAATTACTTTATCACTGTGATCCTAGTTCCACCATAAATTGAAATGAGTAATTCATTGGTGGCTATAAAGATTAAGTGAAGTAACATATGTAAAGTGGCGAGCACATTGCAAGCACTTGATAAATATTAAATGTCATTATATTTTCTATTCCTACAAGCATAAAATGGTTCAGTGACTGAATCAGTAAAAATCAACTTTTCCTTAACTCACATTATGGAGCAAGTGTTAGTTATAGTTTTAAAACAAAGTGGAATAGATGATTGGGAGAAACTGAAGATTCAGATAACTGTGATTCGATATAATTGAACTTCCATTTGTGATTAAACATCATCTTCTTTATTACTAAAAAGATACTAGAATAATATAGATCATAACATTTGTTGTGGATATAGCCAAGTGTAAAAACCTGATTATTTCTGACTACAGGGCACAAGAGCACCTACACTGCATTTCACAACTAGAAGGCCAATATTGGCTCCTGATTTCATATGTGAATACAACAGAAAAAGCCTGAGAAATTTGAAACACAGTGTATGAACTGCATTTTTGTTGCTTCACACAGCTCATTTTGCATATAGTTAGTCATTGACTTGACAAATATATTTTGAACACTTATTATGTACCAAACACCATTCTAGTGCTAGCAGGAACTATTAATGTTGATAAAATAAGTTAAAGCTTACAAATGACACATGCACTCACACATCTGCAATCGATTGAAAAACAAATACTGAACAAGATAACCAGTCACAGATCCTAGAGTTCAATGGGATTTTGACAGGTAGATAAAGGAGAAGGAAAATGTGGGTAGAAACAATAGCATGAGCAAATTTCCAGAGAACGGAAATGAGATCTGATTTGTCCTTTCTGACCTTTCTTTGTTGGCCAAAATCCCACTCTTCAAAATCCAATGCAAATGTTAAACCAACTATTCAGTTTAATTGTCCTCTCTTTAATTGTCCTTTTTCCATAACATCTTACATTTAGCCCAAGAGCTCTTTAGATCAAGGACAATGACTTGGAAAAGTTTAGTTCCCAAGCATCTTACATGGTACCTAGTACATAATAGTCCCCCAAAAAATGTTAATTCTAGAATATGGGGAGTGAGGGAAGATGAGAAGTCAAGTTGTCCTTTAGAATCGAAGCTTCAAAGTCTGCGTGAGAAAAGCAAAGAATATGGAGCCCCTGAAGAAATATGTGGTTTAAGTTATTTGTGAAGTAGTGGATTGTGGTAATTTTAGTTTTGCTGACAATTGAATATCCATGAGAAAAGTCCTAGTCTTGGTCAATTCCTGCATATATAGGACCAGAATTAAAAAGGAAGCCAGGACATTAGAAAGAGATATGCGAATTGTCTACATAGTTGTCTACACAGTAAGAAAGATAAGGCATGTTTTACTAAGGAAACTCAAGGAACAAGACTATTTGGGGGACAGGCAGAAAATGTGAATACAGAAAATTGAGAAAAATTAGAAAGAGATTCAGGACTGGTTATTGTCAGGGGATTCCATGGAAACCAAAATAGTCAAAAAGAAAGAAGAGAGATCAAGAAAACTGTGAAAGAGTTAATAGATTTTTGACTTTTGTGGTCCCTGGATACCATAAAAACTTATTTGGGGGAAAAATGGAAGTCATTTTATCAGAAGGAATTTTTCTTTCCATGCTGGGTATATACGAACATCATATCAAAGAACAGTCTATAAAAAGTAATATATGTCAATAGCTTTAAAAGGGGTGAAAAGAAAGTGTTTATTTAAAACTATTTCATTATATTACTGTGATTTGCACATTGTGACATCATTTGAATAGAGCATTAGATGATTTTGCACTTATTACTTTATAATATGAATATTTTAAAAGCCTATCATTAACATTTCTAAAAGTTAGAAAATTTACACCAACTATCACAATTAAACTACAGTGGGAAATCATTCTTGATGCAGGAATAAGAAGACTGCATGCCATTTTGGAAGCAGTGGTTACTATTTTTATTAGGTAAAGTAAATGTATTTATAAAATACCGTAGGAGGAGAATAAGACTACCCAGAGGTAATTTAGCCTGCAGGTAGCCTGAATGCTTTGCATTTTAGAAACTGCATATAGATTGTGAGGGTAGGATTGTAAAAAGTGAGGAAATTAAAACAGATGACCGGCTACCTAGAGAATCTGCCTGATTTAGTTCCTAGGAAGTACATAATTAGGTGTTTAGATTACTATCACTCTTAATCTTTAAATTATTTCAATTCTGTTGAGAGTGGAAGTCAAATTACAAATTGTAGGATCTGGTTAGCTGAGCTAATTTAAGACAGAATTAATTCATACTGGAGGTGGATTTTCTCTATATATTACCATATAATAAGCAAAGAAAACATTTCCCATAGTAATATAAAGGTGAATACATTTTCATGGTGGAATTAATTTAGTAATCTAAAGAAATGTCCTGTGAAACCATATAGAAGTCCCTATGTTATCCTCTTTTCCTTTGGAGTAGATATTTATTCAACTGTCCATGTATTCATTCAAACAATAATTGAAAGTGTATTATATGTCAGGCACTACGATATGCACTGGTCACACAATAATGAATAAGATCCATCCTTTGTTCTCAAGAGCTGAAAACTTAGTAGAACTTTCTAGGTATCTCAAAGTTGTCAAAGAAAATTAATAGAGTGACTTTAAAACCCAATAATTATCATATAACTACTATTTAAATATTTCATCATATTAAGAATGTTCTGAATTGGCTCTAAGACATATCATATCTGATGCCCATAGCACACTGAATGCTCAAAAATAGGATTCCCCTCATGTGCTCTAATACTTTCTCTTCCACTAGTTGAAGGTTTTTATGTTTTTATTTTTACCTAGAGTACAATTTGGATTTACCCCCAAACATGTTTACGTAAGTTATGCTTATCATTGTAATTGTATAATTTGATTAAATATCACTTAAATGGATCAAATACGATTGTGAAAGAGTTTCCTTGATGCTGTTGTTTCTGTGGGAACTAAGTCAAGCATTTTGCTAAGACTCAATAAAACTCAGTCAATAAGACTCATTAGACACAACTTTAAACAATTGAAGGAAAAATATCTTAAACGTAAAGGCTTCTCGACCCTGGTTAAATTACTTCACAATGATCTTTAAGTTCTTGCACCACTTAAAAAAATAAAACAAACCAAGCTTTCACACGAGATATATTATGTGTATGATTTAAGCTGGAAAGGTGATGATCTGGGTCCATTCTTAAAAAACAATAAAGCAAAAAACAACCTTGGTCTTACATTTAAAAAAAAATAGTTAATGGACATATCTTTACAGGGTTTAGGTTAGTAGAACTCTTTAAAACATGCATACAACAGATTATGTAACGATTCCTGATGAAATCAACTTTTTCAATTAATCGACCTACTAGCGGTCCCCACTACTTGTGATAGAAGATTCTTTGCTATATCAACCACAACTACAATCCAGAAGACGTGCAGATATGGCATAAATGTGTTTCATGGTAACTGCTTATATAGACGGATATGATTTTGTTACTTTGAAACAAAGGAAAATGATTTTGCTTCCTAGTTTACAAAACGAAATGGGAGATCATTCAAATTACAAAAAGACAACCCACAAGGGCCAAAACTACTTCACACAAGCACATTTGTCAACTCCCTTATAGAAACTAATACATTTAACTTGTCACATAAACCACTCAATTTCTGGTAAGTGACTAAATGTGTTATTTAAACTCAGTCTGCGCTTAGGGGGATACTTTATTTAAAAGATCAGTTTTTATTGGAAAAAAATAAGTTAGAACTTCATAGCCCTAGGGTCCTATCCTATGCTTGCTTCTTAAAAGCACAAGACTTCTCCCAGTTGATGGATAAAAAGTTCACATAGGGGAGCCATGAGTAGGAGAGCATGTCCCTGGAAAGGAATGAGATACGATAGTTTAAAAATTGAGCTTTCTACAGAAAATATTGAGTTATTTAATTCTCAGTGATTCAGGCAACTGGTAAATGTTTTTATTTAGAATGCACATCCTGAAAGTTATGTTGTAAAAAACAGAAAATGGGATCTGAACAAAACCATTTTTTCTCCCATTACATACTAATAGAACAAAGAAAAACAGATGTGTTTGTATACTCTATGCTTTATTAAACTACCATGACTTTGGTTGTTGTCTGTGGTATTTCTATGCAAACCTCTTATTTTACTCATTCACATGTAGGCCATTTAATGGTCCCATTTAGTCTTCACTCATTAATAGACTTACTGTCTTATTTGTTTGCAACCTAAAAATTAAAATAACAACAGTTGCAACTATAAAAAACCAAAGATGGAAACAAACAAACAACAACAAAAAGAAAACACTTAGAAGCGTTCTCTGGTGAATCTTTTTGGAAAAGCTAGAAGCCTTTGTACTTTATCATTTGGTCTAGAAAAGATATATAATTCGAATTATAACTTCTCTTTCCTTCTTTCACTTTCTTGTTTTATCCCAGTTTCTGGCTTTAATAAAATTGCCGGCTTATTTAGCTATCTCCTTTATTTTATCCTTAAGTCTAATTGTTTATCAAGTTTTGTTGATTCTTCCTTTCTCAGCTCCTTCACAATCCTCGAAGATACCACCGAAGCCAAGGGTCTCCTTAGCTGATTCCCAACTAGGACAAAATTGTGCTAAGAATTTGTTTTAACTCTTGTGAAGCTTTTTGCTGTCCACACTGCACAGCACTTCCAGATGAAACTTCCTCAAACATTGTTTTTATTACTTAATTCTCCTGCTTAGAATAAATAAAGCAATCTATTGAAAACATAATTGATCTCAATGCCTCTTCTTTTCATTCCAAGTCTTCTACAATCTTTCCCACTCAATCTGATATTATAGTCTCTTCTAAATCTCTTTTTAATAGGTTGAGGCTTTGAGTATACAATTGCTAACATCAGTATAAATCCCATAGCTTAAAGCAGGGTCTACAAACTGTGGCCCATGGACCAAATGCAGCCTATCACCTGTCATTGTGTGGCCCATGGTCTAACTGTAGTTTTTACATTTTTAAACATTCAGGAAAAATTAAAAGAATAATTTTTCATGATATGTAAAAATGATATAAAATTTAAATTTCAGTGTCCATAAATAAACTTTTATGGGAACATAGCCATGCTCATTTGTTCACCTATTATCTATGGCTGATTTCACACTACAATGGTGGAGTTAAATAATTGCAACAAAGACCATATGGCCCACAAAGACTAGAATGTTTACTACCTGGGTCTTTGCAGAAATTTTTGCCAACCTCTGGCTTAAAGAATATCAGATCAATTGATAACAGAGATATATATACATATATGTATGTATATATATGTACATATGTATATATACACACAGATATGTGTATATATGTATATATGTGTGTATATATACACATATATATGTGTACATATGTACATATGTACATATACACACAGAGGGTGCCAGAGAAAAGTACAGGTATACACATTTTAAGAAAGGGAAAAACTATTAAAATTGTAACACTCAATATATATTGATAACAAAAGATAAATACAAGTCATGTTTGACTTCTGCAATTACAAGAGGTGCTCAAAGTGGTTACCATCAACGTCCAGATGATTACAGCGATCTACTTCTTCAGCATAGAAAACACCTCTTAAAGTGTGTATACATTTTTTTGGCATACCCAATATATACACATCCCCTTATTCAAAACCAAGGATGCTAGCCATGTTATATTCTACTTCATGAGCAATTTTAAACATAAATCTCTTCTCAACAAACTTAGAAAAAATTTTTTAACAAAACGTTACTTTGGGTTTAGTAGAAAATAACAGCAAGAAAAAAGAGGAAGTGAAGAGGAAACAAACACAACTCAAAAGAAGAATTTAGTGAGAGAAAACAGTAAGTAAGTAAGGAGGAAAACAGGGAATAGTTTGTAGTTTGTACAGCTATTGAGAAAAACAGAATCAAAATTGTTAAGGGACAGTAAGAGCAATATTCCCACATCTAACCAACTCCAGCCCCGTTGCCTTTTCTCCCCACTAAAAAACAACAACAAAAAACCCTACTGCTTATTAGCCTTTACATATGATTTAATTATGTTATCTCAGTTAACCCTCCCGATAACCCTAATAAAGGTATTGGTATTATGCTAAATTATAGATGAGGAGAATAAGACCTAAAGATAGTGACCAAGGGACAGACCTATAATTATAACTCAGGTATCATGCCAAAGCCCACGGTAATGACATCACACTGCCTATCATTATTCAACATCAGGCTCCTTTTTCAAGAATGTATATTTAGTTCTTCAGAAAATCATGCATTTTTAAAATGACTGTGGAATACTGTTAAATTGAAACTCAGCTTGCCTCTTACACTTAATAAACTCAACGCCTTCTTGGAAAATCCAGGTGTTGATTTTTTTACTTAAGAGTCTCTTATCAAAAGAGTAATTGAGATTTTGTTGACATGGAGTAATAAACTAGACTAGTGGGTTGCAACACTATTGACTAGTGACTAAATATCATCCTAATAGTGAATATTTATTGTCCTCTTAGTATGTTCAATTCATTCTTTTCTTACCACTATCCTAAAGGATCTGTATAATTATTATCCCTATTTGCATCAGAGATAATTGTATCACAGAAAGGTTTTAAGTAATTTCCCCAAGGTTACAGAGCTGGGCAGAAGCTGTGATATGAACTTAAGTGGTCTAATTCCAGAGCCATAAGATTAACCATTATTCCAAGTTGAGAACATCTTTAAAAGAGTTACATAAATGAGACTCATGACCACCTCGATATCTGAGACATATTAGTGGATTCCATTTTTAAAAGAAAATGAATTACCTTCCCTTGATAAGGCAATGATCTGAATCTATGAATATTGAAATACATACGATCTTATTTTTAAGACAAAGTAGCACAGTCCTGACTAACACACACACACACACACACACACACACACACACACACACAATTACAGTGACAGTGGTAAGATGTGCTCTTATGATCAAGAAGATCCCGTATCACATTGTGCTTATTAACTTACCAGTAAATAGGAATTCCTGCTATGATAAATAGCATTCCTGGAACACAGTAAGAGGAGTTGCTTTTGGTTCAAGAAGTGTCTCTCCGTCAGGTAACACTCCAAACCAGCTTTTCTCATCATCAGACCCTGGTACTGTTAACATTAAATGTTTGCCATCATTAGTGTGCTGTGAATGGTGCATAATGAACAATCCGGCCTCAGGTAGCCAGAGTTCACATGATCCCCAAACACTGAGGAGCAAAGAAATTGAGCTATCTAGTCAACCTTATTACTGTCTTTAAGTCAATTTCAAGATATAAAAGTTCTCTGGAATGAGGCAAAGGAAACTCACTGCTAATGGCATAACCTTTTGTTGGTAAATTGTCTTGATATTTTACCAACATAATGCACTGCTTTTCACAGGAACTATAGTGTTTTAAAAAAGACAAATGCTAAAATTATAATGTAATATTTAGACACTCTTTTCCTGGAGGTCAATGTAAGGACGCTGAGTAATTACACCATTACATGAGATACTTAATTACACCGGTGCATATTACCTCTACGAGAGAAAGCCATTTTTATTATAGCAATTTCTCATTTCTATGAAACACTTTTTCTCCATGTAGGAAGTCTCTATATTAACCACAAAGCATCTTAACATCCTGAAATCAGATGTAAATGTGTACAATTAGTGAGGAGATACAAATGTTGACTTTAATTCTAAGTTGCATCTTAAACTAGAGGGTCTCTTAAATTGGAAAAAAAAAAAAAGAAATGATCTACTATTGATATGGTATAGAAAAAAAATTTTTTTTTAATTAGAGAAGGCTCTTTCAGTGTTTTCCACTGCTGTTAAAATTGAATATGTTTGTAGGATCACATGGAATTCTCACCACTTCTTTTTAACAAAGTAAAACATTAGTAGAGGCAGCAACCATAACATCTTGTCTCTCTTACTACCAAAACCATAACCCTGTGACGTAGTAAAAATTCAATGTTTCTAACCTTCAACTGAGTAGATTGGAAAGTTTTCACTAGAAGTAGGTTCTACTGTGGCCCTATCACCTACATTTTAAAGCTCATTATCCTCTGTTTTAGCATTGATAAGCTGACAACTGTAAAACATTCATGAAAACACAGTTGCAGTCTTGATAAATGCCTCCACTGGGTAATCTATTGCAGCACTGATCTATGCATTACAATTACTTCTTAAAGTACCAAATTCACAACTTCACATTTTTCACACACGCGTGCTTGTGTGCACACATGGATGTAGTACAGGGCTTTAAAACTTAGTTTTAGAATTATGTCTTTTTTTTATTATCAGGGAATTTGCTCTCCATATTCCTTGAGTTCTTTAACACGAACAACTTTCTTTTTCCATCCATCAAACTGCAGCTCTCTCCAGGAATACAAATAACTCTAACACAGTCAGTCCTGATAGTCAAGAAAATGATAATCATTATAGACACCATGGTACATTTACCAACCTGTTATGTATTGTTTTTCTATCTCTCATATAGTGTGAAGAAATCTGTAAGTGGACTTGCCCAAAAGATTTCTTATGTTGTAACTACCAAAATGATTGTGTAAGTAAAAAGTAGAATCAAATGTGCTTGCATTTAAAAGTCTAAAATTAAAATTTAAAGTGTTCTCTGTAATAAATAAAGCATGTTCTTTTTTTTTACCTTAGTCTTAAGTTTATTTAACACATTAAGCTTTTAACTATCAGAACTTGAAAGAATATGCATCTGAAAATTCTTTTCAAAATATACCCCTATTGACCTCTAGATGGCAAACTTTAGCAAATTTTTGTGACTGGCCTTAATTCACCGTTTCTTACCAATTCTGTCTAAATTACCTATTGAAATGATTTTCTGTTTAATAAGCTACTCAGATATATCTGTGCTGTTATGGAAAAATGCATGAAAAAAGTTAATTGTATTTTTCCCCCTAAAATTTAGTCATTTTCTTTAGGATAACCTACTTGTATCAAGACAGTGTTCTAGTGTCTTCTAGTGTTTCCATCAGTGTCTGTCTCTTTAGAGTACTGGATGTTCTGGAAAAGTTTTACCTGATAAATAATTTCAACTGACTTCTAAAGTCAGCTATTTCTTTATAATTATAAACATTAGTTAAAGCTTTTATTATAGGGATTTCAGATATCTCATAAAATAATTTTAAAAAGTCCTTTGAGAAATATGAAGTATAAAATATATGTATAATATGTTTCTGAATCTCTTATTCGAATGTCAAGTATGCCCTTTACAAAACAAATACCAAACAGGACAAATTTGCATTTTTTTGTGATAGATCTTCCATGTTTATTTAATTCTATAATTACTGCTATTCCTTTAATCAAGTTAAAAATATTTGTTTTCAATGCCAACTATACTTGAGTTGTCATTGAATGAACAGAAATAAAATTAGTAAGAGAGTTGATAATTAAAATATATACCAGTGATATCAAAAAAGACGAGTGCACTTTGCATATAACATCATCAGCAAGAATGTTGAAATATAAAACCTAGTTATAGTTAACATACATATGTTAAATTTTCAATGAGGATTTGAACTAATTTTCTTGAACTATCACTGGCTGTGAGCAAATTTATTACTTAGTGTACTGGATAGAGAAAATTCAATACTTACTAGGCCAGATATTGTAGAATCCCCTTTCTAAAAGACAGCTCCTCCCCCATACACATAGTAACTATGGGAACAATATTTTAGCATGATGTAATACCAGCTACTGACTAAATCAGGCCTCTAACCCAATTAGCATAAGCATCTGACAAAAGATGGGACAAAATTCTTTTCAAATTCCATCTCTGGTCATCAAGGTGGTGCCCTGATCCAAGATTACCCAATAAGGGTGTTTCCCTAATGATTATAAAACTAGAAAAAAAGGAGAACAAATCTCTAGTGGCTGAAGCTGTAATGGAGTTAGAAGCAATCACATTTGGTTTGGAATGGAGAGATGTAAAAGGCTGAACTGAAGAAAAAGAGGAGGCAGAGATGGGAGAGAAGGAAGGAGGAAGGGAGAAAGGAAGGGGGTGAGGTAGGAAGAGAGAGAGAGAGAGAGAGAGAGAGAGAGAGAAATGGGTGGATAGAGTTCTGAAGGCAGTAGGCTCCTGATTATAGTTAATTGTGAGGCTGAGCTGTTATCTTCCCAGTCTGGGAGACAGCTTAGAAGCCATTCATTAAGTTCTTATTTTACTTAAACTTGCTCAAGTTCTATTTTGAACACTTGAAACCAACAGAATCTTAATGAATACCCTTTGTTCTATTGTAGTTGTATTTTGAAGGTTAACCAATTGCTAGCTAAATTAAATAACTAGGTTTTTAATTCTCATTTTTGCAAATATTAACTGAGAGTGAACACGTCTTTTAAGATATATCTTCTAATAAAATACAAGTATATTTCTTATTATTTATGGGCAATAAATACAATTGTACATTTATCTTAGGAGACTTCAATACAATGCAGATGTGTGACCATAGAAATGTAAAGAGACCTAATGAATAAACACAATAAGATTTTCTTTCATATACCATTCTAAGTGTAAATAAGTTTGTTGTTTTTTTGGAGGATACATACAAAATTTTTATAAATCTTATAAAATATTTTGAACCAGGGTGTGCATCTTAAACTGAAATGAGGTATAAAGATGAAGCCTTAGTTTGAGCTCACTGCTCCTACTCACAAGCTGATGCCCCTTCAAAAAAATCTTGTTATTCAGTGTCACATTCTTTTCGAGCAATAGACTTCCTCTTTCCCAACACAAAACAGACCTATGCTCTGTAAAGGGTTTTTAGATACTCATGGATTTTCTCTTAATTTTGGATGGTGAAAAATGCAGCATATTTCCACTAGGGGCTCCTAAAGCCCTGCAGTATGAAGAACACCTGCTTGAAAATTAGGTCAATTCACAGAGAAGTCTAGAAGGTGAAGAGAGGCAGTGCCATCAGAATATCACTGGGGTGCATGGATCCAGTCATGCCTGAATCAGTCCTGCCCATCGCCTTTACTTTCTGTGAGCTAATAGTCTCTCATTTGTACCAAACTGGTTTGATAATGTGGTTTCATTAGGAACCAAAGGAGTCTTGAAAAATAGAGTCAAACCCTACTTTTCTGACTCATGTTTTTCACTGGAATCCTTTGACTAGACTCCAAAGGGCAGACGCAGAGATAGAGGGTTAGAAAGAAACTAATTGTTTTGTTTGTTTGTTTGTTTGTTTGTTTTTAGATTCATTCTAGTTTTATATAGGAAACTTTAATATGTGAATGGCTAAATGGAATTGCATAACTAGAAGCAGCACAAAGATCTGTCAGATCACGTATCCAGATGTTTGTGTTCAGAGAAATGTTTCTGACATGTAGTAATTGACAGAATAAGGTCTTCAGGAATTTTGAGAAACTAAAAGTGGGTCAAAACTTAGAACATGAAATATCAGAGAGATTTATGTTTTTAACATAAGATTAGTGAGTCCCACCTAATAGAACTTTTCAAGTAAAAAATAGAGAGGGGTTTAAGATTATTGCAGAGACATCCAAAATATATGACCTAAATAAACAACAACATTAAAGGGGATTTTTGGACTGTTTTTTCTTGGTTTTCCTTGCTCTGTAATATAATTTTGCTAAATTCTGAATCAAAAATGTTCATAAGTTGAACATTTAATGAAAAGTGTTAATTGCAAAATTATATGAAGATAATTAGCTAAAAACTGGAGTAATACTCCAGTTTTAAAGACAAAAAAAGACATGGTGTTAGAAAACGTGAAGTTCTTGACTTGTCAATTGCTAGAGATACTGTCTTAGATAGATTGCTTGATATTTCCAAGTCTCGGTTTCCTCATCCATAAAATCTGATTGATGTAATAGATAATAATGTGACTGTCTTCCTATTCAGCCATTCCTAGAAAGTATCCATCGTTCATATGGGAGCTGGTACAGTGTCTAACTAACTACACTTGGTTGTGGCAGGTGCAGGAACTTGATCCAGATTAGGCCATAAGGCCCTTCAGGGCATTTGTGAACCAGAGAGAGATCAGATAGTCTTTAATAGCAAAAGCTGGGAGATGACAGCTTAGAAGCTATGACTGATGACCATTGACACCAAAGAAAGAAAGACAGCCTGCAACAAAGAAACTGAAAAACAGAGAGATAGACTAGAAAGTTAAGAAATGAAGAGGAAGTTATGTTGTTCTGTTTCCTAAGTCAGAGTTCAGCTCTGTCCTGCAATACTAGCTGTCTGGTTGTTCAACCTTTCCTTGGAATCATCACCAGTACATTCTTCCTTTTTTACTTCATCTTTAACATTGGTATCTATCACTCACTGGCAAGAAAATTCCTAACCTGATTAACCTTTCTAATTTCATGTGTATTTTAGATATAAAAGATTGAACACAATAGGACTCTGAAAACTTTAAAGCACTATCCAAATATAAGACAGTATTACAGTCGTTATTATCTACAACCAACCTCAAGTCCTGGAAGAACTCTCATGTAAAAAAAGAATTTCTTATTAGAAGCAATTTCAAATGGCAGCACCAGACAAAATGATTTGGTGAAATTTAAAGGGAAGAAGATTCCAGCTCTATATAAGAAAGGAGGTTTTAAACACTGGAGTCTGCTAGTTAGTTTTCTGGTGTATAATCAAAATTCTATGACACTAGATCTCCATATTTCTATACAAAAAGCTGCACCCATTGTAGTCTACAACAATATTCCTTTGGCTCTATTTTTTTTAAATAAAAAGCTATTAAGTTCCCTATCACCTTTGTTTAATGTGTATATACACACTTACATACACACACACATACATATTATAGATTGTTAGAGAACAAAATTGGACTGAGTAAATATGAAGATCTAATTGGCTTTATTAAGAGATTCATGATTAGAATGGCATCTCATCTAGGAACTAGAAAGGCACTGGAGAGGGTTCTACAGAACAGGCATCACCTCTTCTTCCAAGGATTGAGAGGGCCTACTTGCCAGATTACCTCACTGGCATTGATCAGAAATTTTCAGATTGGTTGACTATAATTACATTTCTTAAAAGGGTTGGAACTGCGTTTAGGTTAGGTATAAAATATGGGATTGGTTATCATGAGCGTTTAGCATAAGTGACACCATTTTGAGCCTGTGGTTTCTCTTTTTAGCAATCCCTTACCTTTGATCAGATTCTCAGTTTAACTGAGAGATGTGATAAATAATTAAGGCATTAGCATCACTCAGCTGTTGCTCTGCAGATCCTGCAGCTATTACTGAGCCTTTGTGTGATAATTACAAATTATGATGTTTTTCTTAATCTTTGTGGTACTCACAGCTCACAGTTCCCAGTTTACAATCTTTAAGTTGGTCATTCCTTTTGTTTTTGTTTGTTTGCTTGTTTGTTTTGATTTCCATTCTCAGGGAAATCATTTGCCTAGTGGTCAGCGGCTTCAAACATACATTTAAAGCTTTGGAGAGGATACAAAACACCAGGACGATTATTGTGATAGCTACAAACAAGAAATGTCTAATTTTTAGAGTGCACTTTGGAGCCATAGTCCCCCTTTTAAGCCAAATGGCTTTCTCACTGATCTTACGTAATTGAGTTTCAACTTCCCCAGAAGTGTTGATCCAGGTATAGCAGGTGGCTTGGCCAAAGCACAAACATCCCCTTGCTCAGGTAAAGATAATCAAGGGCGATTCTATTATCAAAAACAACTTTGGCTAGAGAGTCTATGGATTTTTTTCAGGGCAGATAATGCCTTAGTAACAGAATCTGCAATGTCTCAAAGAGATGAAGAAAGGTTTCTAATCATATTTCCATTATATCTTTTTCTAACCAAGAAAATATGGTCCTGCCAAAGGAAATGATTCCTGAATCATGATTGCCTCCTAGTGGGTCCTTTCCAGAACACTTAGGGGCACCATTAGATAACTAAGAGGCATTGCCCAGCTGTACACCAGCATCCTAGTCATTTATATGCCCAAGGGGAATGATAACCACCAAAGAAAAATAAAAATCTTGTTGGTGCATAACTGTCCATTCAAAAAACCAGGAGTCAGTTCGTTTTCTTTTTTCTTTTTTCTTTTCTCACCTGAAATAAAATGTTCTAAATTCCAGAGGCTAACCACCCCCACTCCCCACCCTTAGCAATGGCTTTATCTATCCAAGCCAATGCCAGAGTAAAGGCAAGAAAAAAATAAAGTGTTTCATGTTCAGCTATAATAGGAGTCTTGATTTGGCTTCTTGGGGGGAAGCAGTGTACATCAGTGTCAGTTACTTCCTATCTATTAGATTTGAAGATCTCCAGCATTTGTACAGGATCAGATGTCAGGTGGAACCTTCTTTATCTGGGAGATGTATATCCAAGGCTCAGTGCCTTCTAATTTTGCAGCAGTGTCAATGGTCAGGAGTACTTGGCAAGCATCTCTCAGTGGGGTTTGAGGGCTGTCCTTCTGTGATGACGTTTCCATACCCAGTTCCCAGACTCTAGACCATAACCAACAGGATTCCTTGAATTGAGGTCCAGGAAACCTTCCTTACCCTGTTAATGATAGGCTTGAGTATACGACATTAAATACTTATGGTAGCTTGTCATACAAGCATGAGACAACAAGGGATCAGCAGAAGGTTATATATAAATAGACACTCATCTATCTGTGACTATCTCTTGTAGAGTGAAAACAGATTTTCTAACAGTTGCTTTGCCACAGTGAGGGTATCAGTCCATGTCGGGGGAATGCTTCAATACTTCCAGGAAACATACACACAACAACAAGAACATATTGCTAACCCATACTAAGTGACAGTTGAACCAAGTCCAGCAACAGGTGCCCATAGGGTCCAGAGAGAAAATGTCTGAGGCCTCTGGGGACAAAATAGTTTCTCTTAAATGCACAACGCTCAGTGAATGGATGCTTAAACCCCCAAAATGGGGTTTTCCAGGGAGGCAGGAAGTATCAATCTACCAGCTTGTGTTTTCCATAGCCCCGGACTACTTGTTCATGTATAGCCACGGTTTGCCCATCTTCATTTCTCATATTTAGGAGCCAACTATTGCCATGTTACAGGAATATCAGGATGGCAAAAATCTGGCCAAGGAGGAATCACTTTTGCAGAAGCAGAATGGATATCACGCACTTTTGTCACAACCTTTATATATTATGTTGCTGCTGACCTGGCATGAAAGTCAGCTGGGCATTTCCCTGATACTTGAGTTTAGTGTGAGCCTCAATTCTGATAACAGAGATTTAAGAAAGTAAGAGAGTAGCAGTAAGAAGTTTTGTCCATTGTTAAAGATCAAATGAGAAGTCAATACAATAGAATTGACAAGAAAAATTGGTTATTTCTGTGACACACAATATTCTTAAATAATAACTAGAATTACAAGTGATAACATACCAGGACACATCAGATTTTTAGGCATTTTATACAGTTTCTAAAGCAATGTAAATTAACCCATGCAATATAACCTAAGAAGGTTTATTATCGCTTACTTGACAATGCTTCCTACGTAATTTATTAATAACATACTAATAAGTCTAATTAGATTAATATCTCCCCTTTTCTAAGGGGAGAAAACAAATCTTTTGAAATGTTTCAGGGACCTTCTGGCAAACTTCGAAGTTAATTTGTGGCCCATATACTTATTTTAGAATTTGATTCTTGGGAAGTTTGGCAAAAATATCAAAAGATTTTAAAACACTTGACTAAATAGGATCACAGATTATTATGAAACAGTGCTTAATTATCTATTTGACGAAAGTAACAATGAAAGATTGCAAAGAGAAATACAGAAGCCTAGCTCTTACTATTGAGAAGATTCAGTTTCTTAAGTAATCAAAGACTTGATTAAGACAACATAAAACACAGAAAATTAGTTTGATAAAACAAACAATCTTTGCTTTCTTGGCACAATATTTGAAGAGAAAAACCTTTTATAATCTCTTATCAGGAACAGACCAACAGTCCAAGAAAACTTTGTCCTTTTAGCAGATGAAAGAAAATTGTTTTAGTTTTACAAAAGTGCACCATTGATATTAAAGCTTAATTATCAGAACCTTTATAATAACAATTCAATTTTTAGCCAGCTTAATTACAAAGGGTAAAATTCTCTTTCTCTCTCTCTCGTGTGCTTTTTCTGGACATTCACATTTTCCTCTGTAACCACAAGTTCTAGTTTAGACTAAAATATTCTCATTTCCCTTAAGAAAAACCTATCAGCATTCCTCACGCCATTTCTTAGCTAAAAACACATCCTTCTTTTTTTGCATACAGTTGCCCCCCACCCCTTATTATTTCTGGTAGCTTCAATTACATATATTACAATTTTAACTTCTTAAACCCTTAATTTCTACACTGCTTTTTTAAATTCTAATAATTAATAGAGAATTCTGAATTAATCTGATTGTAGTACGTAATACAGCTTTATCTTAACCAATCTTCTACTTAAAGTATCACTTTACAAAATAATATGGTTTTTGGATAGACTTGGGGTGTTAATACTTAAGATAGTGGAATGAATGACTAATCATGAAATATCCAACATCGATCAATTATTAGAAGACAGGAAATTCACAATTCACCCTCTACAATGAAATGATTCAGAAATTGGGAGAGGAAGGAAGGAACCATTTTTGAAGAAAACATCTGAGAACCACAATTTGCATAGTTTCCAGAAAACAGGTCTAATAAAGCAAGAATAGAAGATAATGAGCTAGGACTTTTCCTCCTCTCCCACAAGTCTCTGCAACCTCATCAAGATCAAACATAACTTGGCCTGGGTAGAAGGCAAATGGTAAAATAAAGTATCAAAAATATAATTAAGTAAGCAGAGAGGCCTGGGCAAGTTTCATGAGCATTTTTATATCAAAGCTGTAAAAATGAAGCTTCCTTATCTCAAAGCCCCCAAGGAAAACCGTTGGCTATACAGACATTGTCAAACTTGCCAGTGTTACTTTAATTGGACTGCCTTCATAATTCACTGCCTTTGCTTCAACAATGTGCAATTCATCCTTTGCACCAGCCCCTAAAATGACTGTTCTTAAAGATAATTGGTGCTCATTTTCATCATTATTCACCTTAAAGTGATAATCTTTGTTGGACTTTAATTCACAACCAAAAAGATAGTTCTGGGGCCTCAGGGGTCTCATGTCCCTTTCTACCGAATCTTCCATAGTGTGGCGTCATGCACATAGGTGGGAGAAAATGTGGACAGAGATAAAGAACAGCCATGCAGGACAGACTCTTACCCATAAAATATTAAATTATTTTGAAGATGTAAGAAAGAAATTGTTTTCATCTCAAATATATTGTAATGTAACTTTTTGGAATCGGACATTAAAATAAACATAAAATGATAGCAAAACAAAACAAACAAACAAAAAAACTGAAGCTTCCTGGGGTCATTCCATGAAAATCACTAACAAAGCCTCCATCTGGCTTGACCCTGAGCAAATATGTCGCCTCAGAATCAATTAGGGCAACTACAAACTAGTGGTGAACAGGGGCACATCGTGTTTACTTGAGCAAAACATACTTAATCAACCTTTCTGAGAAAGAATTATGTAGAAAATCAAAATCCTAGTGTCCATTGGTTCTAAGTCCTGTTACGTAATATCTGGCTCTTTTTTGGATATGAAGGCAAACACGTTTGAAGGAGAAAAATGAATGGCTCCTGATGGTTTTTCTGGTCTACGAGGGTATTAGAGGAATCTACTTCCTATCCACTATATGTTTATCTGTATCTCAGAAGATTATCTTTGTGGGTTAGAGAGAACATAGACATGCAAAAACAATGGACCACAAGCAGCTAACCTGAAAGTTGCAAGGGCCAATAAGTGAAACATGCTTTAATTCAAAACTCTAGCTCTTACAATTTTTAACAAAGATGTTAATTTACTATCATTCCCCTACTGATAATATATTCTGAAAATTAAATTTAAAAACTGCTACCAGATTATTAATTTAGCTCAGCACTCTTTTGTTTTGAAGCACTTCCAAGAGGTAAGACCTGAGAGTGCCTGTTTTGATAAGAGACAAAAATACAACTCATACTGGAATCCAGCATTTTTTTAAACATGACATTTCAGATTCAATATTCCATGTATCTAATTTTTTGGAAGAAAGCTTTGTTGTAGAAAAATATAGCCCCAGATTATTTCTACTGGGCATGGGGGGAGGAGGATAAGAGCTAATTATGACAGATCTGGGGTAAACCATCAAAGTCTGTAGGTTTTAACTGAGCCACGCAATTTCTAACCTAAGCTCTTTGAGGAGGCAGCCCCTTGTGTCTACGGGAAGACTACCTTCTAATTGTTATCTAAAGCACTGGGCAAATAAGCAAGAACTATTTTAAAAACTCCAAACAGCTCATATCCTCCCCCTGCTGGGTACACTTCTAACAGGTTGTCATTAGCACACACCTTTCTCTGAATGGAAGAGAACAAAGAGAAAGAACAAAGACGCTATAAAACAGAAAACAAAAATGCCCTAGGGTTGTTCTGAACTGGAGCCGCTCAGACTGGGAGAAACAGGCTTCACCAGCACAGTGGGAAGTTCCCAGGCAGGCAGATCCAGGACCTAAAAGATGCCTCTGATGTGAATCTCTAATCAAACTAAACAAAGAATTTTAAAGAGAGGATGAAAACAAAAGGGGCATGTTTCTGTGGGGAAAATATCATGTTGCCTTACATCCCCTGGAATTGGTACTTTGGCACCACACAACTGCGGAGAGTGTTCTCTCCCAGCAAAAACAATGCTCAAATTATTTATGTTTTCATTGTGTCACATTACATGAGGCTACAATGTAAGATAATCAACACAAAGAAGCCTTGGGTGACACAGATGGTAGCATCAGTTGTTTAAGGTAAAAAAAAAAAAAAAAAAAAAAAACCACAAAACACCTGATCACAAACTTTGCATTAAAACTACTCTGACAAATGAAATCATCATAAGAAGAAAATAGAACTTTGATTGAATAATAATTCTGAGTAAATGTCAACCTCTCTCTTATCCACATTCATCTTTGGCATTAAAGATGGCTTTGGAATAAAATGAGAAGGACATCGTTTCTTGTTTCACATGAATAGAGATTAAGTACTGTAAGATCTTTTGAAAAGCAAGAATTCCCACAAGGTTTGGATGGGCTCCGATTTTAGAAAATGAGGGTACATGTCTGTGCAGCCTGTAAGAAACTATCTTATCCTTCACACATGCATTATCTCTAAGTGTTCAGTCTCACAGATTCATGGAAATGCAGGCCTACAGGCTAATAAAGAATAAAAATGTAAGATACTAACATAAGTTTAAATACATTTTTCCTTTTTTTCATGACCTACGTGGAGGTGTCAGTGTATATAAAAATAACAGATACATACAGCATTTAGACAACTTTTTCTGAAATGTTTATGGTTGTGATCTCGTGTTGAGGGTGCCATTTGTATAGCCTTAATATTTAAGATGTCTCTACAGCTCCTTTGTTTCTTGCCCTTTCTATTCAACAATAACATAGAAGACAGTGAGAATATCAAATACAGCTGTCAAGTATGATATATAACCCAGGGTCTTTCTCAATCCTGGGTTCAAATAGCTATTACCCTGCCTTTGCAGTTGTAGGCACTCTGGGCGGGTCTTAGCTCTGGATTTGACACTGCCCTGGCGTACCCAACGTGGTCTCTCTGATATTCTCTCTTTCTGTCTGCTTCTAGAGAGCTAAGCCAAAGATTTCTCTTTTGTGAGTCTTTTTTAGGTTTTGTTGCCTGCCGTTCTCAGTCTGCCCCCTTTCTCATGCTATCTGTAAGCTATTTTGGCATCTTGCCGTCTTCCCTCCCTGTTGCGTGACTTGCCTTGTGAAGCTCACTTACAGCTGCACGCTTTCCATGCTGGTTGGCAGACTGAGCTGTAGGATTTCATTTTTAGTGATTGGTGTGGTACTTGATGTCCCTTCTGATGTAAATAGAGCTCCACTGTTTCCAAAAAAAAAATAAAAATAAAACAGAGCATTTCATGCACAGCTTTATGAGTAATGGTAGAAAGCGTAAAGGAGATTAATGAATTAGCTCCACTTTGGATGTCTTCCTCATGTGTACCCGGAGTGAAAACTTGGCATCATGACTTGCTCTATTCCCTCATATTTCACCATTTTGAAAGAAGGTCTTGGAAAGGGGCTAATGCGTAAAACCACCCCAGCCCCCCTCCAAACATGTATTTTCAAGCTATTTTAGCAACCCAATGCACAGCTTGAGTTTCTTCCTTCCTTCCTTCCTTCCTTCCTTCCTTCCTTCCTTCCTTCCTTTCTTCCTTCCTTCCTTCCTTCCTTCCTTCTTTCCTTCCCTCCCTCCCTCCTTCCCTCCCTCCCTCCCTCCCTCTCTTTCTTTCTTTCCTTTCTTTCTTTCCTTTCTTTCTTTCTTTTTTTCTTTCTTCCTTTCTTCCTTCCTTCCTTCCTTCCTTCCTTCCTTCCTTCCTTCCTTCCTTCCTGCCTGCCTGCCTGCCTTCCTGCCTTCCTGCCTTCCTTTCTTTCTTTTACTTATTGCTAATAACATTTTTCAGAAATCTTACAAGCCAGCAGAATATATTGACAGCTTTCATTTCTGTTCCTCCATGGACTACCCCCTAGCATTGCAAATGGTTATAAAAGTGTAAGGCAGTGCTGTTATTTCAGTCTTCTTCCAAATTAAGACCTCCCCTATGTAGCTCTGCTGTGTGTGGTTCCATATTCACAGTGAGTTATAGTGTATGCAGAATGGTTTCTGAGTGATGTGAAGATGTCCATTGTCCATAATTTTCTGAGCTGGAAGAGCTTCCTAGAGGCCTTATAGGAATATATATTATTCCTATATATTATATATTCTAATAACATAATCTTCATTTCTCATCTCCCTAAGCAGGCCTTCAGGAAAAGATAGTCCTGAAGCCGAATCTACAAGCTACTCATACTTCTACACCATTGCTAATGGGCAATGGCTCTAATTGTCACCCACAAGGCCATGTCCTCATGTACGAGCTCTGGATCATAATTAATTCTATTCACATCCATATCTAGTTGATCACAATTCTGGCCTTCAAATAATTGAAAATATGTCCCTACAAAGTTCTGACACATATATGCAACTATTCATATAATTCCTTGTATTTCTCCCCTATGAAGAGAATACTGCTCTGACTGCAGGCAATGATGCTGGAGCACTTACTTAGCACTTCACAGCACGGACTGAGAGCACATCATTTGGATCGTGCCAGTGTTGCAGAGAGATGACAAGTCCCGAAAAGTGCTGCAGTCAGCATTTTGAACCTCTTTTTTACAGATGGTGATGGCAGGCTTGCTGCATCCTGAGACACATTACCAGTGCTTTGTGGGAAGAATTCCTGGAGATGTCTAAGAAGTCTCTTGTTTAGAAAACCTTGGCAAGGATGTGGCAAAGTCCAAGGTCTGTCCTGTTTTTCATCTGTCTGCCCCATCAACTTCTGACAAAGCTGATATTATCCTGTGTAGCGTCTTGAGTTTTCTGTGTAATAGAAGCTACATGCACAGTCAGGAGTTTGATCGATGATTACTACCAAGGATTCCTTCTCCAAAGGCCCTCACAGTGAAAGGGTAGAACCCATAGCCTGTCACTTGATCAATAAGATATCCACAGTACCAATGAATGGGTAGCCCCAAAGAGGTGTATAAACATAGGCTAAGCCATAGAAATGACAAAAAGGCAGTAGGACTAAAAGTTAGTCAAGGCTCTTTTAACGCTTGCAAATCTGTTGGAGCTGATCTGCCCATGAGGAATTGTTCTCTGGATAGCTTTGAAAGGAAGTGATCTTGGACAGGAAGAGTCTCAAACTTAAGATTTTGGAATTTGGATATTAGTTTTGTCAGGAATAGGCTTTAACTTTCTCAGCTCCTAATTTTCCATATTTTATTAAGGTATCTCATGTGACTCAAGAAATCTGTCATTCCCACTTTTACTGTTGTATCAGTGCGGCTTACAATTTAGGATTCTGCCTACTTCTGAGTACAAAAGAGCCAAGATGTTGAATGAAATGATAAAACATTAACATTTGTACAATTATTCACAGGCATATAGAATTATATATTGTGGCTAAGAGGAGCATTGCATAATACATCTAAGGAACAATAAGGAAATCATTGAATAAGGTTCTATTTACACATAGGAGCAATATTTCTTGAGCACTTATTCCATGCCAGGAACACTTCAAGTATTTTACATGTATTCACATATTTAATGCTCATAACAAAACTTATGAGGCATATGCTATTTCTTCCAAATTTTATAGATGAGAAAAGTGAAGCATGGAGTGACTCAGTAATTTGATCGATGTCAAATTGTTGGTAAGTGGCAAAGACAAGGTTAAAAACCAAGCAGTCTGGCATTAGAGCATGCACCTTTAACCATTAATCTATACAGCCTATGGCCAACACTAATTATTCTTTGCTTTTACCAGGAATATTGCTTCCTTACAATCACCAGTGATCATGGGAGTGTCAGTTATATACTGTGACAATGTTGCATAATAAACCACTCAAAACTTCCGTGGCCTATAACATGGAGCAGTTATCTATCAAGCATCCCTGGGATTCAGCTGATATAGGCTAGGCTTGGCTGGGCTTGGCTGAGCTCATTCATTCTTCTTCAAAGTGGTTCTACTTCATATGCCTCTCCACCAGTCAGTCTCTGCTTGCTTTTTTGTTGTTTTTGTTTTTTTTTTTAAATCAACATTCCATTGGCCTAATGCAAGCCAGATGGCAGAGTTCAAGTGTCAGAGTGCCAGGGCCCTACCAAAGGTCTACGCCAATGGGTATGAACACAAGGAGAGGTAAAGAATTGGATCATTATGTCAGGCTACTATAATTAGCAACAAGGACAGTGAATTGGGTTGGGAGCCAAGTTCCATTCAATCATCCATTCATTCATCCCTTCTGTAAGCTCTCTTATATTTCATATATAAGCACTGTCCTTACAGTCCAGACATAACAAGATAAAACTCAGAGTTGCTCCTTCAAAAAAGCTTGTAATCTCATGGGTGAGACAGACAAGTCAAAAATTACAATACACCATAGTATTGCCAATTCAACATTCTTATGAAAGCAAAGGCTAAAAATCCAAGGAAGGGTTATTCAAGCAGGGGAAACGAAAAAGAGGACGAGTGACTCCCCTATGATATTGCTTGGGCTGAACCTTAAAGTGCAGGTAGTTCAGATAAGAGACCACAAATAAAGCATTAATTACATGTAGTAGGATGTCAAGAGATGAAGATATAGATGTCCGATCATAAAGGGATTTGCACGTCACCCTGTTCAAACTCTATCCTGAAGACAGTAGGAGGCTATGAAGTGTTTTAAGCAAGTTATCAAACTTTGTATATAAAGTATAAACACACACAAACCAATGGTTGATATTTTTCTGATGGATATTTTAGAAATTAATGTGTAGGTAAGTAAGTGGTATCCTACAGAGGGAAGCCTCCTAGAATGTTTCTTTATTTTGAAGTCCTTAAATACACTTTCTTTTTGATGTTCCAGCATGTAATCAGGCCCTGAGGGCCTAGTTCACAGTTACTAGCAAACAACATGTAAGATAAATACCAAAGGATCAATTGATTTATAGGCACAGAGAAATACAACTATCACACAAACTGTAAAAATTTGAGTCGGCAGTGTTGGCACATTGTGTGCTGGTGGCCAAACTATATCGCCATGCAATAAAGATAATCAAAGTTTGTTTTAGAGAATTGCTGTCAAATATTGCAGCGACATGGTCAAAAAAAAAAAAAAAACAGAAAGAGAGGCAGACATGGGAATCAGATTTCTTGGTTAGCATGGAATCACAACAAAGGCGATGAAGAAAAAAAAATTGAGTGTTTAATGACAATAGGTGAGAAAACCAGTTGTTCAATTTCAAAACAGAATTGGACTTTCCATTCAGGTCAGAAAGTCTTCAGGGCTCCCTGGCTCCAAATCTAAGGGCCAGCCTTGCTAGTGGGACATAAATAAATTGATATGGAATGACTAGGGTCCCTTCTTCATCTCATAATGTTACCATTTGCCGAAAGACATGGCTTCTTTTCCTGAATCTTCATGGTTGATTGATGCCTCTTCCACGTGGCACCTTTTTTTTTTAAATATGTTAATACTTCAACTAGAAGCCATCTGGTCTGTCATAAGTCTGCTGATCTATGATCTAATATTGATTTATGATTTATCTCCCAGAAAGGCAATTATTTCCTTCATTGTCAACATTCCTAGTGGGCTCCTTCTTGCAGCCTCTTAGTACTAAAAAAACAAGGACACTAGAAAGTGCAGTCAACAACTATTATATACACATACATTTGCAGTCCAGTTTAAAAAAAAAAAAAACATTTTTGGTTATTTAATGATGAATCTCCACTGGCGAGTTTTGACCTGCAAAAAAGCATGAGTTTGTTCTAAATTATTTAGATCAATATATTCATGAAAACATGTTTTTCTCTCACTGGAAATTTTAACTTCAAGTAATGCATCTTTCTAATTATATAGTAAAGGGCAACAGATACCTCTAGGTAATCTTTGAAATAGAAGAAGAAACAATTTGTTTGTTCTCTGATTTCCCATTTTCTTTTCCTATGTTCTTTATTACCATGGGCAAAATATTTGAATGAAACAGGATTTTTGTTTATAGATGACTGTCTTCTGTTAATGTTGAGAAACCTTCCCGACTCCTAAATAATAATTTGATGATATTATTTCCGAGCAATGACTGAGGGAAAAGGAAATAAAGTAAGCAATCTCCAAATTGATCACTAATATTGGGTATTTATGGCTTCAACTATGTTTCTACAAGTTAAGCAATTAAAACAAGCTATTGCATGTACCCATGATCTACAAATCATGCAGGAAATTCAGAAATGGTTTATAGCAGTGTAGAAAATTGCTACTTATGTTGGTCAGTTTCTGTATATGTTTTCTTTCTCTTTTCTTTTTTAACGTGATTTATGGATTGGAGAACAGATTACCACATTTATCAGAATGCTTTTGTTTTCAAGTAGTAGAAAACACAAGTCTTGAACAGGCTTAACTAATAAAGATAACTTATTGATTTTGTGGATGAAAATTATTTCAAGTAGTTCTTGAACCACAGCTCCAAAGGTATTATCGGAACTTTTTTTATTTTATTATTTATTTATTTTTTTTTTGCATGTCCCAACTCCTCTTTCTAAGTGTTTCCTTCATATAATAGAGGCTGCTTTCCTCTAGTCCAAGATGGATGACAATGGCTCTCAAGAAATCATACTTCTGCATTTCTATCCAGCAGAGAAGAGCATTTCTGCCACAAAATCCAAATAACTGACCTGAGATCCGTTCTGATCAAACCACCTCTGGACAAATCACCAGGGAGCCCATCTCTGTAACTGGCAATCAAGTCAGCTTCCTAAATCACATGGTCTTCATGGGAGCGGGGAAGAGATGTTCATGAAAATCAGGGTAGCGTACTGTCATGCAGGGTGTCATGCGGGGTCTCTGGTCCCGCTCCCCACATAAGAACACAGGACATGGTGAGACCAAAAAGGAACACCCATGGAGACTTAGATAGGGGAGTCATAACACTGTAGTCTCACTGGTGGCTGGGTTGGTGTGGGGACAGAGTCCCAGAGAGCAGTTTCCAGGCTCTCAGCCTCACGTGGAATGGTGCTGGCTTGGGTAGTAGTTGGCCGTCAGCAGAAGCCAGTTAGACAATTGGCCCCTGATATAGCTGCCGCGGCTGTGCTTGTTGGTGAGTTGAGAGTGAAGTCGAGGAGAGAGTCTGTTGGTTGCCAGAGAGTGGACAGCAGGTCGTACGTTGTGTGAATCCAGCCTCCAGTGAGACTACAGTGGTATGAATCCCCTACCTATGGCTCCGTGGGAGTTCCTTTTTGGCCTAGACACATCCTGTGTTCTTATGTGGGGAGCGGAACCAGAGGCTCCGCAGGCCTCCCAGAAGGACAGTTGGAGACACAGGAAGCAGGAGCCACACTATCCGAAAGCTACTGTCTGCTTCTCTGTCAACCAACCCCACCTGCTAGCTGCAATCCTCTGTGCTAACTGCAATCCGCGCTTGCTAGCCCAGCCACTATCTTCTTGCTAGCCCCCATTTTTTGCTAGCGTAGCCGCGGCAGTTATATTAGTGGCCAATGGCTCACTGGTTACAGCTGATGGCCAACTGGCCACAGCTGATGGCCATCCAATCACAATTGACGGCCATTTACTACCTGAGCCAGCACCTTTCCACGTGAGGCCGAGAGCCTGGAAACTGCACTCCTGGCTCTGTCCCCACAGGTACCGGGAGAGGGAATCAATTTGGAAGTCAAGTAAATAACGCCACACTGGCTTTAACATTAAATATACACATTAGAAATCATTCCTATTTGCAGCAATGTATTTGGTCCCTAAGTAGAGAGCACACAAAGAAAATCATTGTAATGAAGTTTTCAATGAAAATAATTTACCTGTAAAAAGGATTGAGGCGAATAATAAGAGAATGTCATTTAACTGGATTGCGATAATTGATATTTACCTTCAAGCACAGCAGAACTCCATACTCATTTCCATTTGCCACTTGGATATCCCAAAATACCCCTGCTAGTCAGAAGCTGTCGCAAGTTACTAAGTTCAAATTCCCCTTTTATTTTCTAAGAAGCCACGGACCCTCTGTCCAGTTGTGCTTATTCTCTTCTGTCAGCATCAGTAAAATGATGAATAACAAAAACACAGGAGGAATACTAACTCATCACTGGCAAGGAATAAATAGCTCACCCCACGCCAGGGTGTTGAGTTTGCAACCCAGTTAGATCTGGTCATTTGGAAACTAGAAAGCAATTGCCACATGCAAATTGAGCCATATATTTCTGCATTGTAATAATACTCCGCCTGTTTGATGTTTGCTCCGCATTTTACCTTGTTTTAAATTGCTTCTGTTGAGAAATTTACACCTTAATTTCTTTTTTTCCTAAAGAGATACTAATTATCCTTAGGTAGTAGTGACTAAACCAAACGTCTGCATTTCCATTTTGAAGGCTATTTAAACCTGTTATATCTTTATTTGTTTCTTATTTCCCAGAAAATGTTTATACTATTTCAAGAGGCACAGGAATCTTTACTGGATCCTGCCAAAGTAAATTCTTTTTCCTGTAATCTAAAAACAAAGTAAAGTGACTTGACAGTTCTACTCTTTATATGCTTTCAAGATAAATCGCCATTTTTCAGGTCCTACCAGCCCTGAGCAGCGGGAGAATTTCAAGATGTCCACTTCATAGCATTGAGACTTTGAGGAACTGAACCATCAAAATGTTTTGTGCATTAAATAACTTGTGCATTGGCAATAAATATTCCCTTAGTCAAGGTTTGTGTTATAAGGATAAGATGAAGAAGCTCAGTAATAAAGTGTATGTATAACCAACTGCCTTGGCAAACAACTGACTGAATGTAGGTTTAAAATCAAGTTTTATACAAACTTACGAGTGCTTCAATGAATTATTAGTTATTTTATTCTAATAAAAACTTGACTTCTATGCTAATCAGCTAAAGAAAGATATATTTGCTTTAAATTAATACTTCTATACTACAGAATATACATTATTAGACTTACTATATTAATATTATAGAATTTCTATATTAATTTACAATGCCGTGACTCCGATACGAACAGAGTTTGCTACTCTGGGTGGTGAACACAATGTGACATATAGATGATGTATCAGGGAATCCTACACGTGAAACCTGTGTAACTTTACTGACAATTGTCACCCCAATAAACTTTAATTTAGAAAAAAAGAACTTAATGTACTTTCAAGAGCTCCTCTTTTAACTATTACCAGCTTGTACATAATAAAAGAAAAAACAACATAGTGTGTGTTACAGTTAACTATTTGAACTAATAAGATATTCTGTTGCTTAATCACACCATACAATTGCTTATCTTCAAGTATTTGTTATAATCATAGTTAACTTCAGAAGAGTTATTGACATTAAAGAAGACTTAATTGTGTATATGATAGGTGTACTTTAGGTTTAAAAAAAAGGCAATACATGAAAAGGATGTCCCACAGTTTAATATTTAAATTCTTAATTTGTCCCCTATGTCCTTCCTACTAAAACTTCCCTCAATCGCTCTAACTCAGAATAGAAGCCGCGGACTCCTGCCTGGTCTTTCCGACCTTACCTGAGGATGATTCCGTAGTGCACCTCCCATTTCTCCCACACAAGAGTGAAGCACTCATTCCCCAGCTGCTGAATCTAGACTGCTGGAAATTTTCAACTGAGTCTCTCTCCAAAATTTCCCAAAGCCCGTGGTTCTCAAATTTTAACATGTGTTAGAAACACTGGGAGAGTGCTTAAAGCACAGATGATTGTGTCCTCAGATTTCTGGTTTAGTAAGTCAGGCGCGGGGCCCAATATTCTACCTTTTTAACAAGTCCCAAGGTGACGCCAGTAACAGTGTTCTGGGAACCACACTTTGAGAACCACTGCCTTAAGCTGAAGAGAGCTGCCTCATCCACGGTCACATCTCCCTCCGGAATTGCAGCCCAAGTCCATTGGGAGTATAAAAGCCAGGCTTCCTTGCCTCCAAGGAACACATCTAAAAGGTCATTTCAGTCCCAGCTCCGATGATAAGGAGATTTTATCATGGTCTGGTGCTTGAATAATTCCCTCTGTCCAATCCTATCTCCATTCTCCTCCTATAGCTGTTGGTCCTATGTGTATTACACAAATGGATCTACTTAAACCACCTGTCTAACATTTTAATAGCTCTTCAATATCTCTAGAATTCCCTCCAAACTGGTATCTGTCTTTTACATTCACCCCAGTTCTGGATCAATAAAACTACTTAGCTTCTACTGGCTGTTGAATGCTACTGGAGAAAAAGGATGCAAATTCATAATGTTCTGCTCCAAATAAGTCCTCCACACTGCCTGATGGTACTAGAATGTGCCAAGGTAGCTTTCTCTCTCACTTTCTGTGTTAAGCATTTTTTTTTCTATTTTCTCCCTACTTCCCACTCTACCATTTCCTAACATACTCTAAGAGAATGGCCTTTTCATCACCTTACTTAATTGCACAAACCAGATGCCAAATTCATCCTCCATACTTTCAAAATCTAGTCCAATATCAAGTTTTGATTCATCTATTTACAAAATATCTCTCAAAAGTTTCTACATCTCTCCTTCCAACAGTCCACTGATGCAATGATGCAGGCAGATATTATTTCTTACTCTGATATAATTAAATCCTTTCTGACTAGACCCAGCTTTCTATCACCTCTAAGTTGTTCTCTATCTTGGCAGTGTTTCTAAAACAAAAACCTGATTTTTTTTCTCTCCTTTTGAATGTATTCTTTCTATATTCTGCTACCACAATGTCTCCATGACCCACTCCTACTCTACATATACACATACCGATCTCAGGATAAAGTTCAAAATTTTTAACTTGGCTTACAATACGGTTCATGATCAAATCATTGCTTATGTCTCGTGCCTCATTCTGTATCCCCACATATAACTTAATATGCCTCAGTCATACAAAATAACTTGAACTTCCTGAGCTCTTGCATAAGCCACTCATTCAGAAAAATATATCTGAGTTTCCAAGGCTAAGCAAACAAACAAACAAACAAACAAAAAGTATGGCAACAAATTGTAAAGCTTTCCAATCTTGGAGACTACATCCTCTGATTCTAACAGGCTGGTTATAAAATCTCAGGTTAAGAAACAATATCGTAGAGGCAATCCTCTAAAATACTAATGAAATAATTATAGAATTTTAGGGTAAGAATGACCATGTAATAAAAGCAAGGCCAATGCTCTTTTTCAAAATAATGCTCCAAGAATTTAAAACATGTCCAGTGGATATGAAGAGTCAGAATTAGATTGGGAGAAAGGTAGAAAAAGTTGAAGGAAATGAGTAAAATATCAAAAAATTGAAGAAAAAAAAAGGACAATGCAAGAAAGAAACAAAGTGGTCATGATGACAACACCATCAATTTTCAAATCTAATACAGACAAATCCAATGTGTGTATGGGGATGCTGGGAACAGACTGGAAGGACAGATTGCCACACTGGTCTCCAAGACAGTCATGGTTCCTTTCAGAAGGCACTGTAGCCAACGGTTCTTTGTTGAAGGTAGTGAAGATTGAAAATGAAAGGCTATACTTATCTCCTGGACTCTTACAACATGTTAGATATAGCTTTAACAGTTAATGTCTCAAGAAGAAATGTATTTTATAGTATTAGATATGCAAACACATGAAGCAAATATGCTCATACACACAACTAAATAATACACATTTTCACAAAGCAAACTCTGATGTATTCTTTTTTTTTTTGTTCTATTCTACATCATTGAAAAAAGGGTTCACCACAATATGCTTAACTCTTTTCACAGTCCATTAATGGGCTGTAGCCCACAGTTTGAAAAATATGGTACTCTTGATTTCTCATTATTTAGTCGGCATTTGAGGTTTGCCTTGTATTCCATTACTTATAACAGAGATATACTTTATAATACCCCTAGCATAGTTTGCCTTCTTGGTAAATTGCATTTGGTCCCCCAACAATACTTATTAAGATTAAGCCACGCAGTAGGAAGAAGGAGGATATAATGTGTCTTAGCTCAGGCTGCACCTTAGACTGGATGGCTTAAATAACAGAAATTTATTTTCTCACAATTCTGGAGGCTGGAAGTCTGAGATCAGGGTGTCAGTGTGGCCAAGTTCTGGTGAGAGCATTCTCTCATTCAGACTACCATATTTCCTGGCATTCAGACTACCATATTCTCGTTGTGTCCTTCGCAGTGGAGAGAGAGAGAGAAAGGAAGCTCTCTGGCATCTCCTCTCGGGAGGAGTGCTGCCGATAGTGCAAAGTTAGAGACTTTGATATCACAGCGTCAAAAATCCTTGCCAAGATTAACTAAGGTGTGTGTCCTGGGTAACAGAAGGGGATAGCCAGCATCCCAGGAATTTTCTTGTGCAGAGAGAGATGCCATTAAGACACTTCACAGAAGATAAAATAAGGAGAGAAATCAAGGCCTAAAACCAGGCAAGATCTACACCTCAACTGGAAATACCCAGAAGCCAGCAGATAAAGATAATGTAACATTTACGTAGGCTCTCCTGTTGCCCAAATGTCATCCAGAGAGAGAAGAGAGGGGGATGGAGACAAAGCTTTACGTCTAAATATGTACCACAAAGATATTGAGAAAGACAGAAGTACATTGTGAACTGGAGTAGACTGTGACATCTTTGCTAAGTTTGTGACTTAAACTGTGACACTATGATACTTCACTTTTTTTAAATGCTCACTCTCCATTAAAATGTTCTGACTTGTCATTATAACTTAAGAAAATTATAAGGTGATTTCTAAAAATACAACATAGATAATCATAAAAAGCTTGGGTCAAAAACAATGTGATTTTATGCTAATATTTTTGGAACCAAGTAGTGAACTTCTCACTTCCCTTTATTCCAAAGATGATAATAGAGTGATCTATGCCACATGTCAATATCACAGGCGTCACACAAATTTTCGCATAGTGGTCATATATAAAACTCATGGATTTTTTGTACTGTTCTATGTAAAACTATGCTTGGGAGTCCTCCATAATATGTGAAAACATAAATGTATAACAAAGGTTCAATCCAAGCAAGTGAGACATTTCTGGATAAATTTGTAACTGAGAATTAGAATGAACTTCATTTGGCCATCAAGCACCATAATTCTAATTGCCATTTGTGCTACACTTAGCTACTTGTAGGTGATTGGTGACTTTTGCTGTATGCCTACGGTGTCCTTATCACTGTGGTAAGCAGGCACTGAGGATACAAATTGAACAGGACAGAATTCCCACCCTATCAAAGCTGACTGCCTAATTCAAGAAAGAGAAAATTAAACAGTTGCAAAACATTAATACTGCAGCTGTGGCATGTTGCGTGTGCTACAGGAGCAGGGAGGTGGGTCTTCTTTGCTGTGTAAGGGGGGTGTATAGGGGAAATTATAAGGGATGTCTTCACGAAGAGGTGATAAATGGGCTAAATCTTATGGTATAAGGAGGATGTTGTGTTATGTTTTTTTAAAAAAGTATTCTCTTTTCACACTAAGGATATCTGATTGAATCTAGTAAAAATATTAGATGGAGTAATTTGTTGCCACAAAAAAAATAGTGTATTTAATTTTGAGGGTTTACCTCATGATTTCATGGTTTGGGTGCTATGACTAATAAGCCATTACAGACAACTTTTAAAATCCATGCAGCAGTTATTTATTTTGAGGAGATTGTAATATATGCCTGTAAATATGAACGAATACCAACAATCCTAATAGTATCAGACTGACTACTTGTGGCTTGCCATAAAATATTTAGCAATGATCTTCTATACCAAGACAAATTATTTTGTACTTCAAAATATTTAGACCAAAGGACATGAAGTAACCTGGAAAACTCCTCAATGATTCAAAAATGGCTCGAGTGATGTTGATAAAATGAGATTATAAATGCATATTTTGTCTGAAGTTAGGTCAAATTCACTTTGTCAAGAATTTAAAATTGGAACAGATTCCAATCGACTTTGGGTGCTGGACTCTGCAAAACATGTAACCTTAGGACTGGTATGATCACGTTTACCTATCAGCTTTGTTGGGCAGGAAGTCTAACTGCAGAAGAATACGTGCAGAAGGAAGACTTAAAAGGCCATGTGACCCCAAAGAGAAGAAAGGAGAGATGGGAATGAGTCGGTGACCTTGGTTTGGGGGTTGTCTCAACTATCTTGGTTTGGGGCTCTTGGTTTTAGTCCCTTGCAGAGCCTAGCTGCATTCTCGTCATCGGAATTCCTGAGATAATGCCAAGATTTCCAGGTATGGCCTAGGTAATTATGAGTGGATTTTTGTGACATCAAAGCAAATGATCAATGCCTTTCAAAGCAAAACAAAACAAAACAAAACAGCCCAAGACCAAGTTAGAAAAGGCAACAAATTGTTTAAAGCCTAATATATACAGCATCCCTTTCATTTTTACTTATTGACTCCACTGAATGAAAAGCAATAGAATAAAACTAAATTTAAATGCTGCTTTTATATTCCCCTGGGGTACACAATAGAGCAAAAATCATACGTACATAACTTTCGCTGAATGAGATGGAGCCATAGATTTGTCCATAATATTCAGTTTTGGTTAAAAAAAGTTATTGATTCATGATTATTCTTTTGTTAAGTAGATTAAACTAAAACGTTCTGGGTGATCCTGGAATTTCATCTGGGATTATGACTCCATCTGTAAATAAGGTTAAAAGAAGTGTAGTTGATTAGTCATTTATTTCGAAATACCAAAACACATTGAGAGTATAACTGAATTTTTCAATTATCCAGGTGTTGGACAAACCTAGAGTAAACTTTAACAATAGAATACACAACTGCCATTTGAGAAATCATAGGTTAGGGCAGCATGAGGCATAAAAAAAGAAAACAAACTGTGAAGAAACAAATGTGGCCTTAATGATGTCAACTTTCTTATTGAGTGGCTACCCTCATCATTCCATTATTCAGTAACATTGAGGCTCTCCTTGCTACTGGCCCCCTCTAAATCCCCTACCTTTTAACTCTTCAGAAGTTTATTCACACAGAAGAGACTGATAGTTTAGTTACTCAGTGTAAGCCTTCCCAAGAGAACTGTCATTTTAAGTCTTTAATTAAACAGAACAATCTTTTACTGCAGGATTTTTCAAAATGTAGTCAATAGAAAAGGGAATATTTGAGAAACAAGGAAGTTTCCCTGATGACTCTTATCTTACCAGGTAGGTTAACTGTTTACTCCATCTCTCTCCTTAATAAATCAGGACTGGTTTGGCAAACATAAAGTACTAAGCAAAAGTAATTCGCATACTAATTCTGTCTTGTCATTGCAACTATTATCATTGCTATTTTCATTCATGAATCATCTTTTATTTTTCTTTGAAAGTTTATATAGTCTCCCCATAAGAGAAGAAGAAAACAGAAAAAGGAAAATGAACTCGATGAGGGATTAAACAGATGATATCAAGGAAACATGGCACCAATGGAAATTTTTATGAACATATATAAAATAAAATAATTATAGAAACAAAGACATAAATAAAAGTTAGAGATAACTTATTCAAAGTGATTTTGTGCATGTTGGTCTCTTGTAAAGTTCCACAAAAATCTGCAATACAAGTGCTTAAGGCAAATCATGCTAGCACAGTGCCCAGGTGGTGAACTGGTCACCTATTGACCACATCGTATCTGCTGCAGCTGTAGAGACAAACTATAATCTCACAATTAAGTCTGGGAAAAGCTGGTACTCCATTAACCAAGAAAACTCAGGTCACAGGTCATGTCATTGGCCAATACCCCAAATACCGTGTTTCCCCAAAAATAAGACCAGGTCTTATATCAGTTTTTGCTCCAAAAGATGCATTAGGGCTTATGTTCAGGGGATGTCATCCTACAAAAATCATGCTAGGGCTTATTTTCCGGTTAGGTTTTATTTTAGGGGAAACATGGTAGTTGCAACCCCCAGGCTTGGACCCCTGATTGTGACAGGGAGATAGTTGGTGCTTTATGACCATACTGTTTAAAAATTGTAGCCTAAGATCTGAGGTCTCTCTCCCAAGTCTGGTATTTACATCAGCCAAAGTGCAACAGACAACAGCAAACCCCACATCTGCAACCTCTATTATTCTGTCAATATTCCAAATCAATGCTTCCCCAGTAGCAGAGGTATGTGTGAGATATGACCATTTGCCTTTGTTTTTACAAAAATATAAAAATGGACACTACAATTTAGAGATCACGTGTGTATATCGATAGTGATTTATCAAGTACTTAGTATTCATTCATCTCTCAGCAAAAAGTTTGGGGGGACAACTCTGTGCCAGAAACTGTATCACACGTGACACATACACAGAACTAGGACACAGGATAAAGAGCAAGAATGGGCTTTGGGATTAGGATGACCAGGCCAGAATCCCAATCCTGCTAGTGACTGGCTGTGTGACTTGAGCAAGTTGTACTCTCTAGGCCACATTTCTTGTGCCATACAATGAATATGCTGACAGGTAATCACAGGTATTAATGAAAACATATGAATAGCATCTAACATTCATACAACGGCTGTATTATTCCATCTTAGTCAATTTGTTTATACTATCACACTTCTTTAAAAATAAATAATGCTAGTCATCAGGACACATAAATATCGTGTTTTGCCGTGTACAATGTGCACCCATGTTTTTGGCCAAAACTTTCCGGGGGGAAAAAATCTTTCATTTTAATGTGAATTTTTGTTTACATTTAGGTACTTGTTTTTTGTAGTATAAAGAAATTTTAGCACTGATTTTTAACATATTATGTGCAAGAAATTTTATGTAACAAATAATTACAAAACACAAGAACAGATACAAGGTATAAGAAATTTTATGTACCGGTAACAAATTTATGATATTTACACATCATAGAAGGCCAAGAACTGGGTCGTTGCAAGTTTGTCATAAATTCAACAAAACCAATTATCATATTCCAGGCTACTATTTTGCATACGGATATCGTTATTGATTTCAAGAGTTATACTTTTAACTCATAGGCATAAATAAAAGAATGAAAAACATTTATATAGATAAGGAATTAGTACTACCCATGTGTAATGCACATCCTTACTTTTTCCTCACAAATTTGGGCAACAAAGTGTGCATTATACATAGAAAAACACAGTAGATGCTTTTTTTTTTTTTCAAACGTCACCAATAGGTTTTATTTCTTACCATGAAAAATCTGAATTTGAAACAGATTCTTGGGCTGGGGAGTCATATGCACCAGCTTGCTCAGCTTTAGCACCAGTCTCATCCCCAATAGCTATTCCAGAACTGCTTCCTTTACCATGAAACTCCATGAGATTTTCCCAATTCAAACTTGGGCGTCTTCAGCATTTTGACTTTTTTAATAAAGACGTTATGGAGTAGATAAATAAATTTGCAAGACTGTTCTTTGTCTTTTCCCCTGCTCTCTGGAATCAATATATTGACCACTTTTTCAAGTCATTTGTCTGCACCTCTCAGGTCTTGATCTCCATCATCTTCTTCCAGATTTGGTGGACCTGCTGATGCTGAGCATAAGAGGTCTTCCGAATCTGATTGATGCACTTTTTAGTAAATCCAACGCAGAATAGACAAAGCAAATAACCATCGGTAGTCTTGACATCAACATGAGCTTCAATCATGGTCTGCCATTTTTTTGACCATGGAGCACATTTTTGTCACGGGTATGATCCAGGCCATGATCATCCATGGGTATGATCCTGGACATGAGTCAGGCAGTTTTTGCCCTGAACATCCTCAGTAATTGACTTGCATTTTCTAAATGCAGCTTCATTATTCTGCAGATCAGCTAGGCTCACTTCAAAAACACTACCCTTGAGACCGTCAGATGCAATTTTGTTTCCTTGAGTTCTCGTGACTAGTGATTTCCAATTATTTCTTAAATTGAACATAGCTGGTGCTTCCACATCATACAAATCTTTCTTAGAAAATGGGTCAACCACTTTTTTCTTGGCTCCCTTCTTGCCACCTTTTGTAAGGCACTTATTCTTCCTGACTACCATAGTGCTGTTCAGAGCCAAAAGTGGTAGATTCTTAATTTCAAAAACATAATAAATGATCAGGCAAGTAATTTAAGAAAATTAAGACCACATTTATAAACAAACAAAAAAAAACAACTAGTAAAACATGGGAGCCGGGATTTGCCTTTATTGAAATACTTTATTAGACCATAGATGTATAAAACTAAAATGGTATTTGTAAATAGCTTCTTCCAAAATCCACACTGATCAAAGTTATTTATTAGGCCATTCGTCAGTGGGAAATATATCAGTTCTTGGTATAAAAAAATAATAAAAAGACAATAAAAGGGAGAGAGCTTCTCAAGAAATCTCTTCACATACAATTTCATTGAGCACATCTAAATAAGTTAGTAGTGTGGGTGGGTTGCTAGGGAATGCTGTAGCTTAAAGTACTTATGTTATAGCTTTGAAAACATGGGTCCATGAGGAAATTAAATTGTAAGAATTAAATGATCAGCTTCATCCACCAGCACATATTTTGAAGATATTACATGCTGTCACATTGTACAGAATATACCACTTGTAAGCTGAAATAACCAGATAACTTCTACTTGAGAGAAATGTCCACAAAGGAGCTGAGAGGATGCTTGCCATTTGACAGGGTAATGATTTGCCGTATCTTGCTTTAGTTGCAGTTTAAAGATCCTTAAATTTAAGCCAAAAGCATCCAGGGCTCTGAACACAGAGCTTGCTCAGGGATGTTAAGTAACAAATTAACTTAACTGATTTATTCCTAAGGAATTTACTATCTAAAAGTTTTCCTATTGATACCTATTCCTGAAGGATTTACTTCCTAAAAGTATTTTAGTAAGATAAAGTTAACTCAGAGTAGATGCATGTGAAAGCATAAGAAAACATGTATTGAAGAAAAAAATAAAATGCCCTGATTACCTATTTTTATGAGCCAAAATCACTCCAGAAACAGGACTGGGACATTTCCAGCATCCAATAGGTACACAGTCAGTTATGTTAGATGTTTCTAGAACAATTCAGACTAAGAGTAACAGTGCAACATTTATAGATGCTTTGTGGGAAAATGAATAATTTACATAAATAGAATTAGTCATCCTCCACTAAGTACCAAGTACCATAAATTAGTCAACCAACCATCCAATCAAACCCCAGCATTTGATGCTTTGAATATAAGCTCCTTTTTCATCTCCATCAGAATTGTATTTTATAGATAAGGAAACTGATACCCAATGACCCCTACTTACCACAGGAGGCAGTGGTGGGATGATAGCATTCTAGCTCAGCTTATGCCCTCAAATCCGTCACCTTTGCAAAGGGTGCAGGTGGAAATTAAAACCGGAAATTGAAGAGGTTCATAAAATGCATTCATGTAATATAACCGTAGAGAAAAAAGATTACCAAAATATAGTTTCCACTATTAAGACAGAATAAAGAAAAATGCTCCAATAAGTAGCTTCTTCCTTGACTGCTAGAAAACAGTAGGACTGAAGGATTTGAGCTCCCATATGACAGTGCTCTGACTGAACTTCTAAAGGGTTTGTGTATTATTTTTAAAAACAGTGAATTTCACCTTGAGGCTTTGCCGTCTACACTGCTTCCTTCTTTAACCGAAGAGAGTGAAACAAGTTATTTATTTTTTCCTGAATTAAAATAAAGTTTATAGAAAGAACAGATTTTTGAAATTAAGTTCCATAATAAAAAATGGATTTTATAGAACTCTAGCTCTGCCATCCCTTCTAGAGTATGCGATTGCATTGGTTAAAGACTTGGAAAACATAAACTCCTGGGAGCCATTCACTATTGACTAAAGAAACACACTCTGTTTTAATGCGAGTATTTTTGTTATTGATTTCATCACTTGGTTCTAAAATGCTGTGATGAAGCACTTGGAAATCCCGACTTCTCAGTTTCTTGCATGGAGTCTGTGGGACTACAGAATAATTTAAGCTTTTCCTCTGAATTAGAATCTTTACTTCTGTAGTTCATCAAACTCATCCTTCAAGTATATGTCACTGAAATGAGAAAACCTTAGAAGGCAGAAAAAAAAATTAAAAACAAATTAATGTAGGAAGATGATATAAATCAAGTGGTAAAGCCAAAACTGAATTATCAAAAGATCTTTCATCAGCAGTAAATACATATTCCTTTCTCAAGAGGAACCTATTATGTGTTTTTGTTTGCACTATTATACATCAAGTGGCATATTAAAGAAATAGATTTATTGGGATTTAGAATGTGTTTTACTCTGATAGGAAAGAATAGTGGTCCTTCAAATTTAATTTGAAAAGGCTTAAACCGTGAAAGTCTATATATGCCCTGACGAGCAATGAATGCTAAGAAAAACAAATACTATTTTTAACTTAAAACACATGAATGAATCTTCTCCCATAAGAAAAAAAAATACCAAAACAGTACCACGAGAGCATAATCATTATTTATTCTATCTAAAAAATCCTCAGAATGTATTCGGTCTACAAGCAGATTGATGATATTTTTATGGTAAATCATGGTCTGCTTACTAAGAGGGGAAAGAAACAAGTAAAGTAAGAGTTGCTTGTGTTTTCTAAGCTTGTTTTTCTTCTGAATTAAACTGATTGGCTTTTCCAATGGGTTTTGAAACACTCATCTATATAAAACAGAGATCTCAATAAGGGGTTTTAGATTGCCCAGTAATTTGGGAGAACATCAAAGGTCAATAGAAATTCAGAGAGAGAAAAAAATCACTATTCAGTGGTAACTACTTGTAACTTGCCCAATGAGAGACAGAGAGAGAGGAGGGGGGTGAGGGGGAAGGAATGTCTAGGCATTTAATTTGGCCTAAAAACAGATAAGTGCTAAAATTGGGGGGAAAGGACCATTGCAATAGGAAGAACCTCTGACGAGAGATCTACAAGTGTCTCAAAAGTTAAGCAGAAAAGTGCTTTCTTTTCTTAGGAAGAATAAACAAAACTAGAAAGAACCAGGTGCAGGGAAGGGGGATAAAAGGTGGCCTGATGGGACAGTGGGTCAGAGAAGAGAATGATTTACTGTGAGGCCATTCTATTCTTGATAGGGGCTCTTAAACAGGGATTGTATGCTGGCTCAGGCTGAAGGTGGGTCAACATTCAAGGACCTGGGCGAAGGAGAGAAACTTAACAAGCTCAGTTAACCAACGTTTTGTTTCGATTGATTAATGCAGACACACACAATTCAGTTAATCATTTAATGCAAAGCATGGAAATTGGAGAGTCTGTGTCTGGCCTTTTCCTAAGTGAACAAGCGGCATCTTTTTCCTAAGTGGCATCTTATGCGTCGTATCTAAATCAGATGGAGAAGGTGCTTCTTTACAATCAGCTGTTTGTTTCCTGGAACACAAAGGGTGGGGACATTTCTTTAACCTTCACTGTGCTGTAAGATCACAGGGCTAGGGTTAAATTCTACATTGTCAGTCTTGATGTCACTCTCAGCTCTGAGCCCTTCTTCTTGCTCTTGACCTAAAAAAGAAATGCTCACCCTTATTCTCTCCTACCACAGAGATCCTGCAAGAACCTGTTCACTGTACTACAGTGCTAGGGCAAGGGTCAAGGATAAAGAAAAAAGAATGACTTTAGAAAGTCTTTAAAGAAGAAAGAGACTCCCTGGGGCAGCTGTATCAGAGCTGAGAATAGCCTCCTAAAATGAGTGTCTTCCCTCTACAAGATAAAGAGTACTTAGAAGGGTCATACCATATCATAATGTCCCCTCAGCTACTCAGAGGGTCACTGCTGGAGTGTGTGGTTTCTTTCCAGAGTTCTGAGCAAGAGAGGCATTATATGCAACCTCTGAAAAGGCTGACAGAAGAGAGCAGCATACAAGGAGTTACATACAGGTCTGAAGCCTCTTCCACATTTATGCTGGCCACTAGTTCTGGTCTGAACAAGAATGAAAAGGTCCCATCCAATGGTAGATTCCATCAGTGTGTGAAAGTGTATACCAGTGACTGTATTATGTCCAAGAGGCTCAGAGTAAGAAGGCATATGAAATGAAGTGGATGGTGAATTTTTCCCCTCTGGGGAAGTATTTCATAAACTTGAACTGAATGAAGTTCATAAGCCTTTGAACAACTTGTGTCTCATTTTCTAACCAAGAATACTACTCAGCTCTTTGATGACTATTACCTTGTGAATTCATAGGCCAACAAGAGCTTGAGAAGAAAGTTCTTCCAAATAGAACCCTGAGGATTGTTACACTACTACCATCAAAAGCAACAAGAAGATGCATCATGAATTATATAATTAACTGCATAAGGGTGAAAAGAAATTAGTTCTGCTTGTAAGTAACAAAATGCTGATAACTCTCATTCAATTTCACCATTTAGGAGCATTTCGAACTTTTATCACTATTGTGTTAAATTAAAAGTGGGGACGGAGTCTGTGTTTTCTGTAATTTTGCAGTAATATCGCCATTTCTGATATACTTTGTCTCTATCAACAAGGTAATATTATTTGCTTTGTAATTATATTTCTGGGTGAAGGTAAAATCACAAAGAAGCACACCAGTTAATTCACCAGTTATAATACACATTACAGTGAGCCTTGGTTAATGCTAAAGAGGGGGAGAGGAAAGGGGCTCAGGAAACCAGACTAGATTTTCCCTTTCTCTTATTTGTCCTAATTTATGGGTTGTTATTGTTCTGAATTCCATAAATTAAATGTAATTACATTTTGGTGTCCTCTCCATTTCTCATAATGATGAAGTGTCCATTGTAGCTTACCAAGAAGCCTTAAATGTGGGTGCATAAGATTTGGGAATGAACAAAATCATGCCAGTCCTATTCTCTGCATCCTATTATCAAAGCCCATTTAAACCACTCTCCTGGAGGAGGGGCAGTCACACCTAAATTACACCACCAACTCACGGAGACCACCTAGTGCGACTTATGCACATTCATTTTTAGAGATTTTTCCATTATCCTTTTTTCAGTAATATCCACAATACTCATCTTAGTATTTGGTGAATGATTCTGAATCTGAAGCATCATTTACTTCCCTAATCCTCATACTTCTAGGTTCAGGTAAGTTCTGTCACTCTCCAGGTCTCCTCTAAAAGCTGCCACTTCTTTGTACACCTTACATAATAGAGTCCAGCATCAAATAACAGTGACTAAGAAAAGACCTCTCTGTCCTCGTCACCCCCACCCAGGAAGAGCCAGCTAAGGATAATACTGCAGAGTAGGCTGACCTCAGCTGACACTCTGAAAACACTTACGCAGTACTGCACCACATGTGAATAGAAGTAAAGATAAATAAATGGAGAGCCCAAGACTTCTAAATGCTGACGATGTATTAATCTACTTGGAAAGATTCTGATAAATTTATTCTCACTAAACTCTTATTAGCTGACAAGTGTTAGTTCCACCAAGTGCTACTGAAACAGGTTTCTTAGCAACCCAGTTTCTCCTTCCTTGGTCGGTAAGTAGCAGGGGAGAAGCTGGGTTACTCCGTATTATTGTGTGGGAACAGCTTCAGAGGAAATTTGTCAAAGCATTATAAAGTTGCCCAACAGAGGCTCTAGAGAACCAGCTGTCATCTTATTTCTTCCTGGACCTTTTGCAGGATGAGCTCCCCGAAATGTCCCTTAACGGATTCTCTGCCAACCACGAGGGCAAGTGTGCAGAACTGACCTTGGAGCCAGAAGTCTCAAGAGACTCATTTTCTCATTAAGGATTTTATTTCCACTAAAAGCACCATAATGTAGCTTGAAAAACTGCTTTCCTGTAAGAGCTTGTTTCACAGCCTGATGTACTTTTCAGGGTAATGGCCACAGAATTTAGGTTCAACTAGCAGTAATCCTAAAGGGCACCATATTAAGTGTTCAGAACATTAGGAATTTTAGGCTGGAAAAAAAGTGGTCTCCTGAGTGCATTTCACATTTCAGTGAGAGGATAGAGGAGACAGGTCCTGAAAAAAAAAATAAGTTTTTTTTTGGGAAAATAGTTTAGATTACCTTTTTAAGATATCTGTATTTCTGTCTGTCTATCAGTATCTATCGATCTATTTATAGGTATCTAGCTTTTTGATATCTACAGATCCCATAATACCATATATGTGTATATATACATAAATAACTTTTTATATTCAACCTGTGCTTATTAAACAGTAAAAAAAATTAAACAAGTGGCCAGCCTACTTACACAAAAATTTATAGAATATTTGTTTTATTTGGACTATAATTAGTAACAATTATAGTTACTATAAAACCGTAACAATTTTTTAAAAATGAAAACTAGGGGCCAAACGAGTTACATGATTTTTTTTCTGAAAAATATTATGATGACCTCTATCTTAGGCAGGTTGCTGAATATGTTTGGTTTTAAAATATATGAGGTCGGCCTTGCAGGTGATGGCTTTGTCCAGTTAGCTTGGAAGAAGGCTTCTTTCCTGTGGGCACATATACAGAGAGTGCCAAAAAATGTATACACATTTTAAGAAAGGAAAAATGTGTATTAAAATTACGCTGATGGTAACTACTTTGACCACCTCTTGTAATTGCAGAAGTCTAATGTGACTTGCAGTCATCTTTTATTATTGGTATATATTATGACACTTTTAATCCAGTTTATTTCCTTTCTTAAAACATGTATACATTTTTTTGGCACCCTCTGTAGATGTAATAAATTACTGTTAGCAGTGAATGGTATCTTGTCTTCCTTTGTTCTAGTCCCAAGGTATAATGTATATAAGTCAAGTAGAAAAGCAAACAGGAGCATGGAGTGTTCTGTAGTTTGTGTATCTTATAACTTGCCAAAAAAAATGTTTACATACTTGCTACCAGGTGATATCCAGTAAAAGATGGGATGCCCACTTCTCAGTGGCTTAACTAGGAAACAGAAGATTGTAATGGTATCTATGCTTCCTTTCATCTCAAGTACAAAAGAGTAAGGTGGATCCTCTCAGGAGCAGAGACCAGACAGATGTGTTGGAGGAACTCAAGGGAGTTGAAGTCCTCTGTCTTGAAGAAGACTGGGGTTGGAGGAGGGGTTGGGAGGAGATGGGCAGCCATTTCCAGGTCTGCTTGGAGCCTTCGCCACCACGGGATTAGAACCTAATGAATGTACACGAACTATAGGTGATTCCACTGTATTGTACAGTAGCCCCTATTATCCACTGATTCAATTTTCGTGGTTTCACTTATCCACCGTCAGCCACAGTCCAAAAAATAATAAATGGAAAATTCCAGAAATAAACAATTCATAAGTTTTAAATGGTGGGCCATTCTGAATGGCACAATGACATCCCCCCTCTCCGACTTTGTCCTGCACAGGACATGAATCATCCCTTTGATCAGCATATCCATCTTTAGAAGCTATCCTCTTGTTAGTCACTTAGTAGCCATCTCCGTGATCAGAACTGTTATCCGGGAGAAAGAGAGACCACATTCACATAACTTTTATTCAGTATGTTGTTATAATTGCTCTATTTTATCGTTAGTTATGTTGTTAATCTCTTACTATGGTAATTTATAAGTGAAACTTTATCCTAGGTGTGTATGGGTAGGGAAAAACATAGTATATATAGGGTTCGGCTCTATTCACAATCTCAGACATCCAGGGGGGCTCTCGGAACAAATTCCCCATGAATAAGGGGGACTACTATATAGTTGAAATTTACTAAGAGAGTAAAACTTAAATGTTCTCTCTTTCTCTCTCTCTCACACACACACATACACACACAAAGATAAATATGTGAGGTGACAGGTGTGTTCATTAACGAGACGGGGGAGTCGTTTCACACGGATGCATGTATTAACTCATCACATTGTACACTTTAAATATTTTATAATTTCATTTGTCAATCATACTTCGATAAAAAATGATTTAAAAAGAAACCAATGTGGACTATATCTGAACATTAAAGTTATCCTGAGGAGAAAATAAAAGGATTTTGTCAGAAAAACTCTTCTAACACCTGTCCCGTCAATCTCCAAAGGTTTCAACCACAGCCTTTAAAGAAGGACAGAAAGAGTTAATCAGAGCCTTACAAGAAGAGGGGGTCCCTGACCTTAACAAAGAGGTCCCACAGTGCTTTTACTGAATAACAGTAATAATAGTAATAGACAGTGTCATTGGGGAACTTACTACGTGCTAAACACTTGGCTAGAAACGACACTCATGTGGTGCCAGATATGAAACATACTGTTTGCTTTTCCTAACTCATTGAGCAGTAACACCTGTCCTAACTGGAATTCATCTGATGGCAAAACTTGACCTGCACTGCTTTGTGGCTTCTTTTATTGGACTGAGTGTGAATATTAATCTATTTCCTTGTAGAATTGTTAATATGTTTGACTATGCTGCCCAAACTCTGTCATAGGCATTGTGTAATATATTGTATAATATATTGTATATATACCATATAACCTTTCTTTACTAAATTAAAAAAAATAATAATAATTCTAGGATACACCTAGTCTCATGGGTTTTAGACCAGGGTTGTAGACATGAAGTCCTTCCAACAAACTTTGACTTAGTATTACTATTATATTTATTCTGTGGTTGAGAAACTGAAGCATGGAGAAGTTAAGTAGTTTTTGTAAGGTCATACAGCTGGTGATGGTTGGAGTTACTGCCTGAATTTAGGCAGTCACCCAAATCTATGATCTCTACTCACTATTTTGCACTGCTTCTTATATGGGAACATAGAGTAATAATCAAGTTTAGTAGTAGGACAATGGAATGCCTACATGTAAGCAATAAGAAAACATTTTATTATATAATCGAGCAAAAAATACTTTCTGTTACAGTTTTGACAACTAGTCTAAAGCACTGACTAAGAGCTACAGACACTGGCAAGGAATAATGGATAGCAGAGGAATAGGGCAAGGCCACTTTGCCAATGGCAGAGCCTGGGAAATCCAGGCTGGCAAAGAAAAACAATCGTCAGAGAGACAGTTTAAGAATCTTTATGTTAGAGACACCTGAAAGCAGCCTCTGCAAAGCAGGGAACATGGAGATCAGCAAAGCCCCATCCTACAGAGGTCTAAGAGGCAAGTGGACCTCTTTCCCTTCACCCAGATGCTGCAGTGGGATGGTAAGGATCTCAACCAATTTGTTCCTGGAGGCCTTTCTTATTTTTCTCTGACAGGGGACCAGATTTGGGTTAAAGAGCTCTGTTGATGTGGAATGTTTCTCATTCCCTACATATAAATGTCACAATGTGTTAAGGCTAGTGCAGAGGTTACTGGGGGGAAAGGAAAAGGCGGGTGGGAAGGGGTGAGAGAGAGAGGAGAGAGAGAGAGAGAGAGAGAGAGAGAGAGAGAGAGAGAGAGAGAGAGAGAGAGAGAGATAGCATTTGCATGATATTATTCATCTTGATAACACCTTGTTGAAAAAATGTCTTCCAGATGATTTTAATACTTAGAAATATAATTAAAATAATAATAACGAAAAAAGAACAGGTGGGCTGTGATACTTTCGACAAGAAAGGGGAGGCAAGAGGCCCTTTGCAATGCAATTGGCCATGATAAAAATTTCCAGAAGGGCAGCAAGCAGAAGCTGAGGGCAAGCATGGAGGAAGCTGAGAAAACAGATGCCAATGGCCATAAGAGATATGAGTTTTCCAGAGAATTCTGTTATATCACAGTGTGTTCTGGAGCTAGACGGGGTCAAGGAGAAATAACGACAAGTAAGGAAAGGGTAATTGAGTTTGCTCGTCTCTGAGCTAAACGCTGGCCCAGTAGAATGAATTGCCTAATGCACCATCTGGAGTGGTGTCCAATTTATCCTCAGACTCTCAGGCCCCGACTATGGAATTAGAAAGGTGAGATCTTAAAGCTAAACAACGATGGTTATTAAGGGCATAACAATTCACTTTCCAGCAAGTTTGTATTAAGCAATAATATTAGAAGATAACCCTTAGAGTGTCCTGAGGACGGTGACATATTGTTGTAGCCTCATTGATCCATAGACATGTAAAGCCACTTTGTCTAGAGATCAAAAGGTGATGTTAAAACAAGCTTGCTTAATCTTGAGGTAATGTTGGAGTTAATTTATATGTGGACTTTGGGTGATTTGCACCAGAGACTAAAACAAATAAATTCAAAAAGATTTAAACTTCCTTCCCCTTTCACCCATGTAAAATGGCCCTTCTCCAAAGAACTCTGATGGATTTCTAACAGCAAGTTTTACAAGGCTGACAAATCAGCTAAATGGACTTTTTAAATTATTATAAAAATGAAGTAAACCTGCAGAGATCAGAATGCCAATTACTTTATCTAAATTTTCTTTCAGAGAAATTACATTATAAACCTTTAAAAATCAGCTTAAACCTGATTACTGCACAGGAATGCATCCATGCCCCTATTGTTAGTAGCCAGGAAATGCTATAAAAGAGTCAAAAAATATACATTGTTTGAAATCCTACCAGGTGTCAGAAATTCGACAAAACATGAGATGGCTTCAGTGTTTTCAGGTAAACTCTGGGGATTCAATTTATATCACAGACCTCTTGAATTATGTTGCAAAACAAACAAACAAATGGATGTCTTCTTGCTCTGGGACAGAATGCAAAGAATAGATAAAAATATATATATACAATGAGACTGCCTTTAAAAATAATTACTTCAGCATGGTTATCAAATTTAATTTTTTGAGATCCTCAAACTGTACTAATGGTCTCTTGTTTTTGTCTGCTTGGCATGCATTTTCCCTTTCCCTTGCAATTACAACTCTATTTTTCTTTGCAAAGTTAATTCAGGTAAAACTGGCCCCAATCCGTCCTGTTCTGAGGGAGGGGAAGTCGCTTATACCCAGTCAAACAGATTTACAAAGAGAAGCTCAAGGACAAACACATGACCTTTTCTGAACCAGGGAATCAGCCCAAGACTCTGAAATCACTGGAAAGAGAAGCTAAATTGGTAAATCAAGAGCTGCCCAGGACCTCTAGATAGTGAAAGCCTGCCTGAGAATGAAGCCAACACATAGAATAATAAAAGAGCTAAGAGATGGGTAGAAGTGGTGGTTGGGGAGAGAGGTGGGCAATGGGAGAGATTGAGGAAGCACTGATGATACTCTTTGGATATTGCTCTTCCTAAAGCTGCCTTAGAATTTCTGGATTTTCCTGTTATGTAAACTAATAATAATCCCTTTTGAATTTATTGTTATTTTAAACAAGGATTAGAATTCTATTACTTAAATTTTAAAGATTCAAATTTACAGAAATTGACACTTGCAGCCGGGTAAAGTGTAAATTTTTGAATTGACTGAGTCAATTCTGTTATGCATTAACAAAGTAACAGGTTTAATTATCTTTTGCTATCTTTCAGGAGTCTGGTGATGAGCCCACTGTAGCTGGAATTTTAGGTTACTATATATAAATGTGAGGAAGACAGCTAAATCTCTATCCTATGTCTTCGTAGAAAGAGAAAGCACATGGGCAAATGTGGCACACCTGAAAGCAGGAATGAGAAGGAAATACCGATATTTTCCCCCATTTATTTATGTTTGTTGCTATGAAGCTGCAGTAATCAAGACAGGGCAGTACTGGTAGAAAGACAGACAAACAGACTTATGGAAGAGAAAAAAAAATCAAAAATTAGACTTTGATTTTATACAAGGCATATTTAAGCAATTCAAAGGGGAATGGAAAGTCTTATCAACAAATGGTCAGAAAAAATTGGATAAAAGTAGGAAAAAAAAAACCCACTAACTTTAACCAGTATCTCACAATAGTAAAAAATTAACTGGAGATGATCACAGACCTAAAATATTAAACAGAAATTATTACATTTCTAGAATTAAACAGAGACAAACATTTTGGGGAAGCTTGAATAGATAAAGGTTTCTGAAGGAAGACAAAAAAAGCACAAGAAAAGAAAAAAATACAATGCATTGGACTTTAAATTAAAAACTTCTGCTCATCAAAACCACAACATAAGAAAATTAAAAAGTTACAACAGTATTTATAATACATATATCTAACAAAGGACTTGAATCTAAACTCCTACAATTCCCTAAAAGAAAAGCAATAAAATTAAAAATGGGTAAGACATTGAACGATACTTCACAAAAGAACAAATTCAAGCAGCTAATAAGCACACAATGAGATACCACATCACATGAATTAGAGACAAATGGAAGGAACTGATAACACCAAATGTTGGTAAAAATGTGCAGCAACTGGGACACTTACACATTGCTGCTAGAGGGCAAAATAGTGGAACTCAAACGTCCCTCTGGAGGAAGAGAGAAAAACAATGTGTGGCATAATCATGCATTGCAATACTATTTAGTAATGATGATGATAGTTATAACGGTAATAAAAACAAAAAACTACAGATGCATACAACACAATGAAAGACCCTCAAAAAGATTATGTTGAGGAAATAACACAACCCCTACACAAAAGATTAACCCATGTTCCCAAGTCATGAAATTCGGGAACAAACTGTTGCTACAAAGCATCGCCATTATAGCACTTACCTAACTATAACCTTGTCACTAATAATATCACTTTCAGTAAAGGCTCAACTATATCTAAGGATGTTTCTTCTGCTTTCCCAAATTACAGTCTCCCTCCTGCACCAATTCCACTCACTCACCCAGCTGTCTTACTCTAGATAGGGTAAAATGAAAAGGAAACCAAAAACTGGTTGATATGCTCTATTTCACTAGTTGATTATAAAATGGGTGGTGATGTGGTGATGAAAGGCCTTCACTCTGCACTGAGTTGACATGGCTTTTTCCGGGGCAGCAGTAAACACGCTTTTACTATTTCTGATCTAGATAAATTGGCAAGAGAGAAAGACTCTGAAAGTATGATTGATGGTGGTAAAATCAGAACAATAGTGGCCTATGTCTCGTAGGGATTAACTTGGAGAGAACTGAAGGTAACTTTTTGGGGTGATGGAAAATTTTCTGACCTTGACCAGGGTGTTGGATATATGGATATATCCATTTTCAAAACTCACTGAGTTATATACCCATGGTCTTTGAATTTCCTTATATGTAAGTTTTCCTTCAGTAAAATATGAAAATTGCTGTGCTTAACCATATTTTTTAAATGTGGAAAAACTAAAAAGACTTTAAGGCCACAGCGTGCTTTTTGTGGCCAATAATCTGTAATGCCTGCAAATCAAGTAATAGAGTTTTATAGGATAAAAAAGCTGGATTCTCTGTGAAAAATAGAGTTAGCCTTGGCAGGAAGCAGGATATAATACTGAAAGCAAGAAAACAGAACTTGAGTCCTCATTCCTCTGTTTGTATACTGCTAGGGAAGATGGTGGAACATCACATTCACATTTCTGATGGAAAGGGGCTTTCTACCTAAAATGTATACTCAGCAAACTGGCAAATAAAGTGAGTGGGTAGAATAGAAACATTTTCAAACATGGAAGAACACAAACTTAACTCTGAAAACTCCTGTCTTTAGAGAGCTATTGAAGGATGTGCTTCAAGCAAACAAGGAAGTAGATGAGATAAGGCATGGCTTTTAGGGACAGGGGAGTCCACATAGGTTCAAGGAAAATCTCAGAATGGCCATTGTATACCAGTTGCAAAGATGTTCAGTCCTGACTGAACGTGATGGAGGAATATGGGAGAAGATTCTTCCAAAGTAAAAAGTGTGTGTGTGTGTGTGTGTGTGTGTGTGTGTGTGTGTGTGTGTCTGTTGGGGAGTCAGGTCAGGTCACCAGTCATCACCACACAGCACATTATTCCATTTAGGCAACTATGGAGGATGGAGTTTACCCCAGGTTCCCCAAGAAAACCTCTAATATGATCCACAAAAGAGCCAGACTGTGAATACGTGCCACAAAGAAGCTATCCGTGGCTGAATTACAAAAGCACTAGTGACACTAGACCTTTGCCACATTTCCCTAAGCACTTCACCCTTTCCATCCTCCACTGCCCTGGAGGAGCCAGGAAATATGGGGGGTTGGGCAGGAAGGGAGTTGAAGGAAGAGTGAAAGGACAGACCCTATGACCTCTTCTCCATTGCAAGATTCTGAGCCTAGCAAAGGGCAGCCTGAGGGAAACTGAATTAAAGATGACACTGAAGTTTAAATTGGAATGGAATGGACGTAATACCTAAAAGTAGTCACAATTAATTTTTTCTTATAAAGGAAAGTAACTGGAAAGTGACAGGGGAAGGAGAGCTGATAGAGGAGGTTTAAACACAGTGATGAGAGAGAAATTACTTTTTTTCCCCTGTTTTTCCTCCATTAAGCTCAGAGCGCTCAGTGATTTACTTACAGTACCTGCTATTAAGATTATTGAAAGTTTAGCTTTTAATTCTTCTTTTACCATCACTCATATTCCATTCTTACTGACCAAATGGAGTTAGATCACAGTATTTGATTCAGCATATTTAGTATTTATATTATTGTGGCTATGTAAACACTGTTCTATTGTGGAGTCACACAGACTACTATGATCATTTCATGTTACAAAACTTTGCATATTCCTCGTTACAGCTGGTCTTAGCTTTTCAAGATCTAGTTGCAAAATCAACGACTATGTTTCTGATGCAATAAAGATCCTTAATAACAATCTTTGGAAATGTATCTATATTTGCTAAAATACTAGGTATGCATTAAGTTACTTGTGTTAATCGTATTTAACTGTTTTTGAAATTAAAGATATTGCGGTTTAATCCTAGAAGTTTGATTGTTGTTTTGTGTGTTTTTGTGTTGTTTGTTTGTTTGTTTGCTTAGGCTTAACTTCTTGGCATTTGTGTTGGTTTATTAAGTGAAATAGAGTGAGTTTTCTTATAAAGACACTTGTATTTAACCAGCTCTGCCAGATCTACCTATATTCTGTGGCCACAAAAACAGACAGGTGGAAAATAGATAGGTAGATATTTATATATAGTGATAAACATATAAATATTTCTTATATATATATATATGTATATATATGAATCATGTAAAAGTAAGACAGTTAATTACTTCATAGGTCTGTTGGAAGGATTTACTGAAATAATTTATATAAAGAATAGTGTCTGTCAAATAAGTATTCAATAAATATCGTTTATTATTTTCAGAGTAATATATACAACACCTTTTCTCTCATCCCACAGCATAATAAAAAATATGAACATACTTGTATTCCGATTATTTAAAAGGTGGAGAGCACAATATTGACATTTAAAAGACCTAGTTTTTTTATGGACCTTTATAGCTAATTAAAATTAATAATATTAATAGAACAAAATATAATAAAATACCTAGATTTTGGTCCTGGCTTCTGCACTTAGCTAACTTTGTGACTTCTATCAAAATGTTCTGCCTTGGGGGCAGCCGGTTAGCTCAGTTGGTTAGAGTGTGGTGCTCTTAAAAACAAGGTTGCCTGTTCGATCCCCACACAGGCCAATGTGAGCTGTGTCCTCCACAACTAGATTGAAACAACTGCTTGACTTGGAGCTGATGGGTCCTGGAAAAACACACTTAATAATGTTCTACCTCTATGGGCCATAACTTCCTTATTTATAAAATTAAAGACCTGATATACACTTTCTCTTTAAAGTCTACTTTAGCCTTAAACTTTCATTTTTTCTTACTTTAATAGTCCCCCAACCAGAGAAGATTTGTAAAACTGAGAAAATTAAAGGGGACATTTTGAGGCAAGGAATAAGTTAAGCAAATGCATTTTTCCATAGCCAATCAGGCAAATACCCTTGGGCACAGAAGTTAAGCAATAGTTTGGAGTTGTTTCATTTAACAAATATTCACTGAACACTTACTATGAGAAAGCCTTTTTATGAAGCACTGGGCTCAGGGCTGGAACACAAAAAGACTTCTGTAAATTCCGGGACCATGTTGCAAAGAAGATTCTGTATTAATTAATAACATATCTTTAAGGCTTTAGAGACAGCTCCTTATCTGTATAGCTATAGCACTTTCTTTGTGTAGTTCTAGGTCATTCAACTTAGCTAAAAGATCTAAATATTAAATTCTACAATGTGTTTCCTGCTTTGTGACCTTTGGATCCAAGTCCATCTGTCAATGGCAACTCTGAAACAGCTCACAAACCACCTTTAGAGCACTGGCAGCTCCTGCTTCTGGGCCAGTTTCTTACAGATGTCCTGCTCTTGTGCATTCCCCCTCTTAACTTCAGCTGCCATTCTCTGCACTAACAAAAGGAGTCTCTTGGTCATTTCATACCTGTGTGGAAAATTATTCAGCCCAGTAGATGGGAAAACATCTGTACTAGCATTGCTTTTCTCCACTGACATGAAAACACAAAGTACCTCATTGCAGACTGCACATGTAACTCTGTTACAAAGTTTCTTGCAAAGGGCCTAGAAATTGAATACATTTAATACAATGACATTCTGGTCACAGAATCGCAGGACTCACATTAAGGCATTAGGGTAGATGTAAGCTGTCACCGTTAAAATACCTCACAGCTGACCATGCAAAAAATTCATCTGGGGTAAAGGTAAATGTATCCCAGGTTCAAGTTCAAACATCGATCTGTTCAAGTTGAGTCTGAAACATGCAGGAGTAAACCACATTTGCTCCCTTTAGAATTGCACTACACCTACAACCAGGATTCTGATTAGGACTGACCTCAAATTTTAAGTTTTAGGAAGATCTCATTAACATCACTAACTGTGGGCAAAAAGCTAAAACAACACATGTTTATTTCACATGGCAAATAATGTCATCTGGTAAATGCTGTGTTCTCACACCGCTTCACAATAAGTACAAAGCCAAATAAAAATGGGTGTTATTTTGCAAGCTTCCTTACCACTTAAAAAAATAAAAGGAAGATACCTTGGGACTTATTTTCGAGATATAGATTCTTGAAATTCTTTATTCTTTTATCAGCTCTGTTGCCCAAGGGGAAATCTGTACAACAGGCATCATATGTCTTTAATAATCAAGCAAACTCCTGTAGCTCAAATCTCTCGAGCAGCTAAGAAACCCAATTGTGTGCAGGAAATGCTAGAAGAGTTTGTTTTACTAGAGCTATAAATTCAGCAACATTCAAGGGGTAGGCTCATTTCAATCAAAGACAGAAAAGCAAGACTGTTGAAAACATTTTAAAGGATAACCCATATGGACTGAGTCTGAGGGAAATTTCCCATGAAGCAAATACCTTCCTGATAAAACAGAGTTCTAGAATCCTCCCCGTACTTTTTTCTCAAATTCCACAGGACTTAAAAACAATGAAAGTTTCATCCTTCTTGAAAAAGGAAAATATATTTATTTTAAAACCTTCTGGTAAAAATTTCTCCAACTGGAATGTTTTCTCTGTAACCAAATTTACAAACCTGCATTTCAGATGAAAACTGCAAAACTGAAGTTAGCAAATTTGATATTAAAGATTATGTTCCTAACGATATTTTGCTACACCAGACAGCACATTACATATGTTAGCTGGCAGAAGAATACTAAAAAGGATGTTAGTGAACAAAGTAGACACATTAAGACTAACTATAAAAATAATTGTATGTAGGGGAGGCTGGATGGCTCATAAATAATAGGGTTGATGGTTCGATTCCCACATCAACCCTAGGGCCAGTGAGCTGCGCCCTCCACAACTAGATTGAAGACAAGGAGTTGCTGCTGAGCTTCTAGAAGGGTGGCCGGATTGCCAGTTGGTTAGAGCACGAGCTCTTAACAACAAGTTTGTTGGTTCAATTCCCGCATGCGATGGTGCACCCGACAACTAAGGATTGAAAACAGTAACTGGACTTGGAGCTGAGCTGCGCCCTCCACAACTAGATTGAAGGACAACGACTTGGAGCTGATGGGCCCTGGAGAAATCACACAGTTCCCCAATATTCCCCAATTAAAAAAACACACAAATAAACAAACAAACAAAAAAAGGACTTCCATCCTTGGGGGGGGCGGGGAATTGTATGTAAAGAAGCAAGTAAACATTTAAGCATCATTCCCATATAGTCTTCTTGGAGTTTCAAATTGATGTGATTAAATACTACCCACTGAGCCTTAAACTTAATCCAAAGATGTCAATTCAAGATACTGCAGATTTAAAGAATATTTAGTCAGTAGTTCCATCTTGTTTCCAAAACATCCATTCAGCAGAAATATGTGTAATTTTAGTGAAAGAAAGGAGCACACTTACTTAGATGTTTATATGGGAGACCAGTGCACTATGAAAGCATTGTACTAATTAACGGAACAGCTCTGTCCTTAGCTGGGAACAACTAGGGAACACCATCGAAATGTGGTGTGCAGTGGGTAAATTGAAGGATAATATGTCACCTTGACAGACTTGCTTTCTAGCTTGAGACTCATCATCAAAGATCTAAAATTTACATGTCACTTGGCAACAACCCTACTTCAGGGCAAAATCCAAATGAATCCGATCTCAATAGTACTCAAAACAACCATTTAATTTTAAGAAATTTAACAGAGAAATTCCTTTCACACACAAGTGATCTCTTCTATTTTGTATTTAACAAATCATAAAACTGTTTCTCCTGACTTTATCTATTCTGAAGTGTTTGGACAGACCAAATGAAATAGCTCACTGTCCTTGATCCAGAACGTGGCATATTAGATAAATCTCTCACGAAAGTCTCTTGACTCCTATTTTAGACACAGTTCTAAAAAGCGTGACTATTTGACTTTCTAATCTAGAACAGGTTAAAAGCAGAAAATTAGAAGGGGCATGACCATATTGGTAGGCCATCAAAGAGTGGCAAGAAATGAAAGCTGACAGCCTGACAGAGAGGCGAGGCCGAGGAACCGTAAAATACAAAATAATTATAAAAAGTAAATACAACAAAGTGACCCAAGAATTTAAAAAGCTTAGCATCTCGAGGCAAATGCCTCCTCAAATAATTACATTACTATACACTGTACAATGGATATGCAGAAGGAATACCCTGAGTCATCAAGAAAACATTAAATGATGTACCCTGCCCCAGTAAGGCAGGAAGTATTTAACACATCATAGAAATATTCCCGTAAAATACTTATCTTATTAAAAAAATAAAAGATGAAGAAAGTATGAGTATTCTGGGTAGATCCCTTTGTGGAAGATCTCATTCCCAATGATGTCAGAACTCTGAGGCCCAATTATGTTAATACCAGCATATAAGATTCTCTTAATAGGACTGACAGACACTGAATGGTAGGTAGCTCAGGTAAGAAAAGGTAAAACAAATAACTTATTTGTAGCCTTAAAAGTGTCCTATGGCTACACAGCCTTCATGATTACAATGTTTAATGTCTCCAAAACACTTCTTTGAATGGATATTTCAAAATGTGTTTTTCATTTCTCTCCGGCTGATCATTTATGTTATTTGTAATGATATCGTAATTAAAGTGACCCGTCTCGGGATGTTTTGTTATACACGCTACAGAAAGAAAAACTGCAGATGAGTGAAATCTAAAGGTTGTGCATTTGTTTAGCTGGATATCCAGAGGACAAACTTCAATTCTTTTGGTACAATAGCGCTGGTTGCATTGCTCTGATTCTTCAGCTGTGCCCTCCCAGCGAGTCCTGGCACCAGCTTCCTTCCAGGTTGCAAAATGCTTCCAGTGGTACCAGGCTTCATATGTTCACAAAGATGTGTGGCAGAGCAGACGGCTTTTTTTTTTTTTAATTATTATCCAGACCTCTCTCTTATAAAGACTCAGAAGACCTCTTTGCTGTCATCTCAGGAAAGCACCCTCCAATTTCATGTTCATTCTGGCGCCTGAGCCAGCAGAAAGGCATTCACTGGTTGACTTAGACAGGGATCATTCAGCTCAACACTGTGGGATTTCCCTGAGGCCATCCAGCCCAACCATGAAGTTGTGACAGATCATGCTAACTGTGGAGGAGTCAACACCTCTATGAAAATTGGGGTATCATGAAGATGAGGGGAAAGTGGGATGCTAGGTGATAACAAACACTGTTACATTAAAATGGACATTGTATGTATAGAACTTCCTCTTTCCTTTGGATTCCTTCTTTAGTAAAGTTTGTAATACATAATACATTTTTTTGTATAATAATTTAAACTTTTTTGGTCATAGCGACTAGAACCCCTTTGAATTTGTTTAATCAAATGAGGAAACATTTTGGAATATGTAAGATACATTTATTGTCATGTTTTCCCAGGACAGTTCACTTCCCTCTTTCTGGGGAAAGTGTTTTGAAGGGAGCAGGTTTAATTGTTCTTTCCATGCCTGTACTTTCCAGGCAACGGTGACTGGTTGAAGGATGTCCCGAGCTCAGCCTATCATAGTTCCCTATACCGCTGGTTAGGTTGTGATTCATCCAGGGGATAGACACATGGTCCAAGTCAGGTTAGGCTACTTTCCAATGCCTTTTATAACTAGAAATTGTGGGATCTGGGGAGGGTACTTCAAAGTTGATTTCATTTAATCTTTGTGTCTGTGTGTGTGTGTGTGTGTTATTATTAGTTTCAGGTGTACAAAACTATGTATTAGTTAGACATTTCACCCGTCACAAAGTGATAACTCCAAACTATTGCCCCTTCATTTCATCTTGTAAAATGTCCAGAGCTGCTGGTGACCTCTGTTTTAGCCTTGCAGAGAAAGCAAGTTTCAGAGAATCCAGAATACAAAAAAGAACAGAAAGAAAAGGTGGAACCAAAGAGTCTTGGAAGCACTGACAAAGATTCTCTCCTCGACCAAACTCTACTCAGGTGCCCTTGAAATTTTTCAACCCAGCCTTCATTTTGATACTTACATGCTCATCTCTGCATTGTCCAGTTTTCGGAAGAAGCCTGCTAAGTTGGTTTTGCTAGAATGCCCCCTCCTCTGTGTATCTGATCACGTTCAATATCTCATTGAGTTGCTCATCCTCCCCCACCCCGAGGCGATGCCTGGTCACCTGGTCTACCTTCAGAAAGACTCCTTCCTGGTGGGGTGCTCTAGCCAGAATCTCCCCATATCCCTCATGTTTCCTTAGTAATTTTCCAAACGCTGACCCACATCCTTCTTGCCTATAAATTCCTACTTGCCCATACTGTATTTGGAGTTGACCCAATCTCTCTCTCCTACTGCCAGATCCTTTTATAATGGCCTCTGTTTCTAACTCAGTGGCATCCAGTGAATAAAGCCTTCTCTATTACCTTTAAGAAGTGTTACTGGATTTTTTTTTTTCTTTTCTTTAGCAACAACCAAGCACCGAATTCTAGTTGTGTCCAACAACATTCCGGCTCTTCCCAAAGCAGTTTCTGGAAAGTTTTTCCCAAGTCACTTCCACAGATACTTGCTACTTATTGACAACTTGCTTTCCCCAAATGTTGTTACTGGTTCAAAACATAGTCACCATACATCAATATGTATTTGTTATTTAAAAGATAATGTATGAATATGAATACTCATATATTCATATTCATATATGATATATGAATACTTCTGAAGTGTGTTTAGTATCACCGAATAGTAGCAGAAGTAGAGAAACTCTGCTATAGTGGAAGGAATGTAGTCTTTAGGGTCCAGCAAAATGAATTTAAAAATCTGTTCCTCCTGCTTACTAGTCATATAATTTTTGGACAGGTACCAGGGTTTCAGTCAGTTCCATTACAAAAATAGACATATTACGAGATACATTAACATCTAGCCAGTTATCTAGTTAGAAGCCCAGCATTTAATACGCATCTTTTCCTTTTTTCATAGACAGTAAAGTCTGGTCTATTCTTAATTTAATCACAGATTGCTTGATCTAGGGAACTCATGTTACCCACATCTCTACATCATTATCTTAATTCTTAACTAAGAAATTAAAAAAGGTCTTTAAAATCTAATTTTTGATCATCAGTTTAATATATTTTAACCCAATTAAACATGAATATTTATACCTATGCAAAAAGAAGAATCCTTATTTTAAACATTATATCTTGGAGAATAAATAAATATACCTGTCTCCATGGAATTTCTATCTTGTTGATACTATTCAATTTCTCTTTGGACAATTCATGAGGCTGATTTTATCTGGCTGATATCATTAAGCCAAGTCCAAGGTAATAACACTGCATGAGGCTTTGGTATTTCTGAGAAAGCTGTCTCCAATCTTTATGTTCTCTGCTTCCTTTGGTAACACTGTGTTGCAATAAATTTATATCTTAGGGGGCATAAGGGTACAGTTAGAAAAAAAGGAAATCTACCTGCATGAAATCATTGTCTTTGTGAAGTTCCCAATTATTTACTCAAAACAGACAACCATGTAAATCGCATACATTAATGAACTTTTATGGTAAAATCATTGACTGTAGGATTTATCAGCATTCCTATATTGACAGCTATTTCTTCGTAGATTTTTCCAACATAATTTGCAAGCTAGATAGGAAAATCATGAGTATATATTCTTGAAGTTTGAATTATTTTTAAGGATTTAATGAATCATTTCAGAAAGCTTGCTTTAATTCAAAGAGAATACTTTATTGCTTAGCCTTAAATTTTAAATTTATATGCATGCTTAATTCAGGAAAGCACCTTAGTTATTTAAAACTTTCCTTAACATATGCAGATATAAAACAATAGTTTTTTGAACGCCAAAATATTTTTACATCAGAAAAGACCAGAAAAAAAAATGGATAAAAGTAGAAACACTACTGTTTTTCATTTCCTTACATGCATTTGTCAGCAAAGGGTTATTTTTCAGTCAAGAAAACTTGTATGTTAACCCTTTGTTAACAGAATCAAAGAATCATGAGGGGATTATTTTTAAGTAAAATAATATTGCAATACATGCTCTGAATGGTAGAGATGTGTATAAATATATTACATTAATTTAATGTTTCTTATTTTATATTTTGGTTGGACATACATGTATAATCTACAATTATATATACACATATGACCTAGCACCCTCTTTTTTGTATCTAAAATTTTGCTAAACTGGAGCAACCTTTTCTCAAGTCCTAAATCCCTTTGTAATGCTTGCATTGAAACACATAATCTGGAAAACCTCTAGACACTTTTATTCTAGGGGAACAAAAGGATCAAATATTGCATAAAGCTAGAGATGCACAGGGAAGAAATTTGAGAAGCAAAAGGTGTTAGAGGAAATTGCAGGGTGCAGAGTGTGAGGGTTGATTTATAGTAAAATAAGCCATTTCATTCTTCTTCCACTTAACTGGTATTATTCCCTGAAAAGGAAACACACATGCAAATACTATACACGTGGACATGGACACACACAGCACTCATTGCAATTAGTGAAAGAGTCATCAGCAGGTTAGTGTTTTTCAAACAGTGGGCAGAGATACTAAAAGTAGAAAACATTTGTCTTTGTTTTCTTCTTTAGACGTATTCTTGTATAAAGACTCCACTGAGGTAAAAGATCATGGGTATTCTTATACTGTATCTAAAATAGGTAAAAAGAGGTGGTAGATTATGGTATAAATTCAGGATTGGTGTTTTGCCTATTGGTATTATGGAGGTTTCCAAGGGAGTTGAGGATATTAGTGCATTATTAAGTATTTCTGGTGATGGCAAAAGCAGATGGTAGTCACTGAGGTATCATTGGCATCAGGAGTCAATGTGTGCGAAATCTTGAAAGAAAGAGAGATTGTGGTCAGGCAAAGTCATGTTGGATTTCAGCATTCCAGAGGAGTAACAGTAGTTACTCCCGTCAGATCTTGGAGTATAAATGAAGCAATGACTAAGGTATTCACGCTTCAAATGTTTTTGAGAATGACAGGTAACTGGAGAATGACAGCTGTGAGGAGGGGAAGAGTGTGGCAGGAAACACAAGGAAAGAAAGGTTTGGCACAGGGTGGATGGTAGAAGCATCGATGTTGGGAAAGTGCGATGCTTTGTGTCATTAGGATGTGATCCCTGTTTAGCAGTCGGGAAGGGTATTCTGTGAAATACAATGGACATTATGCGAAGTGAAATAAGTCAGACGGAGAAGGACAAATACCATATGATCTCACTTATATGTGCAATCTAAAGAACAGAATAAATGAACAAATAATCAGAAACAGTCTCAGAGATGCAGAGAAAAAAATGACAGTTGCTAGATGGGAGGGGGGTGGCGATGAGAGAGAACGTGAGGGGATTAGAAAGCAGAAATTGGTAGCCACACGATTGCCACAGGGATATGAAAGATAGTTTGGGGAATATAATCGATAATTTTGTAAAGATTTTGTAGGGTATCTGATTGGCCACTTGTCATATTAGAGTGACCACCTCAGGGATTATGTAGATGCCTGATCACTGCACTGTACACCTGAAGCTGAAGCTGAACAATAACGAATGTCAACCAAAACCATATAATTACATATGACCATATAGATATATCGTCACGGGATGTGGAGTACAGCATAGGGAATAGAGTCAATGGAATTGTAAGAGGTATATAAGATGTCAGAGGGGTAGTAGCTTGGGGGAGGGTGCTACCTCTTTGTGATGGGTGTAAATGTCTAACTATTACACTGTCTTGTTCACCTGAAACTAATAATAGAAAAAAGAAGAAGAAGTTAAAATATAATGGGGATGCATTCCCTGGGCTGAGAGCAGTGTCATGTAAGGCCACTCTCCTGTCACTGGCTAACCTCCGACATACTGGCTTGACATTGATACATTGCCTCTTAATGAATACATTCATTGAACAGTCCAGGTGGCAGAACTAAGTAAACACACTGAACATTTTATTACTCATTAGAGATATTTGGTCATTTGTAAGGTTGGCATATTGCTGACTGTTTTCACTTCCATTTTCTCCTGCTAAGTCACAATACCCAATTATTCCTTCCTGAAAATGTCTCTTACATTTATTATACATTCCTCTCCATGCCTTTTTTTCGGCAGTGGTTCAAAGTTAGAAATCAGTAACTGTTTTCTCCAACACCTCTCTCCCTTTTCAATCATTTTAAAGCATCAATCTGATTAATCTTTGCAGAATGATGTCATTATTTAATTCCACTGCTCAAGAACACACACATTATAGATTCCCCACTGGGCACACTATTCACTTGTATTAAGTCCTTTGTAAATCTACGTCTCCAGCCTTACTACCTAGCATGCCCCACCACGCATGGTCTATTCTACTCTGGCTGATGCTCTCTCTGTCCTCTGACAAAGGTCACGCTCATATTTGTGTCTTTCCCAATGCTATTTCATCTACTACAACTGGCCTTGGTTTTCCCACTGGGTCCAAATTCTGCCCCACTTTGTGACAAGTTTATTATCCAGTTTCCAAAAAATAATTATTGTTTTAAAAATACATGGCCTACCATAACTTCTCCCTTCTCTCACTTTATACACATAACCATTCTCATCTTTTGTCTCCCCAAATAGCTTTTAAGCTATTTGAGGGAAAGTATCTTATTATTTACTGCTTGTCCACGACCATAGTTCTCAGGAACATGATATTGGTGATCTATGCCGAATCCCATACAGCTATTACTGTGCTCTCAGTATGCCACTGGAAACACAATACATTTCTTGAATGATTGCCTTGACAGTTTTTTTTTTAATCATCAAATGTTGACTATTTAGTATGATGCTTTTTATGTTGCTCAGTTCTTTTCTGTATCATAATTTGCCAAAAGTACTACCAAAGGTTCTGCTAAAATCTGCTCATAATAAAGTCATCGTTAAAATTATCAAGGCCAAAGTACAGATAGACTTTGATTATAGGTGGATGTTAACTTTCAAAGGGCAAGCTTTGACTATTCAATTCATGAGTCTCCATTAAAAGGCACCCGAGTGACCTCAGCCTCAAGCCCCGAGAGAGTCAATTCAATTTATACTTCCTAACCTAGGAAAGTCAAATGCTAGTCTACTCTGTTCTGTGGCGGAATGATATTCAGAAGCATCCCAAGGTCAATCTTGAGGAAAAACTCAAGCTTAATAAAAGAAATAAAAAAATGAATAATTTAAAGTGATTCCTAACACACCATTTCATTGCAGCTAATTCTATTTTCCACCTCTTTACTGTAAGACAGTCCAAACATAAGAAATTCTAATTCTTTTCATACCCTGGAAAACATTTTTATGAAGAATTAAGTGTGAAAGTGACTTAGGTTCAAAAGTAATGAAATTATTCCTATGCCTCAAGTTTACACTGTAGAAAACCCAGACAAAGTCAATTTCTACAGTCAGGAAGGAAAGTTAGATGACGACATATCTCAGGATAAGCGACAACCCTGCATAAATGTCACGTGACTTTTGTCCTGGTTGTTGCTACTGTTTTTCTCCATTGTCTTCAGGAACTTAAAGTCATCTGAGTAAACATTCTTGTTTCCTCACCTGCAAAAATCAATAGCTATATATCTGATCAGCCTTCTTCGTTTGAGCTACTGCATAATGAAAATTAAATTATCATTCAGTATATCGGAGTCAGTGAACTGCATTGCAGGAGCCTTTTGTAGGCAAACTATCAAGGGAATAAATGATGTATTTAGGTGAAAATTCTCTCTTCCAAGGGAAAAACTATTTGTTCACACGATTATTTGAGCATATTCTCTGTGTTACTGTGCTATACACTGCATTTTGAGTTGAAGAAAGAAAACTATAGCATAGAAGAAACTGAGCTTCAAGGTTTTATAGTAATGTGGTTAGGGATATGAAACACACATACATGAGGCACTCATAGCAATGAAATTCTACACATAAAAAAGATAAGTCACTAGGAAATGTTAAGTGCTGTGAGTTTCCAGAAAGGGGAAATCAGTAGGTCAAGAAATCCAATTCATTTCAGCTATCGTACTGAAAACTAACACATACCCATGAGCTACCATGTTCCCCCGAAAAGAAGACCGGGTCTTATATTAAGGTTTGCTCCAAAAGACGCATTAGGGCATATGTTCAGGGGATGTCCTCCTGAACAATCATGCTAGGACTTATTTTCCGGTTAGGTCTTAATTCTGGGAAACACGGTAGATGCTTTTCTTAGATTATCTCCTTTAAGGAAATTCAAAGTGGATTTGGAGCAGGAAGACTTCTGGCACAAAAGGTGGGATGGAAATCAGAAGTCTGAAGCCGGAACAACAGAAGCATGAACAGGCTATCAGGACCCAAGAGAAGTGTGGAAATCAGGGGGGTATAGAAGACAATCTGAGGTGTACATAGAAATTTAAATACTCTCCATGCCTTTAGGGAAGCCGAATTATTGTCCCTCTGAAACCTCTTCACCAGCTCATCAGTTTTGTTGTTTAAAGACACCTTTTTCAAGATCCCCTGCTCTTGTGGCTTGATTCAACATATACCATATTTTTCCATGTATAATGTGCACTGTTTGGCTTAGAGTTGTGAAGGAAAAATAAGGATGCACATTATACATGAATAGTACTAATTCCATATCTGTATAAATGTTTTTAATTCTTTTATTTATGCTTATGATTTAAAAGCGTAACTTTACAAATCAATCACGATATCTATATGCAAAATAATACCCTGGAATATGATCATTGGTTTTGCTGAACTTACGATAAACTTGGAGCGACGAAGAGTTCTTGGCCTTCTATGATGTGTAAATATCATAAATTTGTTACCGGTAAATAACTTTTTTTTTAATTTATTGGGGTGACATTTGTTAGTAAAATTACACAGATTTCAGGTGTACAATTCTGTATTACGTCATCTATAAATCTCATTGTGTGTTCATCACCCAGAATCAGTTCTCCTTCCATCACCATATATTTGATTCCCTTTACCCTTATCTTCCACCCTCCAACCCCCTTACCCTCTGGTAACCACTAAACTATTGACAAACAAATGAGAAACAAAAACTCAGACACAGACATAACATTTCTTGCACCTTGTATCTGTTCTTCTATTTTGTAATTGTTTGTTACATGAAAATTCTTATACCATAATTCATTGTAAAAAATGCTAAAATCCCTTTATAATACAAAAAAAGAAGTACCTAAATGTAAACAAATACAAATTTGAATCAAAAAGTTAAAACGAAAGATTTTTTTCCCTGAAAGTTTCCGCCGAAAACATGGGTGCGCATTACACATGGGAGCACATTATATGGGGCCCAATATGGTAACTAGCAATGACCACATCAAAAGCACATTCTAATGAAACGTTCACTAGTTGTGAACTACTACGTGTCTCAGTGGTAAACTCGGGACAGGTTTAGAGCTTGTACTTAAATACATACATTGCATGTACATATTCACACACAGACTTATTTGTTAGTCACATTTTATTTATGCCAAGAGTCTATTGGTCAACTGCCTCAGCACACATCTAGTATATATTTTCTTCCTCACTGTGCCGTCAGTGTGCCACTGAGGGGATTTCTGAATTTCTTCATTCACAGGCCAAAGATCATATTCTGGGAATAGGGCAGTTAAGTCCAAAAAATTGCTGTTATGATAACTCCAGCAGTTACACACCATACACCATACCCAAATGGAAATAATTATATGGAAGAAAAGATACTTGTAAGTTGTATTAATACCTTGTACCTTCCAGCTCATTCACCAAAAGACAAAGCTATTAGGTTTTAATTCTTGAAAAAATGAAATAAAAAGAGGCAAAATCTCCCTTTTTATACAATAATACGTTTTCATGTTTTTTTAAGCTCTGGGGAAATTTATTTGATAGAAAAGAAACAAAAATAAACTTACACTGACTGATGTCAGAAATGAATCCCATAGAAAAACCTTCCCCCAAAGAAAGCAGAAGATCCAACAATCTGACATAATTCTCTGAAACAAAGATAAACATATGCACGCAGGCCTTGAAGAGGCCATACAACCCTAGAGTTGTATGAATATAATTATGTATTTGAACTTGAAGATAAAGTATGTGACATTGGTGAACATTCACTGAACATCTGTAAAGACAAATTATATTTTTAAAGAAAGAATTGCTTGCCACACCTTAACAAATTTGATCTTTGCTGTATCACTTTGTCCTATAAACACTACATGTTCTCAAATCTTTCAACCTCGTTTTACTCTTGTGACTCCAACATTCTTTTCTTAATATTTTCCTAATATTAAAAGATCGCTTTCATGCTTAACTTCCTGCTATATTACTATCCCTCTGGAAATACTGGTTCCTTTCCTCCAATCAACTTTCAGGTAGTTAAGAACTGAAATGGGGGGAGGAAATCATAGAAATTCAGGTAATCTATGAGTCAAAATTCATGTGATCTGTCCTACCATTGAGTGTAAACAACAACTAAACAATTATTATAGGCATGTTTTACCAACTCCTGTACTAAACATTAGAGTCATTCTCAGCTATTCACAAACTCTCAACGTGACGCTGCATGAAGGCGCCACCAGTTTCCCTCTGTTTCACCTAAAATCATACCTCATCCCTCTTTCTGACTCTCAGGGAGAAAAGCCGTTGCTCGTGTCCAAGTCACACTCAATCTGTTCTCTGAACTCCAACCTTCTCTGCTTCTGATCCTACATTTTCAATTTTATCTCTCTACTGGCTCCTACTCTCTTTCCTAAGAAAAGGAACTATGCTTTTTCCCCCTCTAGGTTTATTATCAAGCTTTCTTTTCTTTCTCTAACAAACATATCAAAAGTAAAACCCACATTAGCTCATCATCAACTGTCCACTTCCCACCCCTCAAATTTTTCTAGTCTCCTTCTTCTCCTATCTCCTAGCATTTTATTGGCAGTTTTCTCTTCACGAATTATTTTATTGACATGCTAAATGGAAGCTCTAATAATGACTTTTTACTTGAGATTTATCTTACTTGTCAGCAACATTTCTTACCATTGCCCACCTTTTGTCATTGGTGCTATTGCTTTTATTCTAAAACCTAACTTCCCTTTGTTACATAACTGCATTTTTTGTATTCAGCATGCTGCCATCTATCATTCTCTTGGTTTATCTTCCACATATCAAATATGTGTGGGATCTTGGAAAGGTGAGTACAGCAATTTTATTTCCTAACTTCATTTAGAACTTCTTTGTGGAGGGTATTAAAATGTACATCTTGGGTTCCTAAATTCCCTGAGATATAGATTGAAATTTGAACAGCTTGCTGGACATTTCCACATGAATTAGCCTCGGCACCTCAAACTTAAGAGGTTCAAAATCAATACCGTGATATTTTTTTTTCAACTTCACACTACTTGTTTCTATGTTACTTATTTGTGTTACTAGTTTTCCTCTTTAAGGTTTTATAGTTATCACTGATTTTTATTATTTTCTCAACTTGCTCGCCACACTGTTACAGAACTTCAACTGGTCACCAAGACAAATAATTCTTTCTTTGTAAGGGCCCAATGTACAAGAATTTGTCACCATAGTTTAGATAAATAATACCAGTTATAAAGAACACAGTTCAAATTTCAGTTACTGTGGTAAATTAATTGAGTAATTGCATAAAGTAGGAACTTTCTGACAGCTCTTTAGTCTATACATCCTTATGTAAATAACAGTTATGTATCATGATCAGTGGCCAAAACTATCACGTCTTTCAAAGTATGTCACTGATGGGTCATGGATTGTGCTATTCACTCCATGCACAAATTACATGTACTGTGTTGACTTCTTGTGTCCCATGAGAAACCCACGTGCCATTTTACCAAAATGGATAATTGGAAAAGGGAATTGGCCAACAAAGATGAAAGTAGAGCAAAAAACGTGATAAGTGGTAATGCTGGAGGGGAAATTCAAATCAAATGTAAATGATGTTATAGAAAAAACTCGCTGACCATTGTGAATGTGACACCATCAAGATTCAAGAGACTCTGCAGTGAGACAGGCACTAGTCCACTGGAGGGCTTATTGACGTAAATGAGGAAAGTGGCTGTGACGAAAAGGATAAAGGTGACCCAGAGGAAGTGATACTGGCAAAAAACTATATTAAAGAAATCTCAGCGATATTTCATGGCACTGCAAGTTCACTATATGAAAGGTTGGAAGCTGATCGAAACTTAGAAAGGAGTAGAGTTCACCCGCCATAGAAAATATGTTCTCTTCGCATAGTAAGTTAGATGATAAAAAGCAAGTAACCGCTCAAACGACTCTCGATGTATATGTTTTACACAAAGAAATGTTAATTATCAGTGTTTCAAATGTGTGTCCTACATAAGTATCAGTTTGGGTATTTTTTTCATTTCCCTTTACAATTATAACCTACAGTAAAAGAGAGTTTAATGCTTCCACCAAATATTTTTAAAGGTTATGAAACAATTATCCTTTTTCTTCATGATTATTAAGGTCCTTTTGTATCGCTTCAGCTTACACCGTCATTTTTATGACTCCTCATTACTGTGCAAAGCAGGGACGGAGGCATTACTGATTAGTCGCTTGCATGTGTCCTATGCTACGTTGGGTGATCTTGCTCAGGGAGTTTCTTACTCTTCTTAGAGTAAGGGAGTCAGCAGATGGCAGAAGGGGAGTTTTGCCAGGGGCTTCTAGATGCTCTCCTGAGAATTACCCACTTCAGTGCTGCAAGTAGCTCTGATTATCAACAGCAACTTCTAGCAGGATCTGGGCCTCCTCCTGAGAATCACTGGCTTTTGTGTTGTAGAGAGCCAAGGTGATTAGCAGTGGCATTTCTGTAAGGCTAATACTTCTGAAATTTCTGAAAGCCAGAAATAAGCTTCCTTCCCTTTGCTTTACCAGCCTTTCCATGTCCCTATAATAAATCTCTTTGTATTTAGAATACCTATAGGGACATGTGTTTTCCTGACTGATACAACAGTTGGCACCTAGGGAAAGAGCCACCTAAAGATGAGTCCTTGCATTGGCTCTTACCTAATGAGCTCTGGAGGCACAAATGACTTCATCATTAGTCGAAAATGGTAGTGTCACGCAGGGGACCCTGCTCGCTGCACCATTTGTCATGCAGGGTCTCAGCTCCCACTCCCCGCCCAAGAACGCAGGACACGGTAAGGCCAAAAAGGAACACCCATGGAGCCATAAGTAGGGGAGTCAAACCAATATATTCTCGCTGGCGGCTGGGCTGGAGACACAGGAAGCGGGATCTACATAATCTGTCTAACTGCAATCCACGCTTGCCAGCCACCATCTTCTTGCTAGCCCCCATTCCTTTTTGCTAGCGTAGCCACAGCCGTTATATTAGTGGCCAATGGCTCACGGGTTACAGCTGCTGGCCAACTAGCCACAGCTGCTGGCCATCTGATCACAGTTGATGGCCATTTACTACCCGAGCCAGCACCTTTCTATGTGAGGCCGAGAGCCTGGAAACTGTTTTTTTGGGGTTTTGTCCCCACAGGTACTCCATAGACATAGTGAAAAACAGTTACTTAAATTGTCACCTGTAGTTACCTTAAATATAAAGCCTAATGAAAACAAACATGGTGTCATGCGGGGACTCAGCTCCTGCTCCCCGTACAAGAACGCAGGACACGGTGAAGCCAAAAAGAAACACCGACGGAGCCACAGATAGGGGAGTCATACCATTATGTTCAGGCTGGCGGCTGGGTTGGAGACACAGGAAGCAGGAGCCACATGATCCACAACCTGTCGTTTGCTTCTCCCCACCGACCCCACCCACCAGCGTAGCTACGGCAGTTATACCAGTGGCTAATGGCTAACCTGTAACAGCTGATGGCCACCCAGCCACAGCTGATGGCCATCTACTACCCGAGCCAGCCCCTTTCCACATGAGGCCGAGAGCCTGGAAACTGCTCTCTGGGGTTCTGTTCCCCACATATGGGGAGTCCAAGTGACTCCTAGAAAAGAATGACAAGATTGTGAGGAAGATGCCTATTTCTGAACACACTAAAATTAAAGAAGGAAAAGTCTCAGGTTTTTAAATTCTCAGCTCAAGTCATGATCAGAAAACTAGCCTGAAATAATCGTTTATCTCTTATAGCCTTAGGTCTCATATATCCAAACATTAGACCCAAAATTTGAGGCTACAGGTCACAAAAGTGGAATGCAAGTTGAGGTCCTAACTTTACCAGTTCTCTTCAGTAAAAAGTAGGGTATTGATCTGTGTATAATTCAGGATGCAACCAGGAAAAAACAAAACAAAACCCGTAGAAACCTGATAATATAAAACACAGGGGATTAAAAAGTAGGAATTTGATTATATTGTTGATGAAAGAGGCTTACAACGCATTTCGGGAGACTGATATCTATCCCTACCTGAGTAGTTCTACTGAAACGACTCTGGCTTCAGGCCATCCCCATCTTTGAAGCAGCAATTGCACTCGGTTTTACAACTGGTCTCCCAACTGCCAACATTTATTCCAAAGTATATTTCAGAGCCTCTTCCCGAGTCACGGCTTTATGTGCTCCATTACCAAATGGGGGACATTGGTTTATGTTCTGTAGACTGGCAGGAAGTCCTAACTTGCAGTAGGATGACAGGCAAAAGGGTCCTCTCAGTCAAAAGTTTCCAGTAAATACAATGAAGGATTTCACATTTTGTTAACCTTGAATATTTTGTTCAAAGAAGTGCTGTGTGGAATTATAAACAGATAAATGTGGAGGAGTTGCTCTGAATGAGGGATCACGGTGCCGTGGCGGCCTACCCAGTCAGCAGCCCCGAATTCTTTGTCCCAGCCCCAGCACAGAAAGTAGCACTTATGGGGACCCCACCACCACCCAATAGCACATTTTGAAAATCACTGTAGTAGTAGATATTAAGGTCCATTCAGCTCTAAATACTATTATTTTTGCATACTTCGTAAATAATCCTTAATGACTATATAATCAGTAAAACAGAATCCAATCTGTTTAGCTCAAACATCGATACATCTGGTTCTAATTTACCACTCCACCATTATTCTTTATCTTTTTCTTCATAGACTCTGAACTACTAACTCATGTTGAATGCATTAATATGGGTTCAGAGAGCATTCAATGTAATTTCCTACTTCCAATATGCTAATATGCCTTGTTTTTTATATCTATGACCTCATTCACCTACTTAGTTGAATCTTATACAAGCAAGATCAAGTTCTTGATTTTTTTCATCAATTAGATCATTTAGTTTCATTGATAATTGTGTCACTTAGGACAGGATTGCCTGCATATAAAAGAAAATCCTAAGTATATTAATAAATACATAAGTGTTTATTTTTATTTTACATAAAATAACTCCAGAGTAAAGGCAGATGATGGTATTATGAGTGGTCCATCATCATCAGGAATTTAGCATCTTCCATCTTTCCCATGTGCCATCTAGCATGCAAAGTTGTCTCATGGTCTAAGAGAGACGCAGATCTCCAGTCATTTTATCCATATACCAAGCAGCTGAGGAGAAGGTAAAAGTTGTTATTAGTAAATGCCCAGGTTTTTATTTTCCCTTTAAAGAAGTCTTCCTGGAAATCCTACAAAATTTCTTTCTTTGCTTGGAATTTAGTCACATGGAGAGAAAAATGAAGTTTCCTGACACCTGAACAATGGTTCTATTATTGAGAAGGACGGACATTAGATAGAAAACTTGTAGACCCTGTCACACCAACAAATCTATTTGCTCGTTTGAGACTACTGTCAGCATAGAAAATTGTGAAATTCTATTATTTATTTATCTAACACTTCTAGCACCTGGCCCATATTTCAATACATGGATGAATAATAATGAATGAAAAAAACCTTATCTTTATTCAAACTGACATTTGACTAGTTAGCCCTAATGTCAAGAAAGGGACCACGTCGTCTTTTACTAGGACTATGAAAAGTACTAGAATTAACTGGCCAGGGGGAAAAATAATGATTTGTATTTGGGATACTCCTGCAAAAGAAAGAAACTACAGCTTACCTTAATTTCTCTAACTGCCTGTTAATAAATACATATTATTTTCCCAAGCTTAGTTTTTAGTTTTGTCCAATATTGAGTTTAACTTAACTCTTTATATTATCTTCATTTCTGATGTAAATTTTTAAATTATATGTATGTACCCAGGAACAGACGTTTGGTAAAGCACATGTAAGAATTTTTTTGTCAAAGAAAATTCATCATGTTTTTCATATACACTCTAAAATGTTTCACATATTATAATGAGATTTAACTTCCTGCTGTCACAATATTAAGCAAAAATCTTCATGAATATAGAAAATCCAGGTCTTAGACTAATGAATTATCAAGGGAAGTGCCTGTACTTCTCATTAGTTCTAAATGGTTGGCTCCTCAGCAACTAGTAAAAATTCAGAAACACATAACTACAGACTATGCCATCACAACACCATTCTTTTAAAAAAAATCTTTTTTCTATTTACCTAATGATCTGTGCATCCATTATCTATCTACTTTTGGAGTCTATATGACTCCAAAAATGATTTAGATGGCTTAAAAATATATACTGCAATAAGCAATATAACAATTAAATGTAAGTATATAGGTAAAAATAATCAGAGCAAAGGAAGTTTAGGGTAACAAAATACCAGATTAATCCAGTAATTAGACAGTTCATTATAGCTTTATTTATGGTGGCCAACACATGGAAACAACCAAAGTGTTCTTCGATAGATGACTGGATAAAGAAGATGTGGTATATATACACAATGGAATACTATTCTGTTGTAAGAAAAGATGAAATAGTACCTTTTGCGATAACATGGATGGATCTTGAGATTATGCTTAGTGAACTAAGTCAGAAAGAAAAAGTCAAGAACCATATGATTTCACTGAGAACAAGACAAACCAATGAAAAAACAAAGACTCATAGACACAGATAAAAGTTTAGTGGTTACCAGAGTGTAAGGGGGGAGAAGGTTGGTAGACAAGGGTAAATGGGATCCAACATATGGTGATGGAAGGAGAACTGACTCTGGGTGGTGAACACACAATGTCATATATAGATGATGTATTACAGAATTGTTCACCTGAAATCTATGTAACTTTATTAACGATTGTCACCCCAATAAACTTTTATTTTTTTTAAAAAAGAAATGCATACCATTAAATCTGTTTTCCAGAAGTTGGCCACAAATCTGGTTCTAAGATTTCTCATAACTTTGGGAAACTCTTTGCAGACAACTTTGAGGTCAGTATTTAGGGATATAGTTAAACACCTATCAGGAGAATTCTGAATGTAGGATTGTCCAATGATGGTTAAATTATGAGATCAAAAAATTATTTTAATGGAAATGAAAATGATTTTAATTAGCTAACCTTAAGAAAAGTGAACTGAATACACACACACACACACACACACACACACACACACATTTGAAAGGGGAATTATCAGTCTTGGAAGCATAAAAAAGGGAAACCAGTGTATCTTCAAGTTACTGTATCTATACTGTATTTAATCAACTATTGTGGGTTTTTTTTTTCATGATGTTTAGCAAGATTCTTTGTGGAAAGAGAGTTAAACAATGTTAGACCAGTTTCCTTACTATAGGAATTTTCAAGGCCTTTAATATTTAATTTGTGTTATGAGTTTGTAAGGGGAAATAAAGTGTGTGAGATTTCCCAAACTTAGTTGAAAATTATGGCAGATGCTATGTTATGTTTTTATTGTAGTTTCCTCTTTCTGTACACAGAACGATCCAGCGTTCCCAGTAGTTAGGTGAGGACATGTGACTAAATTCTGGCTAATAAGGTGGGGCAGAAGGAGTCTAAACCACTTCCAAGCATGGACTTATTCTTACAATTCTTCCATTTTCTTTTCTTTCATTATGAATTTGGATGTTGCATATTTCAGATAGCATAGCTACAAGATGGACATTGGTTACCTGTTCTGCACTAAAATGTGATGTGGATGAAAAATATACTTTTGTTTTGCCCAGTTATTAAGATTTTAAGGTTTACTTGTAATTCCAGTCTTGCTTCACCTAGTCTGATTGCAATTGAGCTCCTAATTTGTGGAGAAATTTCTTAACATGAGATGTTGCTTCAAGATAAAAAGTTTGAAAAATATGTCTAAGTATCTGAATGAATTATTTTGCCTATAGGATTATTAGTAAGTTAAATGTGGAAGAAGTTTTACCCCAAATCATGAATCTTGGTTTCAGAATATTTTATTTGCTTACTTGGAGGCCACTCTTCAAATAATAAGTGTTAATATCTTGGAGGAAGTAATCCAGTGCAGACCAACAAGATATAAGACATTTTAGACATTTACTTCCATGTAGTCATAATTTTAGATCTTTGCTTTGTTGGTCAGGGAAGAAGATGGTGAAAGAATGATTGGTCATGATTATTTCTGTCACTTTAGAAAATTGCGGTCAGGCTTCTAGGCTCCTAAACTCAGTCTCTTTTCAGTCTTGGTTTGTTTCCCTGACGCACGGGATGGGATTTTTCATAACACACGTTTCCTCTGTAAAGAAGAACTATCTGTTCAGGTTCCTGCTTTCTTTTACACCATTAAAAAGTATGTTAACTAAACTCTACATCTTTGGATTTCACTACTTTTCACTAATGTTTCTTTTCTGTTCCAGAATCCCATCTCAGATACTATATATTACATTTAGTATGCCTCTTTAGCCAACTCTGGGCTGTGACAGTTTCTTAGACTTAACTTGTTTGGGCAGATATCTTTATGATAGTTTCTCTGACATGTCAACTAGACTAGATTATAATCATCAGTTTTTTAACCACACACTAATGTAGGTGCTGCTGTGAATGTATGTTGTAGATATGGTACTTAACATACCATCATAACTGAGGTTTTCCAGAGAAGAAATTCTACCTCAAGAATGCAGTATTAAGTTTTGCCCAAGTTTCAAGTTTGCCAACCTAACGTACAGATTCTGGAATTGCTAGTCCCCATAATTATGTGAGCCTATGTCTTAAAATAAATATTTTTATACATTATATACATGTATAAAGAGATATGTACATACATATGTATGTATGTATATCTACATATGATATATGAGATATCTACATACATATGTAGAATCACATATAATTCCTCAATTTTTTTTTATGATGTTTTTCTTGTGGTTAGACTAGTTACAGGTTGGCAATTGTATTTTTGCCATTCTCATCACATCTCATCAAGAGTACACACTCTCAACATCACTTACTGGTAATGTTAACCATGACCAGCTGGCTAAGGCAATGTTCCAGCTTTTCCACTGCAACTTATTTCCCCTCTTCCCTTCCTCTGCTTTTTAGAAGGTCACTACTGCAGCCCACCACAAGGGAGGGAGTTGGGGATGGGAAGAATTAAGCTCTACCTTCTTGAGGGGAGTATCTCCAGAAATTACTTAGCGTTCTCCCGTACAGGAGATTTGTCTCTTCTCCCCCATTTGTTTATGCATATCTACCCATTTATTTATATTGGTATGAACTCATCAATATTTTATACTTTACACAATAATAATTTATTTTGTTGTTCAAATTGCTTCGGGTGTGGGTGTTGGGTGCCTTTGGTTGGCCTACGTGTCCCTTTGACAGGCTCCCATTTGTTTGATTTAGGGTACTCCCTTTCTGACACTACAAGAAGTGCCAAACTCATCTTGTATATTCTCTGCCATAGCCTTAGAGTCCTGCTTCCTCTTTTTGGAAAATAGCATTAGAAAGCGGGATCTGGGAGCTGGCTTCATGATCTTTTACATTTTTATTTTTATGCAACATATAATGAAAATAATTCCTGGAAATTGAGAACCCTTTCAAAAAGCAGTTTGGGGCATTCCAAGCCCCAATTTGGCTTCAAAGGTCATCTCCTTCCCCCACCAAAGATGTCCAAATCCAATTAAAGACAAACGAACAGAACAAATGAGAGAACCAAATTTTGACCTCTTATCTAGAGATCACCAATGACCTGCTATGGAAAACAACAGAATGCAGTAGGATGAGCATGAGCCTAGACTCAAACAAAGTTAATAATAATAGTAATAATAATAGTAATATTAATAATAGTAATGTTGCAGAGTTTAAGAGACTCAGAGATAATGTGTATAAAGTGCCAGCACAGGAAATAGTAACAAGAAAGTACTCAAGACCTGACAGTCAATGCAGTATGCATTTAAGTATCTCTATATATTTATACTTAGTAAAGAATTAGGAATTCAGCTGTTTCTATATAGTTGAGTAATGCTCACTTATCAGAAGACAGGACTCGGTGTATGTATGAGGTGGGGACATCTATATCATATGATTGGATTTCATCAATAGTTGACAACACTGCTAGAGGCATTTGTGAAATGAAATTACATGCAGTGTTTTTCATGATGTATATTACTGGAGTGAATAGAAAGTGACATTACAAACTCAGTTAAAAAGAATCCCTAGCGGACATAAATAAAGAAGTAATAAAGATATTTCATTTCCTTCCTCATCGTTTTCTAGAGGAAAAAACAAAAGACTAATTGCCAAATAGTTTGAGGTGAGAAATGCTCTAAATAAATTGAAACAGAGTATTTCATTCCAAGATTTGAAAAACTTCTTTAAATCCAAATAAAATTGCTTGTTTAGATTTGAATCTCCTAATACAATCATAAAAATATTTAGATTTGATTATGAGTATCTTACACAGAAATCAAGGATTTGTTAGTTCAAGATAAACATTGGAATCAGTGAACTTTGTGGGTTTTTATTTTACTTACAAATTGTATATGTCTGTGTATTCATATACCCCTACGTATGCTATAAATACATCTATGTTAGATGAACTTATTCACACATCTACAGATTTCTATTTCCTATTACCTAAGGATGCACAAACATTTTGAACACATCTCATTTAATTCCTATGCTTGTGTGGCAAAGTGATTTGGTGTAATATCGTGTCTTATTCTAAGTACAGTCATCCCTGGTATCAGCAAGGAATTGGTTCCAGGACCCCTTGTGGATACCGAAATCCACAGATGCTCAAGTCCCTTAGTCAGACCTCTGTATCTGTGGATATGGGACCCATGAACACAGAGGCCGACTGTACCAGGCAACTGTGGAAATTGCAGATCAACAATTCACATCACTCCCCCCTTTTCAAGGAACTAATATTTAGTTGTGCGAACATTTATTTAATGAAGACGTGGTTTTTGTTTGTTTGTTTGTTTTTTCTTTTTTTTTTTTTTGAGTATCAAAAAAATTGATGGGTCAAACTGTTTCTGACCTGAGCTGTGTTTTAAGTCTTGTTTCCTCTGTCCTTTATTCCTTCTGCTAGTAATGTATGCTGGGCTGTGAGCAGATGGGGAACAGGGAAAGAAATAGAGACCCTCAACACTTGGTGGCTGTGCCTCACTGAAGGGCACCTTGGCGATTTCATTCCAGACACCGTGTACACTGCCCTATTGTATACCATCAGGAGGTTGTTCACTTTGATTCACAAGTCTGGGTTATCGAAGTGCAAAGTCTGAGAGAAGCTGACACACTAAGGGCACAGTACACTAGTTGCAGGGGAATGACAGTCACTGTGACGTCCTACTAAACTCAGAGAAAAAGACACAATGCACAAAAGCAGCAATAGAGGACGACTGACGTTTGGGTATCTGCAGTTTTGGAAGAAATGTCCCTTCCCAGGGAAACAGCCCCTACCTCCCTTGCCAAGAGAGAGCTTATAACCTAGTGAAGTAGCCTTAAAGGACAGACAGGAGGTGGGGACAGACGTTCCTGAGGACAAACTTGGAAAATGTGTCCAAACACTGACTCACCATCCATGTAGTTATTGATCAAATACCATGAGGGCCAGATACCGCTCTCTGGTCCAGCAGAAATGGCAAGAACAACTGTAAGTCCTAAGCAAACTTCTGCATTGCATTCCCGTTAGTGTAAGCATCGCAAAGTACATTTTTTCATGTAAATTAACATTGAACTCTACACAGTTTTTGCCAAGAGTTAAAATCCAGACGTAATGTTTTAAATTACAGAGAGACAAAAAACACTTATAGCTACTGTATCATAATTTCTCATACTCCCAATTAAGAAATTTTGCCCTAAAGTATGAATGTTTCTCTGCAATTCTCTACAAATCACCATTAATAAGATAGTAAGGCAGAAAAATTAGTAGCAAGTTCATTTGATTTCTTTTCCCCTGAAGGCTGGCTTTAGTGGGAAAATTTATCTACATTTCAATTCTAACGCACTGAGAATGATAAATGAACTCCACTGAATAAAGGACATGACATTGCTATGCCTTAGATTTCTATTTTCTTTCATCAAAATATTCTCCTTAGCAAAGTTCATAGCTCAGTGTTGTCTCCCTATAAGGAATATATAGATTGATGGAACCCACAATTGTTTTTCTTTTTATTGGTTTTTTTTATTTATTTTTTTTTGCATTAGGCCCTGCTAATTCTGTAGCCTGCCTGCCAGTGGCTCTCTCTCTCTCTCTCTTTTTTTTTTAAAGGACTTTATTGGGGAACGGTGTGTATTTCCAGGACATTTTTCCAAGTCAAGTTGTCCTTTCAATCTTAGTTGTGGAGGGCGCAGCTCAGTTCTAGGTCTAGTCGAACTGGCAACCTGGTGGTTGAGCGGACGCGCTCCAACCAACTGAGCCATCCAGGAGGCAGCTCAGCTCAAGGTGCCTTGTTCAATCTCAGTTGCAGGGGGCGGAGCCCACCATCCCTTGCGGGACTCAAGGAGTTGAACCAGCAACCTTGTGGTTGAGAGCCCACTGGCTCATGTGGGAATCGAACAGGCAGCCTTTGGAGTTAGGAGCACGGAGCTCCAACCACTTGAGCCACCGGGCCGGTCCAGAAACCCACAATTCTTAAGGACCCCAGTTTAGGACACGATGCAAAAAAGGGAAAAATAAATAGTCTGAGACGGGCAAGACCAGCCAGAAATCTGCTTCACTGTTTTGGTTTTTTCCTCAGGAATGTCTGCTCTAAGAATGGCCTGCTAAGCAGGAAGAGCAATAGGAAACGGATTTTACGTTGCTTTCATCGCTAAATTCAAGGGCTGCAGGACTAGAACAGTGAAAAGATATTTACTTGGCCTGAAGCTGCTTGCTGAACACAAGAGGAAAACACATTGCTGTTCCTAGCTTCCCCCAGCTCTATCCACACTCTCCTCTGTATTATTTGAAGAATAGACTCCTTATTCAGACAACCTCTACTGTAACTCGGCATAGCAATGACTATAATCCTGAAGGACGACGGATGTTGAGTTGATATTCTTAAGGGGAGTGCTTGAGATACAGAAAAAAAATACCTGTGTTCTTTTACAGTTTCCATGAGAAAAGCCAATTTACTATCACTGGTTATTTTTTGAACTTGAGGAACATGGTGGCTAAATCCCGCATTTTATGTAAGAGATGAATACATCAGCTAAGAACAGGGAAAAGTGAGAAACATCAGATGTACAGAAAAGAAAATATGAAAGGAGCTGACCCTCAGAGTTCAAGTGTTATAAAGTGGGAAACATTATAGGAAAAATATTTACAGTTCAATTTTTGACTATTAAAAACTAGGGTATTTTCTGAGCAAGCTAATATGAAAATAAAACAGTAAGCATCATTATCATTAGGAGTAAATTCTATTTGGGGTAATAGAATAATTACTAGCACTCACCTGCTAATATTTAAAAATGAGAAAAGAAATCTTTAGTTGTTTATCTTTCCTAGAATATAAAAAGTTAAAACAGTAAAAATACATATTCTCAGAGTCAACAAACATAGACCACAACAAACAACAACCATTTTTGATGTTGGTAATAAACACATCAAAGGAGAAAAAAAATTATTATAAGGCACACAGAGTAAAAGTTAGCATCTCTGTCGTGATTATTGAAAATGTTTAACCAATAACAAGAAGAAATTCTTACTAGATTACATGATGACAAGAATGTTACCAATAAGAAGACCTAAAGTGAAATATACTACAATATTGGAATGTTCTATAAAGGCTGTCTGCAATGGTAGGGGAAAAAAAAACAAAACAAAATCAAACAAATAAAACCTAACTGTATTCATTTTGAATCCATTTGGATTAGTATTTATTTGTTTGCATATATTTTTTATAATTCCTAACTAGCAACATCCATTTATCGTTCTTCTTGGTAGGAAGGAAACTTGACAAAGGCAATTAACTTACATTACACAGTTAAATTTGAACTTTAGACTGAAATCTAAAGACTATATGAGTAAGGTTGACCAATACGAGTATAATGAAAATGTAGCATCTAATTACTCTGACTCTGTCCAAGGGAAAGAAAATGGGTTCTAGGTATAAAGTAATTTCTTGTCATTTTAAAAAGAGCCATACTAGAAAATTAGCACCTCTCTCCATACATAAGAAAGTATAAACTAGAACACAAGAAATCATGGTTGCATGTTGTGTCCTAACAGGTACAGTATACAGATCACAGCAGTGTGACGATGTTAATAGTAGCTCTCTGATGGGAAAAGCATCACTGGAGGCCTTCAGTAATGTGTCCTACTGTGTGTCAGCATCAGCTTGCAATGCTGATTCTTTCTGGCAGTCAAACTATTACTCTACTTTGAAGTTTAAAGCAAATGACATCTTTAAGACCTAGATTCAAGGTTTTACTCAAAAAAGTTATAAGGAAGGTGGTTAATAGATAAGTTTAGCTATAAAAGTCTCTTTTGCTAACAATCTCTTCTATTACTGAAAGAATTTTTAATAGAAAGATTTCCAAGTACTGTACTACTTATTAGTCATGAATAACCAGGTTAAAAACAAACAAACAAAAAACAAAAAACACTATTAAAGGAAAAAAACAGATCTTTAAAAAAGTGACAGACACTTTATGTCTTATAACTGCATTATAATTTCTTAGTTGTGAATGAATCACATATCAATGATTTAGACCTGTGACCTACTATTTCATAACCTGAGCGAAAATTTCATGATTGAGTATCACACTGAGTACAAATAGTTAATTCAGCTTCTAAAAGTGCTCAGGTTTATAGCTGGAAAGTAACTTAGATATCTGAGTTTGTTAATATAATTTCAAGTTGGAAAATAGTACTTAAAGAAAATAATTATTAACCCCCATATCTAGTCCGTCGTGCACATGTGCATATGTGTGAGAAGGTATCAGAGTTGAGATAGGCATTTTAATATTCATTCTCAATCAATCCCCCTAATAGTACAGCAAAATAAACATTAGCAAAGGCAATTTTGCAATCCTTTTTTTATTGATTGAAAGAAAAAGACATTTTCCAAAATGTTACAATTATCAGTTCAGCCTTCAGAAAGATAGAGATATCAGCATTTACCAAGATATTAAGTGAACAAGAGATCACAAGATAAAACATGCAAAATGAAGCATTGATGAGTTCATAGATAATGATTTTTATATTATCTAAGGCATCATTCTAAATTTTATATTATTTTCACATATTTATTACAGTATTTCTAAAGACAGTTTGAAAAAAAAAAAAACTAATAACCTTGGTACCCTGTAATTTAGATGAAGAGATACAAGAACAAATAAGGTGACCAAATATCCATCTTAAAAAAAAAAATACTGTATGTACTCAACAGAAATTATGATACAAGACACATGATTCAAATTTGAACTTAAAAGCATCAAATAATTGGCCAGGAAAGTAAAGTTAAATATATTATATATAATACTTCATTTCAGAATCCTAGCTGCTTAGATATCTGTAAAATATAGTCTAGGACTCCTAAAATTTCAAAAATATTCCCCTCTACTTCTTAATGAAAAGTTTACCATGCATTTGCATAAACCAATACTGCATTTCAGACATCTGACGTTTTGGCTAGAAACTGTATTTTGCAAAGCTTACGCATTATACGCTATGTGACAACGACAATAGGAAACCAAAACGCACATCTCCCCCTGGAGGAGTTGAAAGCAGGTCTCTTCAGTTGGGCAGATCCACGTTGTGAAGGATGAGGGCCACTCGGCTTGGAATGTACACCTAAGTCAAGACAATCATGTCAGTGCAACTGAAAGCAATACTGAATGTGACGTCATTAAGTAAAGGGACTGGATACCCTACAGCGTTTTCTTAAAGTCATCTTTACATTTCTACAGGCTCCGAGGAGACTCAATTCCACAGTTCCAATCTGAAACCAATGTGAGGCACCTTTACATCAACCGCCACTAGAGGGCTCCATACGCTTTACGAAAGCCAACGTTCCTCCGACACTAGGCCATACTTGGCACTCACTGCGGTTGAGATTACGGGGTAAAGGAAGGCTGTCCGCAGGTCACAATGTTGGTGTCCTCAGGGGAACAGAAGTAATATACAAAACACTACTTTCTATCAAGACACCGTTTTTCTCTTTTTTTTTTTTTTGGTTGGTTGTTTTGTCATTGTAAGGACAAAAACAAAGGAAATAGAAGGGATCCTAAGTGTATTTTAGGCCCTTCCCCACTGTAAGACAATCAAAGAGCTTGCCGCTGCACTTCAAAAACAACACGCAGGCTCCCCAAGCCCCGCAGACTCCTGACTCAGCGCCTTCCTACACACGTACAACTCGTGCTCCCTCGCTCGCTCCTCTCAACCCAGCTCATCGCCTGTCTCTCTCCCCTCACGCAGGAGCTTTCAGCCACAGGGGCCTTTCAGTTTATTAAACATGTCAGGCACACACTTCCCTTCCTCTGGATCTTGGCTCAGAACACCCTTTACCTTGCTTTTAGGTTGGTGCAAAAGTAATCGCGGTGTAAAAGGTTAAAACAACAACAACAACAAAGCAAAAACCGCAGTTACTTTTGCATCGGCCTAATACTTCCTTAGCTCTTGGATCTTGAAATCTCCCAGCTCCAGGGAGAGGTGTTCTTGATAACAACAGATATGATAGTTTCTCCATTTCATTTTTTATCGCAACACTATTTTTGTTTCTTTCAGAACACTTAATGCAACTTGTGATTTTTTTTTTTTTTTAAGTTTATCATCAATCCTCCCTAGTAGACTCTGAGCTTTAGGAAGGCGGAGGTCACATGTCTTCATATTTCTAACTCCTAGTAGGTACCAACAGACAAAGTAGGTGTCAGTGACGACTGAATGAAAAACTAATGAATAAAAGGATAAAGAAAAGTGGAATCAGCATGTGCATTGTGTGTCTCCTGCATCTCAACTCTGCAAATGAACCCAATGTTTTCCCTTAGGGCTCCTGTGATAAAGCACTCTTATAATTCTTAAAAAATCAAATACATCAATACAGTTGGTTAGTTTTGATCATTAAAGATGAAAGCGGTTTTACAAAGGCATTTTGAGAAATTTATATTATGAATTTAATAACTAGAGAATAGTTTTTCTCATCTTCAATTAAAAACAACAATGATTTAGGAAATGATCATCATCATTTGAGAAAAATTCCATAAATGCCATCAGTCACTGGGTAGCTCAGTGTCTCACAGTATGATTTATAATCCACTACTTCCAAAAGATAAATATTATAGCCTTGCAGTCATCAAGTGTGGGGAAATCATGTATTTCAATGCCACAATCTGTTTCCCTATCATTTACACACTGTTTTTCATGTGTTACAGCTTTTAAACCACATCAGAATTTAATTGCCAATGGAATCCCTTTCATTCAATATTTTCTCTTTGACTGAGAGAAGTAAGATGTTAAGGGATTGGTTCAACAACAACAACAACAAAAAAAAAACCCGGAGGTACCCGTGAGCAAAAGAGGAATGCTACCAATGATTTAGACAGATCCAGTCCAAAGGATGGCATATTTACATCATCAAGCTACAGACTAAAGCAACACAAAGGAGAAGAAATAAAAGAAACTAATAGTTAGATTCAACCAATTTCCTCTCCAAATCTTATCAAAACAGGTATGAATCAAGAGACTCCCTGCTAGGGAGTTTGCCATATTCAGTTTGTTTAGTTTAAACAAACAATAGTTTACTCTGTGTTTAGTTTGAGGAATCAGAGTTAACTAGGTATACCTAATTAGTGGGACAGCAGGTTATAATCAGAATGGTTCTGAATTGTTCTGTTATGAGCATTCTAAAACTGAAGACTGATCTAAATTTCTCAGTAGCACCAGAGCTGGACAAAAGAATTTCACTACCCTTTACATTAAAAATATTTCTCTGATAGTACATGGTCCATAAGCAGACAAAAGAATTCTGATAAACTCAGGTTATCTCCTGAGAAAGATGAAGTGGAACACACAAGTCAAGAGCAGGACAAATAATGATAAGTCTCTGCTCAGTGTGGGGCACAGTTATACATCAGACCAAGTCACGGCAATCTCCTATTTGGATCCTACACAGTTTTGGTGTCTGTTTGATGCATAACATTATACTGAATCCATTAATAACATAAATTGTAACTATAAACTGATAATGTAGAAACCATCTTATTCTGTGATCTTTTGATATTGTAGCTAGCCCAAATTTAAGAGAAAAACAAAGGGAGGGCCTAAGAAGTTCAAGGTTTGCAATGCATGCATTGAGTTTTTCCTATTTTGTCATTTAATGGTTTAAAAAAAATGCTCCAAGCACTCTCACTAAATGATGCTGGTTATTTTATGTAAGGGGCTTTTATGAAGCCAATTCCAGTTACACTTAGAGACCTCTTAACACTAGTTGCTCAAAAACCTTCAGTTGATAATTGTATAATATCATTAACGGGAATATTGTGCAATTATAGCATTTTTTTTTCACTGCAGTGTTAATTACCAGAATGTGTTCATGTTACTCTAAAGCCTTTGCAGTACAGGCAACATGAAAGAATTTCCCCAAGCAAGTGATTTTTGTTAACTGTGGCTATACGTGGAATTTTGAGTTTTCTTTATTAGGGTTCTGAGTATGTAAATCAATTTTCTTAGTGGTTAGGAAATGATTACCAATTATACTAAAGAACTTAAGATAATCAGAGCTAACGCTTATGATGAGACAATTACAGACATCAACAATTTGGGGGCTCTATAATTTAGTGCTAAGTATTGGCTCTATAACTCTCATTTTATAATTTTAATTCTAAAAATAGCTTTGATTCATACAGCAATAGAAATATAAATTTAAGTAGACTTAAACATAAACATTGGTTTAAGTCTACTTATATATAAATTGTTTATATTTATAATTAGATAGAAAGAATTTCTATTTTAGTATATATGTTAGAAGCCATTTAGTATGCACATCACAGAAAAGATATGCTGATAAACAAATTTACAATGCCCATTTATTAGCCATTAAGCCCTAGACTTTTTGTAGCTAGGATCACATTAAGAAAATATAAGACAATGTAATATATGGCCATGGATTTCATTTTTTCCAGCTATTTTTATAGTCAACCCTTTACAAGGAATCAGAATAAGACAGTATAATCCAATTCATTTATTAAGAGAGTCAAAATGCATACTAATCAACCCAGTATGCATTTTGACCTCCTTAATGACTTAATCACTATGCCAACCATTAGTATGGCTAAGAAGATAACTGATCAAATAATAACCTGGTATATTATGTCATGTAGGCAAAGTATTATGTTCTTTGAGGATCATAATTAAGTTGCCAAAATTAATTACACAACTTTTGAAAACAGGTGTCAAAAATTTGAAAACAGAAAATTTTTGAATAATTTTAAGTAAAAAAATACTTTAAAGGCTCATGTTAAAATTTTCTTAGAAACTGTTAAATTGATCAATAGCATGTGATCAAAGAATGAGAACATCATTCAATGAAAAGGTCATTAGATCCTTAACAGTATACATACATACATTTGCTATTAAAAATTACAAATCATTTTGAAAAATAAGGGTGACATAAAATACTTTTAATTTTCATGCACATGCTTTAATTCATAAAATATTCTCTCAGAAAAAAGAAATCTTAGTTCTAATTCATTATTTTGTATTAGGGTTAAGAGAAAAGTGATGCAATAAATATTTCTATATAGATATATCTATATATAGATATCTTGTGTAATATCTCATGTAAATTAGAAACATAACAGAGTAAACTTTAAGAAGTTTGATATATTTTGTCTGAAAAACTCTAAATATTTTTATAATTTTGGATAGAGTAAAAGACATTTCCCAACTGCTAAACTGTATTTTCAATACTTACAACTGAGGGACAATAAAAAGATACATCCATGCGAACCCCATATTTAAACCAAAAGTCTACTTCCAAGCCCCCAAATTTAGAATAGAATACAGTAGTCCCTCCTTATCAATGGTTTTGCTTTCCATAGTTTCAGTTATTTGCTGTCAACCTTGGTCCAAAAACATTATAGGGAATTTCCAGAAATAAACAATTCATGAGTTTTAAATTGCACGCCATTTTGAGTAGCATGATGAAATCTCCCACCACCCCTCTCCATTGTGCCGGGATGTGAATCACCGCTTTGTCCAGCTGATACACTCTGGACACACTACCGGCCTATTGGTCACTGAATAGCTGTCTCGGATTCTCACATGGCTGTCGCAGTGTCACAGTGCTAGTGTTCAGCTGAACCTTGTTTTAATCAACAATGGCCCCAAAGTACAATAGTGGTGATGTTGGCAATTCAGATGTGCCAAAGAGGAGCCATAAAGTGCTTCCTTTAAGTGAAAAGGTGAGTACTGTATAATGAGATATTTTGAGAGAGACCACATTCCCATAACTTTTATTATAGTATATTGTTATAACTATTCTATTATATTATAAATTATTTGTTGTTACTCTCTGACTATACCTAATTTATAAGTTAAACTTTATCACAGGTATGTGCGTATGGGGAAAAAAACAGTATAGAGGGTCCAGTACTATATCCATGGTTTCAGGCAGGCCCTGGGGGTCTTTTGGGCCTCCCTGTAATTAAGGGGGGACTACTGTAAACAGATCGACTTAATGATCCGGGGCCTCCCTGTCAAAGTAATCAATGCTAACACTATTGCATTCTTCACTTTTCACTGGTGAGACTGTTTTGAGTCACTGTAAAGGAATCAAATTCACTTCATTTCCTGTTCAACACTCTCTGTTCTTCCATTTGTGTCAAAAAATTGAACTTATGAAGCAGAGAAGAGAAAGAAAGCCCCCCTCCTGCCCTCGGCCTCCAGTGCACCGATGAACACACGGGTTCACATATAAGTTCCTATATCAAGAACCCAAAGTCTAGAGCAATGATTATGCGAAAACAGACTTTCCAATAACGGCCAGTAAAGCAGAATGGAGAAGTTCTGCCTGTAGCTTCTTGGCATTTGTGAGACACGCTGACCTTAGAAAACAGGTGTCAGCGTTAGTACTAAGGCCGTTCTCCTCTGGCTTCCCAGTTTTCACTGACAAGCACAGACACACAACGCAGGAGAGGTACCCACTGACGAGACTGCACCTATGGCTATTTTCAGATTCCTTTGAGCTCTATTGCGATCTTTCAAAACATATCTGACACTTATTCAGCAGATCCTTTGGATTACTGAGCTTGCAAATTAAGCTTTAGCAAATACTGTGTACTCGTTATGATGGACAGAAACTTCATGGAAAAGGCAGAAGTTAGCCCAGGCATATGGGAGACAGAAATGATCTCTCACTGGTGATGGGATGAGACTTACAGCATTTACCGTCATGTTCAAGAAATTTGGCTCTATCCCAGCACACCCGAAATCAGGTTAATACAGAGTTCCGTTATAATGAGGCATTCTTATAATATGTATGTTTTTTAATGTGATTTCTTTCCTCTGGCTCTTTGAAGGATAACTCCTGCAAGAAGGAACCTGTTTTATTGGAATTTCTGGTCTACTTGGGTTCCCTTATTCTTACATTAAAACCAATAATCACTTCGTCTGGAGCCTGAAGACTTATTTAAATGAGTAATTCCCGAAGCGCCTGGAGTCATCGAAAACAAGATGGTGCAGGCTGCTGGAAGACAGAGCTAATCTTTATCTTTCTGAGTTGGATCAGAGTTCTATTACAGGCAGTGGTTAAGCTCTCTATTCTATTTCCCAGGTGCTTGCAGTGCTGTATTCCTCTACCTGTTATCGAGACATATGTGGTATCCTCCATTCCACCTGCTAATTTAGAATTGCACATTCCATATTTGCAAGATCAGTGCAATTAGTGCTTGAAAAGTAATCTCCTGGCTGTTACTACCACTGGTTAGTGGGCTTGTTTTAATTATGACAGAATATCTTCACTCTTCCAAAACTGAAAGGATGCCAAGATATTTTGTGCTTACTCCCAAAGATTGTGAGCCCTCGCCTAAGATTATAATTTCCCCAACACTGAGAGGTCTTTTTAATTGTGTATCTTTCAAAGCATCTATTGTCTTCACAGGCTTAAAATACCGTAAAAAATGATTGGATAGTTATGACAATAATAACTTTAAAATATGTATACAATAGCATGTTGCAGTCTCCAGTTTCCAAAAAGCTTGGTCATACTAATGAATTCATGCCTCTTAAGAATCCCTTCCTGTAGGGAGGATACTGTTACTAACCTTCATTATATAGATGACAGAAACTGAGGGACAAAAAGGTTAAAATACTAGAATTCTTGGAGCTAGTAAATGGAAGACTAGGGGAGTGGTCCCAAGTTCTCTGTCATGACATTCTGGGGTCTTTGCACTAGAATAAGAATTTCACTACGTAAGAATTTTGCTGTCTGAATATTTCTCCTTTCTATCTGAATTAATTGGTTCAAGTTCAGCTTCATAGCAATCAGTTGCTGCTTTTCTATGACTTGTCTTTACAAGCTGAATTATCTTCCCCAATCCTCCAGGAGTCTATAACTCTTTGGGTATTTCAGAGCTTTAAGATAATTTTCCTATTCATTTCAGAAGCTATTTTTGTCCATCTTAGTTTACATGGAAACATTGAATGTTCTGACAAACCACAGCAATCATTCTTGGAAGAAAGAATGTGATAGCACTATTGAACACTCCCTCTTAGAAATGCATGGGTATCTATAGCTATATCTCAGGGTATATCAGTATCATCATCGCCACCACCAATATGCACACACATATTTAAGGTAACACCTAAGTTTCCTGTGGCTAATGCACTTCTTCAGAGCTTATAATTAACAAATCAATCCTGCTCACCCCTGCTCTTTGCATTTATTTTATGCCACTGTCTTTGACATATCAATTCTGTATATAATATGGTGGTTTACAAAGTGAGGTGCTTGTACCACTTTAAGCCATAGGAATATAACAGGAAATTGAAGGAGCCAGTGGTCCCATACACATTGTCCTATTTAACTTATATCTACATTTTTTTTTTGTTTTTAATGAGAGAATGTAAGAGCTACGATGAAGCTGGTTATGTCCTTGCCTCATGAAAGTGAGATAAATCTTAATCCAAGACCTCCATGGTGAAAAAAAATCAGATCTGAGACAGAGATAGAAGAAGAGGGAGAAAAAGAGAGACACAGGGGAGGGAATGAGAAGAAAGGGAAGGGGAGACGAGGGGAGGGGAGGGGAGGGGAAGGAGGGAAAGGGAAGAGAGGAGAAGAGAGAAGTCATATGCCTAGTCAGGAAAAGAAAAAAATATATATATAGAATATAGATGTGGAATTCAGCTTATTATCTGGCCATAAAATAAATGAAGATTTCCTTCAAATCTGGGGAGTTTCTAAATTCTCCATTAAAAAAAAATTTCAACTTAGTATTTTAAAGCAACATTCCTTCATTTGTGTTAACAACACAAAATAAAAAAAAAAAAAAATGGTTATGTAGCTTAATGCTTTCCTTGGTAATAATATGAAGAAACCAGATAATTTTATAACTAGAATAAGTCAGTCTTCAATTGAGTACATGAAAGAAAAAAAAGGATGTATTTTTATTAATCCTGTTAAGGTGATTTCAATTAAACTTCATTAGGTAGTCACTAATATAGAAATCGCTTAATGTAAAATATCATAGAGAAAGCAAGAATAGAAGGGAACTAAATCGTGTCACTAAAAATAGAAAGGTTCATAACAGAAAAATTTAAAAATGGCTTCCTCCTATTTTTTAAAATAATTTAATCCTATTAATATTCAAACTCCCCCAATTGTCCACCAAATTTCCCTTCCCATACATTTTCCAAAACCCAGTTCAGTCCAGCATCACACCCTGTATATGGTTCTGTATGTGGCAGTTCTCCTTCCTTATCCACCCCATCCCCACACTTCTGGATGTCGCTTTACTTGTTGAAGATCACGTATTTGAGGAAAAACATCACTTTAAAAGTAAGGGATTAAATTTCAATGTAACGAGAATATCTTAAAGACATTACTTACCAAAAGAGAATAGGAACGCCCATTGTGTTCAAAAGGCTCAGAGAAGAAATCGGTCTTGTGGTCGAGCCTCTGATGTCCCCCATACTCAGCTGAGTCTGAATCCAGCACAATTTTGAACGTACAGAACTTAAGGAATCACAACGACTCAGGGCTTGAACCAGACGTTATAAAGCATGTTCTGAGACAGCAGTTTAAAAGTGAATATTCTGCACACTGTGAAGTCATGACTTCTGCTAAATACTCATCCTCCTACTACCACACTCTCATGCTTGAAAGGGGCTCCACCAGCTATCTAGCCCACACCGCACGGGATCCTTGTTATTCTCCTATCACAGCTCATCATGGGGCCATCCAGCCTGGGACTGAATATACCTTTTAATGGAGAATCTACTCTTTAGACAACTTTTGTTAGAAATTCTCCTCCATAGTGAACAGCCATTTGACTCCTTGGGACTATTTCTACACAGACAATCCAGAAAGAGTAAGTTCAAATATTTAGTCACCTTTCAAATATTTAATAATGGCTATGTCATCTCAGTGTGTCCTCTACATATTAGATACACATTAAATATAATGTTAGAACCTGTGATCATGCCTCATTTCATATGGCTTTTTACTCCTACCCCCATCTTTGAATTCATCACGTTTTTTCTAGATCCCGGTTATGAAAAGTGAGGAACCTGGAAGTCAGCCACGTGTCCATGTGTAGTCTGAGAAGTGCAGAACCCAACGGGCTTATTCCTCCCACTGGTTACAGGCAGTAGGTTATCAACACACAAGATCATGTGAACTGCTACCCATCATGCCACAAGTGCATTCATGCTGCAATCATATGATCTGCTGTAATTCAACATCTGATTCTTAACCGTGAGTTATTAGACATGCTAGCATTACCAGTGTTATAAGAAAATAAAAGCTACGGTTATTATGTTCTTTATTATGCTCAGACTGTCTAGACATGACACTTTGATACAAAACTCCATAAGAAAATATACATTGGTACTTAGAAATCTTAAATTTCTTCTAGCCTAAGGAGGGATATACAGATGAGTTTGTTTTGTGTTTTGTTTCCTGTTGTGTAAATCTTGAATCTCAGAAATGTCTGCATGTTTTCATTACAGCAAAAATTAAAAGGACATATAGGTAACAACAATGGCCATCATTTTCATGCCTGAGGAAACTAGTCTGGGCAGGAGATTCAGATGGACTTGGAACGGGGACTTCTGCTGGGAGTGGTGGCTCCATTTCAGTCAATCCAGGTCGGTCTGAGTCAGAGTCAGACTGACAATCAACATATTAGTGTGTTTAAAAGAGAAAGAACAGAGAACGATTGAGATTCAAAAGATGACTGATGGGCACAAGCACATTCTAAAGTCACTCAGTATAGCTAGAAATGATTTGAGCATACCAATTTATATAATGGTAAAATATGGATAGTGAAAAGAACGAATTGGAGATGGAGTAAACAAATGAAGTATTCTGGAATGGCAGGAACTGTTACAATAAAATGTTAGCTTTGTTTCTCCTTCATCTTAGTTCATTAATACTTGTACAAATCTTCCAAAAGCAACAACAAAACCAAGAGTACAGGTTAGAGAACAATGTCCTAGGATACTTTTTAAAACTTTTGAAAGAGGATCAATTAGTCAATTCCTGGTTAACAACACAGATTAAAGCAATTATATCATCAAGAGCAGGGGATCACAACCTGTGGGATGACCATCACTGGCAGTGTAAGGGCTTTGCCAGCTCAGTAATTATTGTAAGGGACTGAGAAGCTATATGAGCATTAGGCATTGTCTGAAGACTGAACTCTTTTATTATACACATTCAATGCTGTGTTTCAAATAATATGCATGCTTTCTGATTAGTAAAATGCAGATTCATTTAAAAAGTCAGAGTTTATAGTAAGTTTTTGTCTATGTATTATCTCAATCAAGGATACTGAAAGAACAATTGTTGTATAACGATCCATGTCTTTTTGACATTGAAAGGGATCATCATACTTAAAATTGTTAGAATCTATTCACTTAATACATATAATTTGTAGCCATAAAGGAAAAGCTTGCAAAACCCATAATGAAAGTTTCAAACGTCAGATTAGACCTATTTCTCTGATCTATAATTGAAAAAAAAATTTTTGCTGTGGCTACTTTTGGAATTACCCTTTTGGAATTACTGTGTCTATGTTATCCAGGAAACACAATAGGTTCCTTTAAAAAATGCAAACCATAAACTCCAGAAAGTCCAATGATTTGAAACACTAATTAAAAATAATGATTGTGAAAGAGCTTTATCATTGCAAATTATTACCACATATTATTCAAGTATCAGGAATACCCCATCTTTTAGGAACACTGCTTAAAACAAAAATGTTTTCAAGAGGTTATTTTATCAACTGGATTTTTTTCTTGTTCTCCCACTCAGGCATTCCCTCACTCCCTCTTTCTAATGTGCATGTGTATGTGTGTACATGTGCATACACACATACACATACACATAAACATGTGCATACACACACACACACACACACACACGACATGGGACCAACATAGCACCCAAACCCCTCCCTTCAAACCCCCAACTTCCACTAAAAAAAAAAAAAATCTCTCAAAATATAATGCAGAGCCAATTTATACTTATTTTAATCTACCTTCTTTATATGGTTTTCAATTCCAGAGTAGATGGAATAAATTTAACAGGACCCCTCAACATGCCCTCTTTTATATACAGCTACCTCCCTACACCTAGCCGTGCCTTCTCGTAATAGGTTCTGAAGACATCTTAGAAAGTGATTTCGAGTGCTTTGAGTCACCAAGAAAGGTCAAACTATATACCCCTTTTTAAATCTATATTAGAAGAAAGTAGAATACACTGTCTTTATTCCCCTGTTCTCTTACTAAATAATACAATGTGTAAGGCACTGCACAAGATTTAAAAAACAACAACAAAAAAACACATGACTAAGACAGAGCCTTAGTTTACATGCAATTTACAGCCTGTAAGGAGATATCAGACATGCACAACAATGTCTACATATGAAGCAGAAAGCATTATTCAGTGCGAGGTGGAGCCAAGAAGAAAACATAGGACTGATAATCTGTATATAAAAAGTTTTGAAGGCTGGACTAGGCTGTTAAGATTTATTTTTGTAATTAAGTATGAGAATGCTGACGATTTGTGGGAAAGGTTATGACAATCAAGAAAATTAACCTGGAGGTTGGTGATAGAATAGGACAGACATGGGAAATCTTAAGTCAGAGAAACCAATCAGGAGTCTGACAATGGTCTCTGGATAATAATATGGCCTAACTCGGATAGACATAGATACATCAGTGAGACTTTGGGTATACAGCTAATGGTAGCAGATGGTGAGGAAACTGATTTTCAATTTGGGGAAACAGAAGTGGAAGGGGAGAACGGTTGTGCCCAAAGACACACAAGCAATTTAGTGGCAAAGCTGGGCTGTACACATAAGTCAAAGGTAAACCCAATTACCCTTCCCTCCACAAGTGGGCACCCATTTTATTGGTATGCTGAGAATCAGGCAAAGTGTTTTCATATGTAGTTTCTTGTTTAATTCTAAAATTGAGATTCTACAAATGACGATGCCAGGATGAACATGACACAAGAAGAATAAAGAAAAAAAGAGAAAGTGATACTTGTCTAAATGATTAATGAAATTTAAAAGATTGGCATTAGAGGACTGAATTTTTAACATTCCTTATGGATCTGAATATCTGTGAAGTTTCTTGCATTTGCCCTTGTTCCATTTCTTGTTCATTTGATTCATTTGATCATTTTATAGGTGAACACAAAATAGTGAATCAAAAAATTTACCTTGTTTAATTTTGGAAAATACAGTAGGGAAAGAATAATTGAATGACAGAATTATTTTATGGAGACTTGTTAAGAAGGAGATCAAACAGGTTCCTACCCCTTTGAATATCATTTTAAAGTACGATTTCTTATTTTAAATTCAAGAGCTTCCTAAGTATTTGATATATCTATCAACAGGTTGAAGCAGGTAAATTGTGATAAGCATTATTTTATAATCTATGTCCTTAAATTTGAACCAAGGAAGAGCCATGTTCTGAAGACCTGTACTAATAAGATTAAAGAACAGTGAAGGCATGAAGACTCTTAAATTCAATGGCTCTTCAAATACTTCAAAAGCTGCTGTGTTTGCTCAGCCACTTGATGAAGTGTCTGTTCAAAGTATAAGGATTTTGAAGTAAGAAGTACTATCATTTATATCATTCTGCACTAAACTCACTTCACTCCCACTGATGAAGCTAAGGAAATGTATTGTAAGATACAATCCCTGAGGTTTCAAACTGAGTGACAATAAAAGGGGTCCTCCAGTGACTAGATGACCATAAAGTTGGCAAAACTAGTAAGTTACCATGCATCTTTAGATCTAAGACATCAATAAAGAAAAAAAAATATATGTCACTACCAAGGCAATCTTTGTAAGGCACATCCTAATTGAAGACATGTTAAAATGTGAAAAAAAAAATACATCTTAAGAATTCATGAATACAAAATTAGTGAATACAAAATACTGGACTAAAATATTTACCTTGCTCAATTTTGGAAAATATAGTACGAAAAGGATGATAGAATGATAGACTATTTTATGGAGTTTTTTTTAAAGGAGATCAAATAGGTCCCTATCATTTGGATGTCATTTAAAACTATTTGAATATTTAGAAACAAAGAAAAAGCCAATGTCAGAAAACAGACTGGTGGTTGCCAGAGATGGGGGATGGGAGAAATGGGTGAAGGAGGTCAAAAGGTTCATATATATATATATATATATATATATATATATATATATATATACACACACATATATACACACACACACACATACACATTCACACATACACACTCGTATATATATACACACACATATATACACAGATATATACACCCATACATATATACACACATACACACTCATGTATGTATGTATATACATACATATATACACACACACAGACACACACAGACACACACACATATGTATGAATCTAGTATGTTAGTTTCAGATCTGAGTCTTTCATCACCCCACCAATACTGTTAGGATTGCAGTAACTTCTGGGAGCTGAGTGACTCCAGGAGAAAGAATCGCTATCAAAGGCAGAAAACATTAGATATGAAATTCTAAGGAACTGTGAACAAACATCCTGTGGAGTAAATACAGGTGCTGAAAACCAAGGAGATTTTATGTTTTTTAATAATCTCAAAATAACTAACCAGCACAGGACATGCACAACATTCTAATGTAACTTTTCCCTTTTGGTGCTTCAGGAATTGAATTTTACTGATTGCCGGATCTAATCCACAAAATCCTAGGTTATGGCTATATAGCATGCATTTCAAATAGATATCTCTTTACTTTAAAAATATAGCTAAATTATGCCTGGTTTGTTGTTCTGAACCACAGAAAGGGCCATATATTACAAATTTTAGTTGCTTTCTCTGCAACTCCAAATGTAGGCATACCAAAGAATTTTGACATGTTGCTGTGCATTTTGTAAATGCGTATGTGTGTTAGTGTGAGGTAGAGGAGTGTGTGTGTGAGTGTGTGTGTGTGTGTGTGTGTGTGAGAGAGAGAGAGAGAGAGAGAGAGAGAGAATCAGATTTAAGCATTTCCATCTTTCTGTGGTCTAGAATATATATTAACTTAAAAATTCATCACTGGAAATGAGTTCTGATATTTTAATTTTTTCAAACCCATTTTATGGTAATGTGGCATATGCTATTATGTTACTTTCAATGGTAAATATCCATTTATCTTTGTTCTCTCCTCGACGTTAGTTTAAAAAAATATCCCAATACTATAATAAATTAAAATAAAAACCAGAGAGTAATATGAAAATAGAGAATTTACTATTGATGCAGTCTAAGTATATTTTAAAATAAAGGGAATGCCAAATGAAACTTGTCTTCAAGGAGGCAATGTGTGTTTTGTTTTTGTTTTTGTTTTTGTTTAATCTAATGAGTTCTCAGTAAATGTTTGGTGTCCACAATAAAAGCAACATCTTCATGCATGAACTACATGTCCACTCACGTTTGTGAAGACTGTCTTCATTAAAAGTTTCAATGACAACCACACGTTTTATTTAAGTGTAAAACAGAAGTATATTTCTAGAATAATCTAGGATTTGCTCGTTTCATCAACAATAGGTTTCTGATTTTAGACCAAACCATATCTCCAATTCCTGATTTACTTCCTTGGCTACGGAGTTTTAAAAGCCATACAATACACAATAGCAATAAAATAAATTCAAAGAATGAGGGGATCAAATATGATTATCTACTGCATTAATGTATTGCTATGAAATGCATATTAATGCAAATTATTAATTTATTCTTGAGCATGCTTAGTGACACATCAGCAAACAGCAAATCAACTGATCATACAAAATACCAGTGCTATATATTTCTTTATGCAAACAGAAACAATATTCTAAATACTTCACAGAATCCTTTGACTAACCTAATTAGAACTCATCTTTGTTCTGCAAGATTATATAACTTGAACTAAAAAAATCATTGTTTCTCAATAACTCCAGAAAGAATAAAAAAGCCCACATTTCTAGCCTAACCTTTCTCAAAAAGTTGTTCTTTGAGTCATTAAAGGTTGCCCAAAGAACTTGTAAATTCAACTAACTATTTGGTAAAGCAACAATTATTTAGAACTGCGAAAGAAAAAAATAACAGATTTTTGTTCACCTTTTAACCAAATACTCTCATCGAAGTGAGTTTTGACCATACAGATTCAACGTTCCTTTTACAAACACACTGTGCTTTTGAACTCAAAATAACTTTACAGGCTACAAAGAAACACCTTTCCCCAAACTTACTCTAATACAGCCTTCAGTGGAGTCCAACCCAATATATGTAAATGGAAAGGATAATTGGAAACTTCAAAGTCCCTGAAAAATGACAATTATAAACAGTAAGTAAGCATCATCTGAGCCATTTCATGCAGACAGCGATAGGAAAAAACATCCTAAAACAGTGAAAATACGCTGGGCTGGAGGCATCCGTGGGCTTTGGGGTCCAATTACATTTTAATCCCAGTTCTGCCAATTATCAACTTTGTGTCTCTGAGCAAGTAACTGAACATCCTAGAGGCTGTTTCTTGTTGGTAAAAGGGAAGTACTACATCAGAGGGTTGGGAGGGCTAACTGAAGCAATCTACATCAAGTGTTGAACACAGTGTCGAGCACTGAAAAAATTCTCTGATTATTAGCTGCTGTTTACATTATTATTATTTTTATAGGCCCTGGAGCATTTAAATTGCTGTTTTAAGTGAAGAAAAAAGTAAAAGTGGGTCTATATTTTTCCCCCTAACTTACATTTACGCCCAACTTGGCCTCTTTGTCATTAATGACCTTTATTCCCATTCCCTTCTGCCATGTCTTTGTCCTTTCTAGAATCTAAACACGTTCCTGTTATATAAAAGATTTTAACTTTAAAGTTTAATGGGACTATATATCAAACTCTTTGAGTACTAGACACTTTTCGAAATTTAAAGGTTTTTTTTCTTTTTTTTCCCTAAAGGAAAATGCTGCTCAAACTTCTGAAAAAGACTAAGAAGCCAGCCTACCCTGAACACATTGAAAATTAAGTGCTTCCCCATACTCTCTTGTACTTGTCCGGCTTTTTCACTGTAGTGTTATCAACTTTTATCCTACTATATATTTAATTATTATAGTTTAACAGACTATAAATTTAATTATTATAGTTTTCTGTCTTTTAGTATTAAAATGCAATCTCTATAAGGGATTTCTGTCTTTCCCCACCCCCCTCCTTCCTTCCTCCTCGGATCTAAATTGGTACCTAGTATATTTATTAAGTGGATCTTTTTTTTTTTTTTCCTATTGTAATATCCTCTTTAGGTTTTGATCTATGCATGTTTTTGCTAAACTTAAAAAAAATATATTTAATACTATTTTGGCCATAAAAAGAAAAAAACATTGAGTTTTCTTCCCTTATTTCATGAGGTTAAAATTTCAGATCTGTACAATATAACTTCTAACACAATCCCATTTCATTATCTACAAAGTTCTACTTGGACATTATGAAAGGTTTTTTTTCTTCCATTTTAGAGAAGTCATGTCAGTTTGAAGCAATTAATTCTCAGGTGAATAACTCTGACTGATATGAGTCCTGGAGGTAGACATTTTATATAATTCTGAATTAAACTGGATAATGATTACATGTTTACTAAAGTCAGTATATACTCAATGACTTGCATTATCAACTTGACTAGTTAGCTTTCTCTATATAGATGATTGAACTTAAGCATAGAATATCAAAATGACTTGTCAAAATCACATATGTATCTATATGATTCGTAAAATCATATAGATACATATATATATAAAACTTGGCAGGCTCAAAATATGAACCTAGGTATAATATTTCTACCACTCTACTACCAACTGCCAGATAAAGACTGCAAAGCATATGAACATTAAAATACTTAATTTTGAACACTGACTATTTTGGTCTTGGTAGTAGAAATAGCGTTTTTCTTTATTTAAAACCATTAATCATTAGGAATCATTAGGAATATCAGAAAGTTAAGGTGTATTACTCTTTTTCTTTTAAGACCAAATAGAAAATAATAACACTATAGGGTTCACTCAGTGCTTCAGAAAGCTGAATGAGAAGCGGCTGAGCGAACGTCCCATAAAAAAGCTTGCAGATATGTCTATGTGTATGTGTGTATATGTGTGTGTATATGCGTGTGTGTGCGTGTGTATGTGTGTGTGCATGTACGTGTATATGTGTGTGTGCGCGTGCACACACCTGCATCACCTCTTCCAGTCATTCCTGAATACTCTGGACACCACAACTATCATAATTATACCTAGATTGGTGATTGTGAGGGAAAAGGTTCAAAGTAAACATTTCTCCATATGCACGCACACTCCCAAAATGCTTTAAACACACACATATACACACACAATTGCTAATAAATCTATTTTTCAGGGGTATAATGAATCTAATATAGTAGCTTGCAATCATCTTTAAAACAATCATATTGGTTTAAACTAATTAGGTGGACATGGAAAACGGTAATAAAAGAGTAAAGCTGTTAAGTTAGTTTTGCAAATTGCATGTTTGTACAATTCAAAATGAAATAAACAAATGTTTTGGTTATGATTCTCAAACATGATGATTTACATAATTCAAATGAGCAAAATCTCTGGCACATTTTAAATCACATTCTGTGTAGATTGAATTGTTTTCATAGTTACTTCACAAATGTGAGTTTTATTTACACTATCCAATTATTAGTAAAATCCCAAAGTGATGAAACTATTATAGTCATAAAAGTTAATCTAATCCAGTAAGATGATTCTATGTCTCCCTTAGGTAAGTCATCAGCCAGCCACCAGACAAACTATCACCAGGAAAAAATCTCCTACATTCAAAATGATTAAGACAAGAAAGGAAATATCTACAATTAAATGCTTCTAATGTATAAGTACAGGGACGTTCATTTCCCCAAATCTGTCCAAGACTGTGTCTATTGTGTGTGGTTGAAACAAATCAGCACTCCCACACTGTAAACCTATGCCCGCAACATGGGGCGATTGTGTATATCATTACTTCTACTACTTAAGGAAGAACACAAACAACAGCTTATCATGAAACCTGCTATAAGCAGAATTCTCATTTTTCACCTCTTCCTAAAGTGTTCTTTCCTCTATTTTACGGGATGGTTAGTCCAAAACCCCTTTTGTCCTCCAACATCCTTCAGTACCTATCAGGACACTTTATCAATCAGCACTTGAAGCTGAAATATGCTTAGGTTTATAATGCTGGTTTAATTTAAAAAAATCAGTAGTCACCTTTTTCACCAAAAAGTTATTTTACCCTTTTGTTTTCTTTAAAAATATTCCATTTAAATGGATCTGTGTTTCCGAGTGTCAGAAACTAGGATAGTATGACACTACATAAAGATGACATTTAATCAGAGGCACCATTACCTTTTACAAAGAAAAGCAGAGAAAACAAATAAATTCTAAGTAGTTATTGAAACATGTTTTACCTATTTTTTTAATTCTTTTTTGTTATTAAAATTTATTGCAGTGACAATTGTTAGTAAAGTTACACTGGGTGGTGAACACACAATGTGACATATACATGACATATTACGGAATTGTACAACTGAATCCTATGTGCTTTACCTATTTTAATGCCATTTCTACAGGGAAACAAAATGATGAATTATCTGGTGCACAAATGAAAAACTATGCAGAACTTAGGGGAACTAGAGTTAAATCACATGTATTCACTTACTAGAAATATGATCTTCTGAACATTATAAATCATTCTGATGCTCATATTCAGGTTGAAGAATACTTGCCTGATCGGCATCACTAAGGTGATATGAAGATAAGATGAGTCAATGTAAATAAAAATAAATAAGTAAAAATCCATACATTGTAAAGTGTTATGTAAATTTAACTTTTGGTAATAATTTGGAAAATGTGTCCTAAAATTTATCTCCTAACCCAATCAAATGTATTTAACTTAAATGGACTAAACCAGGTCATGTTAGAGTTCTACCTCTTAGAAACCTATGATTCTATACTGCCCAGTATTTCCTAACGGTCATTAAACACCACAAAATTATACCTGATGATTAAGGCACAGATCCAGGTATGAGGGGTGATTAGAGACCATCTTCACAGAGCTGACAGTTGAGGCCATGAGCATGTGTGTATTCATCAAGAGAAGAGAGCAAGGAAAGAAAATAAATGATTGGATTTGGATCTGAGGGGAAAAGATAACACAATGCAATGGTAGAGAGAAAAAGGAAATCAAGGTAGTGCTACAGCATATGGAGAAAGAGAAGTAAGGAAAAAGATGGACCGATAGTACAAAAGTGAGGAAAGTATTTAGCAGGGAGGGGAAGACTTTTAATTCCAAGGCTATAAATAAAAACAGAAACCATTTGGTGGCTGGGAACTGGGGAACAGGAAATGAAAAGAGTAAGACAAGAGGATGTAGGCAACAGAGGAGAAGTACCAAGTTTCCCCGAAAATAAGACCTAGCCGGACAATCAGTTCTAATGTGTCTTTTGGAGCAAAAGTTAGTATAAGACCTGGTCTTATTTTACTACAATATAAGACTGGGTCTTATATAATGTAAGACTGGCTCTTATATTAATTTTTGCTCCAAAAGACGCATTAGAGCTGATGGTCCTGCTAGGTCTTATTTTCGGGGAAACACGGTATCCACTCGTGTTGCCCTTTCATTTGCTTCCTTTTATTATCAAATTTCTAGTGCATTTTTGGAATGATGATGATGATGATGATGATGATGATGATGATGACAGCGAGGATGACCACTGCGAAAACAATTGCACGAACCACAATCACTCATACTGGGCTCACAGTACACGGAGGAACACTGTAGCTAAGCCCTTCACATGCATTAACTCATTTAATTCTGACAATAATTCTATTAGGTTGGTGCAAAAGTAATTGAGGTTTTTACAATTGTTTTTAAACTTTTAAACTGCAATTACTTTTGCACCAAGCTAACACAAGTAGGTTTTAAAGACGAGGAAACCAAAAAACAAAGAGGTTACTTCCATAATATGAACAAGTGGAAGAGACAGAACTTGAACCCTCAGATGGTCTTGTTTCAGAGCCCATGCTCTTAACTATGATCTTGGTAACAAGAGCAAATGTCTCTACGTTCACATGTGAGATCCAGAAATACATAATGTGGCCATACAAGTTAAATAAGTCTTTGGAGGATAAAAATATTAGGGCAAGAGAACAAACTGAAGAAAATAATGTTTCAGCATCAGAAAAGAATGCTACCACCAGTGAACTTATGTTTCTTTTGTCTGTTTTAGCTGGAAAAAAGGAAGACTGTTAGAAGGAAGGTAGAAAAGTAAAAACAGACCATCTCCTTCAATAATAAAGAGCTCATGGGGGGGAAAAAACACAGTATTTAAAATTTTGTTTTAATTAATGCTCCCATAATAAAACACTTATTGGTTGTCAATAAAAGGTAATATGCTTGTACTTCATTAAGTTATGCATTAATTAAATAATTTTTCTTGATAACATCTAAAGAATAATTTCCTTATCCAATAATTGATACCCATGGCTACCAAAAAAATCATAATTGATTTCATAAATTTCACAATTATATATTATGCATTTTTCCATATTAGGCCAACAAATACTACATTAATAGAATCAGAGATTGTTCTTACACATGGTTATACTGAAGTCAGTGTTTTCAATAACACATTAGTTTTCCAAGAACACTTCATTTTTTCCACTTTTCTCTGGAGAAACAGAAACTCTTCTTTTGGTTGTGGTATCCACATATTCTTAGGAGCCCTTCAATTATTATAGTGAACAAACAATTACATCATAGCTTAATTTAAAAACAAAAGTCTTCTGGGAGTATTCAGCTGCCATTTTCTAAATAAATGAAACACGACCACTGAGTTTGACCCTACGGGATTCTGAGTAAGAACAGCTTAACAGAAAATGATGGAAATGAAAATATCTCTCTTATAGAATATCCAAACAGCTTTCTGTCAGGCAGGAGATACACATTAGGGGGGGAAAAAGGGCAAATTTCTAATGAGATCCAGAAGGGAAAAGCAATGTAACATTCAGTATTAGAAATTTATTTTAGACACAGAATACTCTTGTTAAAAAAACACTGGCATCAGATATAAAGGTGAGAAATATAACTTATTTTTTTAAATAGAAGAGAACCATCTGTGTTGGACTGATTAATAAAGGACTATTTTAAAAGAAAGGTTAGATAAGAACTTTTTTCAGGCCAATGTTTTCACTGTAGATTTCCTTCTTCCATATCTGCAGTGCTGTTCCCTAGGAAAGGAAAAGATTCACTAAAAGAGATAATGAGTGTAAAGTGCTGCGGAGTGTAAGGTATATTAAGTTTGTACTAGATGGTAGATCTTATTATGAAAGTCTGTTTAGCAAGTATTCTGACAAAAGATTTTAGCATATGAATTTCAAATTCTACAAAATTATGATATATTTTATTCATAATATTTTATCAATTTTTCCTTTCTACTACTTATTAAATATCTGCTCTGATGGAAAAATAAATAGATTACAGTAATCTCTGTGATTTGTTTAATTTTAAACAACTTCAGGTTTTCTTTCACCCTTAGGTACTTGTATCCGCCATCTCTCCTTCCATCATCCATCTGCATATACACCCACCTACCCATCCATCATCCATCCATCCATCCATCTGAATGTCTGCCCATACCTCTTCATAATTATACAGCCACCCACCCATCCATCCATCCATCAAAATTTTAGCTTTACATTGTGAGTACCTAATATATTCTAACTAAAGGTATAATTATTAATACCCAGGTAAGACTCAGTCTTGCTATGTATCTTGAGTCAATTTCCATATAATGGTATCTCTCTTTAAAAATTGGTAAAATTGATTACCCTAGGCACAAATGTTCCCCCCATTACTGATACAATTGTAACTTAAGTATGTATTGTTTTCAAGTGTTATAATAATGTTTCTGATTTATTTTTCCCACAGAAGGACAATATAAAACAGAAATCTTGACTGAGCTGTTAGGTGAATTACTCTAACTAAAGAAGACCATCACTGAGCAACTCACCTATGAACCAAAAAAACAAACAAAAAAAGCAAACAAACAAACAAAAAAACCCATGAAATGTTGTTGAATATCTCAGAGTACTGAGACACTGAAGAGCACTCAGCTATTCAAAAACAAATAAGACAAAACAAAACAAAAAAACCCAGAAAATATCTCACAAAAAAACTTAAAACCATTTATGTGTAGTAAGGGCTTATTCATTATGGTCTATAGTTTTATGCATATATATTAAGCCAATCTAAAAGTGTTATAGCAGTTGCAATATTTTAATCATGCAAACTATTTTTACTTTGTGATTCATCTCAAATTCCTGGATAAAAAAATGACACTAAATCATAGACTTTTTATTGCCAGTGGATGTGGGGGTGTCCATCTGTCATTACAATTAAATCACAGGGATTGCTGAACAGAGTTTAACAAAGAAAAATGATCAGAAGGACCACTAGGTATTGTTTCCAAGCATTACTATCATCTTGAAACTAAAGAAGGCTAACTTATGTGATGAGTGTATATCATTTTGACGCTGAAGAATGAAAAGGAAGACGTATGTTAAATACAAAACTGCTAGTAGGATCAACTATCTCTGTTCACATAAAGAGCATCATCATTAAATTGCAGCAGGATACACACACATATACACACTCACACATACACACCCTCACACATATGCACACTCACACATATGCACACTCATATGCACACTCACACATGCACTCACACATATGCACACTCATATGCACACCCACACACACTCACACATATGCACTCACACATACACACACTCACACATATACACACTCGTGTGCACACCCACAAGCTCACACATATGCACACTCACACACACATATGCACACTCACACACACATACACACACACTCACACACATACACACACTCATACACAGACTCACACATATGCACACTCATATGCACTCACACATGCTCTCACACATGCACACTCATGCACACACACTCACACATATACACTCACACATACACACACACATATACACACTCATGTGCACACCCACACGCTCACACATATGCACACACACATACGCACTCACACACACATACACACTCACACACATACACACACTCATACACACATATGCACATTCACACACATACACACTCACACACACATGCACACTCATATGCACACCCACACACTCACCCACTCACGCACACACATATGCACATTCACACTCACACACACACACATACACTCACAAGAAAAAGAAACATGCTTGCATCTGCTGAAAGTCACTGTTGTAGATCTTTTCAGAAAACCCTGTATTTTTAAATTTTGTTTCTTTTACCAAAACATCTATACCCTGGAAAATTAGAAAGTTAAATTAAGGTGCTCTACTTTTTTAGTCCAGAAATTAATCTTCATATATAAAATTTTGATAGTATGTGTCATTTAGCTAACCCTACATTAAGTCCTTTGTTTTCATTTGTTGCATAAAGCATAAATTCTAATAAACACAGCGTTACATAACCAAGCTTCAAAGGCTTCTGTAAATTAAGCAACTCCCAGCAACATCTCTGCCTTCAGCCATCACACTCCAGTAAATCATCCAAGTGACCTTATTTGCTCATTAAAAACTCTGTGTATGGGTTGCAAATGTCAGAGTCTGAATTTACATTTTAAAAAGTACGTCTTGCGGCAGTTTAATGAAAGAATTTCAAAGATCTCAGGTCAAATCCAACTATTTACTCATCTGTTCCCTTAGCTTTAAATATTTTTAGCCTGGATTCACATATTCCTCACCAGCCACACTTGATGATCACTCCTCTTACCCTTTCAATATATCGTAACAGTTTCCAACACCATTTGGAAAGGGGGCTGCTATTACACTATTATTCCCACCCCCACCTCCACAGCATGCTGACAACATATTTCAAAACATTTGATTTTAGTGTTGTTTATGGTCTCAGAACATGAATGTGTGTATACCGAGACACACGCCTTATAAATAAGGCTCAATGCTTACTTTGAATACGATACAGTGAACTTCCATGGATACGATGCATCAGAGGGATTTTACTTGGAACACAGACCGTGACCTATTTATATTCTACTCTAGAATATGGAGAAATCACCATAATTGACCTGGGTATGTCCATTTTCCTTTTTTACTGAGGAAGATAGTGCCTGGGATCATAAGGAGAATTTCTGGAGAAGAATTTGTGGGCAATAATGGTGGGGTGCTGAGGCAAGTTAGCTGCTGAGAGAGAAGCTTGCTAGCGCCATGATTCTGTGTATAATTTTCTCATGCTACTGATTTCCCCAGAATCATATCAAAATTATTTTGAACATCATTAAATAAATCAAAGGTGATACTACTACTGCTACCACCGCCATCCACATGGCAGTACCCATGAACCGAAGCCATGAAGAGACTGAAAGAGAGCACATGGTATAGGAGAAAGCACATGGGCTTTGCAACACACCACTCAACCTTTATCAGCTGTGTGCTGACGGCGTGAGGTAGTTACGTAAAGTCCTCAGTTTACTGGTCTGTTACATGAGGCTAATACAACCTACCTTCCAGGGCGGCCAGAAATATTAAACTAGATACTTAATAAAGGCTCGCAAACAGAAGGATCTCAAAAGAGGTTCCCTACCACCCACACTGTCTCCGGCATAACTCAAAATGTAGCCTCATCACTTGTGTTATTCAGAATAGATCAGAAAGAGCAGTTTGCTGTTGCGGGCTTAGCAGTTTACCTACTGATCCAATGCTAATTTAATAATGTTCTAAGTGAAGAAATGTGACAAAATAAATATAATGTTTCTGATAATATAAAGGGCATTATGTTTCTTTCTTTACAGCTAAGCAATGTGAAATCATAAGCAAATATAATGCTTCAGGAAAGTGTATATTACCTTCCTAAGCATGAAACTGATAACCGACCTACTTACCCATTATATTTAGGTCTCAGTTCTGCACCACCCACATTGCTATCTACTTACTGTATTAAAGAATGTTGGTGATTATTACACTGAACATTACCACCTTAAACAAACAAACAAAAAAAGACCAGTGTAACAGTGTACAGGCAAAGAATTGTTGCTGCTGCTGGTATTTTCTAGAATACGGTTGTCAGTTCCTTTTGGCAGAAACAGTACTATGTCCTTCATCAGTTACCATGAAGACCACTTTCAAAACCTTAGTAATACAACTCAGAATTCCCTCTTAGTTTTCCAAATGTATCATCTTATTTTCAAGTAGTACTGTAAAGTACCCTTAAAGTACCTTGCCTGGCATTACTTCCAAAAGAGCTTCCCTTACAACAGTTTCTTAGGAATACAGTCACCACCTATTCTCCACAGATCTGAGTGAAAGCTGATGTCTTGCTATTTGATATATCAGTTCAAAAAACGGAACTGCTCAAGAATTCAGACATGTTACCTATTGCAGGCTTATATTTCATAGTGACAGAAGAAATTCGAATGACTTCTTTAGAAACTTTAAATTTGTTCTGGCACCAAATCCTGCTTTCCAGGAAATTAAAACTCTGATGAATTTCTCAACTTGATTAATACCTCCAATTGTGCCAAGGTGGATTCTTCACAGTGAGTATCTGTATTCAATTCACTGGTTCAGTAGTTGGAAATACCAAGGGCATAGAACACTTTGGGAAAGTCAGAAACGCAGCATGGAAATCCTAATGTTTTTATACTTTCCAAGTCTGAAATGCTTCTATAATGCTGAGTCATAATGTCGTTTAAAGGTATAAAAATAAAGTCAGAAACATGGAAGGCCAAAAAAAAAAAAAAGAGACTTGTAAAATACTAAGGATAATACCAAAGGACTCTTAAAGCTAAGCTTAAAACAACAAGTAGAAAGAACAATACATTTACTTTTTGCGTATGAAAGATGGTACAATCCTAACAGAGTAATAACAGACAACTATTGTACTTGAGTATTCTTTTATCTTCTCTATTAATAGGTTAGAGGCTAAAAACTGTGTGTGTGTGTGTGTGTGTGTGTGTGTGTGTGTGTGTGTATAGTGTTAAATTTGGAATTTTAGGCTGAAATAATTAACTGAATAAATAAAGGAATATGGGAGCTATGATATAACACTAGGGCACATAAAGGAAAACTAAAGATTTTTAGATTTTTATCAGAATGCAAATACAGTATGAGCAGAAAATGGGATGGCTGCCGGTAAAGCTAATGTAACTTTGACTATATCAATCAAAGAACAGTATCAAGATGAAGGGAGGTAATGGGGCCCCCTATGCCATACTTGCCAGACCATACCTGGAATGCAGTGCTGTTCATTATGGATATACAATTTAAGAGGAATGTGAACAATGCTGGGTGTATTTTCATAGGGGCACGTGGTGGTAAGAGGTCTGGAAAGTGTCTTGAGAACCTATGAAAGAAACCAGAGGTATTTGGTCTGGAAGAGGAATGACTAGGGAAGTGGTACAGTGAGGAGCGTGTGAAATAAATGCCTTTCTGATCTGAATAGCTGGCATGCAGAACAGGCATTACTCCTAGAACTAATGCATTTACATTTAATATATTTTGTTAACTACAAAATAAGTTTTTAATTGTTTACTGTGAAATAGTGAGATTCCTAGGAAAGTGTTCTAATGATGGTTAGTAATTATTTGTGGAGAAATTTATAGAAACTTCTGCATTGAAATGGGTCCCTAGCATACAAAACATCACAAAACCCAGGTGATTTTCTGAGTTCTAACTAGGCAGTAAGGCTGGAATTATAAACTTATAGTTACTTAGAAGGTGTGTTTTAAAGTACATCACAAATGCTCTCCTGTTCTCCTCTCCTCAAAAAAAAATATATCCTCATTATAAAAAACTTATTTCATTAGATATCTAGTCCATTAGATCTTATATTCATCTCGATTATTCACAGAGTATTATTAAAATGCAAATGTCCAAAGAGGAAGCAGTAATACATGGGAACTAGTCACAGCCTTTTGACAGAAAGACACGAATGAGAAAGGTAGCAAGAGCAAATAAGGGCCACGTGGGCACAGCTCCTTAGGAAACAAAATCCTTGTAGGAAAAGAACCAACAATATTTCTTTGAGGTTCTCCTAGAAATCCAATAGAGGACAGACGCTTCTAGGAAGAGCAGGCCCAATGTTCCAAGGCGTCTATATCATTACAGCTTCTAATGAGTATAGCTTCTTAAAGGGGTCACAGATGGGAAGCATTCATTGTTTGTGAACAGAGCGTTTCTGTAAAAGTGATGCCTATATAGACATTTAGACAAATCACTAAATTTCAGAAGACTCAATTTGTTCATCAAAACCAAACTAGACTTTCTCAGAAACTGTACCTTTGTATCACTAAATAAAATTAACTTTGGGTGGGTTCTACTGTGTTAGTATATGTGTTTTCATTGAATAATATTTATTAAAGTTCAAATAGGAGATCAACACAGCTTGGACCAAGATTTTTCTTCAAAACACTATCATTGAAATGCCCATAGAAGGCATTTACAGTCTATGACGAGATCCCCATGATAATAAGTCCAGTGCCCATCTGGCACCCTACATAATCTTTACAACACCGTTGATTATATTCCCCATACTATATTCATATCCCCGTGACTATATTATGACTACTAATTTGCACTTTCTAATCCCTTCACCTTCTTTCCCCATCCCCATCCCCCTCCAATGTCTAACTATAACATTGCTTTGTATACCTGAAAAAAAAAAAAAGTCATGGGGAAAAAAACAAAGAAAGAAATGCCTATGTCAATGACCCTAAATTAAACTCATATTTTCCATTCTCCTACCTCGTTACTCCTCCTTGCTTTGCTATCCTCAGTAATAATACTGTACCATTTTTCCAATTGTTCAATGTAAAACCTTATATTTTCTCGTCCCTACACCAAGTCCAAACAAATGCTGACCTCTTCCACTACAAGAAAGGGCTTCATATACCTCTTTGTATCTGATTGCCATTACTTTAGTTCATGCACTAATTATCTTTTACATGTACTGCCATTTCTCATAATTACTATCTGTGCAACCAATCCCTCCCCTCAAAAAATCTCTTCTACAAACTATATATATGAAATGTTTCCTAATGCATACATTCTTTTCCAATAGCTCCTTAACCTTCAGTGACTCACTATAAAACTAAAGAAAAAAAGCTTCATTAATATGATGTGGGAATCTTCTACTATGTGATTTCAATCTATCTTTCCAGCTTTATCTCTTAGTACTTCTTTTTATGGTCATCATTCTCCAATTAATCCATTGTGCTGTCCATTATCTAAGAGTATCTATGCTTTCCAACAGCTGACGTGGCCTTCCTAAGTTTCGTCTAGGAAGAAATTTTATCCATTTCTCAAGGTCCAGGCTTAATTGTCTTTTCCTTAAATCAATCTCTCTATCTCATTTATTTATGTTTTTCTTTTCCTTGTCTTTCATTCTCCCTAGGAAAATCCGTTCCTTTCCCATGTATTGCATTATTCCTTAAATCAGAGTTTGTTTTTCTGCCCCACTTTGGTTTTCTCCTCTCTTAGCAGTCAAGAGCAGTACTTTAAAAGATACATTAGATCCCAAATGTTCTTTAAATGTACTCCGGTTTGATTATAACAAAAATTATATTGCATTATCAGGACAGAAGGATTTAGTCTAGTGGCATCATTTTAGCAGTTTGGAGCTGAGAAACATCATGTATGAGTAGCTACATGTCTATCATTTTTTGCCTTCTTCATGGAGATGGTGAGAACATTTGCTTCCTGGAACAGCACAGCTCTTTTTTAGTGCAGGTGATATTATCACATTAATTTTCTTTATATGTCTCTTTGTGCACACACAATATGGAAGAAAAGTTCTACAGTAACTTCACTCTTGAAAAAGACACAAAAAATAAAACCTACTTGCCTTTTGTTGTGTCTGAAGGTAGCACTGGGAACCATGGCTGTTGCCCTGCAATTAGAACAGGTGCCAGGCTTTGGGCAGTGCTGAAACCCTGAGAGCTGAAAGCAGAAGACCAAATAAACCAGAGGACTTAATGATATTGTCACAGTGCTGCGGCCACTCTACCTCAGGGCTTTTATTACGTGGAAAACAAACATTTTCCTTATTGTTTGAGCCAGTTGATCAGGGGGGTGTATCTTACTGTAGCTAGAGAGACCGTCACACATAGGACTTCGTGTCGGCATCAGGCTTCATGCTCAGGTGGCAAACGTTAATCACTCACTGTTGGGACTCCAGGGGAGAAGAATAATATTTCAGTTGTTTGCTTAAAAGTCTGTGCTAGTTTGTTGCTAGGTCCTGAGTTGTCAGGTTTTTGTGTGTGTGTGTGTGTGTTTTTTTTTTTTTTTTGCATTGATCTGTTAAGTTACGATCTCTTAAAATACACTGTTCTTTTACAATTACTAATGTATTTCTTCTTCACTAGTTTAAAAGCTCCATGAGGGCAGTGACTATATCTGCCAGGAAAATTTCTGCACTTATAGCACCTAGCACAGGGCTGGACAAAGGTGTTCAATAAACAGAGGCTCAGTAGGTAACTATGAAATGAATGAATGAATGAATGAATGAATGAATATATAGAGAATATCAAAAATATTCTCCTTGCTATTTCCTTTGCTCACACTGCGATACCCTTATTCTTTATGAAGTCAGGCCTACAAAAGTGAGCTATGTCCTGGATTATAGTAGACAGGAAAGAAAAGAGGGAAGGAAGCTATTTTTACAGCTACTGCTTGTTTTCTCAGTGGAGAAGAGGAAAGGAGACTATTCTCAGATGCAACTTAACAAAATATTTTCATAAAAAACAAAACAAAAACAAAAACAGAACACTATAATTACCTCCTGTATTACATCATGGATCAAACAATGTTTTCAATGTTCTGGATCATACTTTTTAGCGCGACAATGAAGCTTAGTTAATTTAGCATAACTGAGCTGAACAAAGATTTATCAATCAACTATATCAAGTCTCTCATTTTTTGAATGAGGGAACTAAGAGCTACTGTCACCAAGATCAGCATTAGTCTTTCTTATTCTCTATGATGTAAAAAACAAACAAGCAAATTGGAATGCAGACAGTTATATTCACTGGTGATAAAAAAAAGGATATTTTCCTGGCGATTTCGTTCCAACTCGGTAATCAGTGTAGCTCTTGTTAGGATGAAAGTTGAAAATAAAAAGAAGATCTGCTCTCTCAAAAGTGATGATCTTATTGGCTTCATGCTTTTCACTCACATAGGCCTGCGAGAATTAACACATAACACATTATATTTACATAATACCTCGATGCTGCTACAAGTCAATTATTTACAAAAAAGTTGTTTTTGTCTTTATTAATAGATTTGTTAGCTATTAAGGCAAAAATGAAAAGGCCAGCCCATTATATTCTTTGAACATGTTGTAATTTCCCCATATCAAACTGTAAGCCAACAACAATCGCACAAACTGCTTAAAGAGTATGAAATCTCACCAGCCACTGCCAACTTCAAACAAAGCACAGACAGATGATTAGTGTGGTGGCTCAGGATTAAAGTAATAACACGGCACTTGAGCTATATATAAAGTGTGTGTGTGTGTGTGTGTGTGTGTGTGTATTAGATCTATTTAAAAGTGAATTTTCTTTAAGACTTTAGTTTTAGTTCCCAGATTAATGAGGTAAGGTGCACAAAATTACTTTTCAAAATGTAATGTAACATTATTATTATATTGAGATTTCTGCAGTTGTAGTTAGCTTAAAAACTTTGCATTGTTGCATAACTTTATCGACTGAAGGGCAACCTAAAGTACTTTACAATACATATTTTGCCTAATAAAAGAGAAGTTCTGAAAACAAATTACACCATCTACAAACTTATTTTATACACTGTGTTTCACAGTAGACAGTGAGAAGCCTTTGCTTTTCAACACCATTGTCTTCCAGTCCCAGCATTGAGAAGACTTATTTCCATGCATATCAGCTGCACCACTCTTGGTAATTTAGAAATATGAACTAATGCTCTAGAGTAAACAGCATGCCTTTTGGTATTCAATATCGTTCCTATTGAAAAGGAGAATCATTTTGCTCTCTCTTCTGGAAATAGCATTACTAATAAACGTGAGAAGGGCATTCATGTCATGTATCCAATCTTACTGAATATATAAGTTCCTTTGTTCAACCATTAAAAAATAAATAAAACTCATGGACACCAAAGTAAAAACACATCAACAGTAATTTCAAACAGAATCAGTAAAAAGTAAATGGATTATAAGTAACATACAATATATGCTAATTTTTGCAAGGAAGAAAAAAAGCCTGTATAAAATTTGCAGCTGTTAATTACATTTCGAAAACTTATTGAAAACTGAGACTTTAATTCCAGTGGAGAGTGAAGCTCATGAAAAACACAAAACAGCAGGCACGTATAATGGCGTCTATTGAAATTACAAGTTAGAGACCAGTAAAGGAAGGGAAAAGAAGAATAAAGAAATCTACATGTTGTCAAAGTAATTTCGTTATGACAACATCATTTATACAAAGGGAAAAAAAAAAACAAAAAAACGCCAAAACAATTAAGATGTTTCCACAGCAATTTCCAAAATGGATTCCATGCAGAGCTTCTGTCATTTATTTTAACCAACTGCAATAAAAATTACTAAATTTAAACAACAACACACTGAACAGGAAAGTAAGCAGGGCATTATGTTTAAGATTTTCACTATCTATTGGAGAGACTTCAATAACATGTTTTGACAACCTGAAATATGTTACCGGGCACTACACACTGAATAATAAAATGCTGTTTAAAACACCTGCTTATAGATTTAAATTGATTGCCTTTCTAAGCATGAACAACAGCGATGCCTCAAACATAACATTTAGAGTACACAGCTTACCTGTGGAGCTGAAAGCCAATTGAATCTATCTTCCAATTTATTCATATCCCTGTCAAAATTATTTAGAAACTTATAGCGAAGAAGGTCATCATCAGTTAAATGAAACTGCCTTCTGGCATAATGGTAACTTTCATTATTTCCTTTTCGTGGGAAGTCTAACCATTCGGGATGCCCAAATTCATTACCTGCATTAAAAAAAAACAAATATAAACCATACCAAGTAATGTTAGTATTTCTTAGTAAGACAACTCAATAATTATATTGTTTGAAGGTCCTTATAATCAGTTTAGGTTATGATTTACTACAGCTGTGCCCTGTGAATGACTGTACAACCCTGGTTCAGAAATAGCATAATCTGGCACAAAAAGTACCGACTACACCTGAACTCAGAAGCCCAGGGTCTAGTTTGAGCCCAGCCACGTATTACTCATTGCATGTGTTGTTCCTCATGCACGAACCGAGAATAGCTATCTCTTGTCATATTTATTTCATCTTTGAAATAATCTATGAAACATTTGAGTAATTTCTAAAATCTCTCATCTCTAACATCTGTGGAATGCTTTATAATTTTCCAAAGGTTTTGTGTGGACATTATTTTTCGCTCCTCAGAGGAACTCTCTATCATATCCATTTCACCGATGAGAAATCCAGAGCTCTGGGCAGTTAAGGGATTCGCCCACCCTCACACAAGTAATAAGTAGAACAGCAACCACTGAAATTTAGTCCTTCTAATACAAATCCAAAGTTCTTTCTACCTCATCACATCAAGCAAGTACGCTGTAAACTTCAGGTGCTACCGGAACCCAAATCACTCTTATTGTTCATTTTCTTTCTCACTCTATGTGTTACCATTAGATGTGTACCTTAAATTTCAAATGTGTCACTCTCTGTATGTGTGTATAGCTGGGACACTTGGTTGGAAATCCATTTAAACACTATTTGTCATTATAATGATGAAAATCAGAAACACAACACAGTTGAAAAATGAAGCAAAATAATAACACATACATATTTTTCATTCTGAAAATCAAATACAGATATTAGTCATCCAATAGAATGACTCCTATTGTTTTCCCCAAGTTGGATTTCTACTTTACAGCTCCTTTTCTCTCTTAAAAAATAAACACAACTTTGAAAATTTACTTTCATTTACAACTTTAACACTATAATTTTCTAAGCCACGCATTTCTCCTTTGAGTTAGAAAGTATCACAGTCAACATAAGTGTGTCCTACTTGAAAGAAACTAGTATATTAATATTCTAATAAATAAAAACTAATAAGCTAGGGTGTAATTTACTTGCCGTAGAGTTGTTTTAATTGGTAACCTCTGCTAAGAAACACTGTGATTTACACTTAACTTTTCAGGACCACAGTCAAACTAAAAATAACACACAAACAAATTATGTCTACAGCAGTTTCATAAAAATTAAAGTGTCTACAACCATTTTACTAAATTCTAATATTTCAGACTAAATAATATTGCTTATGACTTTGCCACCATGTGACAGAGGAGGGAACCAGATTTCTTACTCTGTGGGCCGATATTCACTTTAGGATGCCTTAAAGTGAGACAAGGAAGTAGCCTCTGCTACATTTAGGAGTCCTGCCTGATTCACATCAGCCCAAGGTGGACCCACGGCACAGCCTGGCAAATCACCAATGCAAATGACACAATGACGCACCTCCAGAATGGTAGTGGAAAACACCGCATACTGAAAACGAACGTACTGCTGGTTTGGGGAAAATTTTATGTCCCAGTGCTAGTGGGATTTCCACTAGTGGAGAACTTCGGAGAGAACAGAGATGCCACGAGGTAGCTAAAGTATAGCAGTTTGGATCCATGCTTTCTATAGGTAAAACACTTTTATTCTGGTATGGCCACAGATCTCCGAGTTGGCAGGAACATGAATAAGCAATTCTTGTAGACTTTTCTGGGGGAGCTTGTTCCTTCACTACCATCAGGAGTATTACAACAGAAGCAGCAGCAAATGCTTAATGTCTGCTTATTACATGCCAGGCACGTGCTTGGCACGTGAATCAACTCTTTCCATTTTCAACAACCTTGAATAGGCACTATTAGTGTTCCACGTTTATAGGGAAGGAAACTGAGGCACAGAATTATTAAGGAGTAGGGCCAATGAATCCAGACAGTCTGGTTTTAATACCCTGGCTCTTAATTACTACTCTACTATAGTGCTCAGAAGTAAATACCATGGAAATACAGTGCAAAGAATGACCAACCTCTCATACGTGAACAGAGAGACCATGCTCATAGACTGACGTGCAGATGATGGAATGAGAAGGTGAGACACAGTGAGGAGTTTGGTTTAGCAATAAAATAGGGTTTGTGGTGAGGAGAAGTGGTGGAACAGACAGGATGTGGTTAAATTAGGATAGGCCTCATAAAATTCGGACCATGCACTACAGGCAACAGGGGACCAAAAGCTAATGTTAATTAGAGGAATGAGAAGTTCAAATGTGTTTATTATTAAAGTATTTCTGGTGCAGTCTGGAAGGCATTGGATATAGGGAATAAACGGCAAGAAAACTAATATGGATGGAATCCAAAGTATAAGGCAAGAGATGAACGAAATGCAAGGGGAATATAGACAATAATGATTCAAATGGCATTTCTGAGGTGGAAATAACAGGATTCGATGAGTGCCTGCTGAATGGAGGGTGTGAGCCAAAGGGAAGTCTGAGTACAGTTTTGAAGTTTCAAGCTCAGAAGATGGAGTAGTGACAGATAGCACTGACTGCACGAGGGGAAAAAGGTGACAGAGGACGTGTGTGGGTAGAAGATAATGAGCTCAGTTTGGGGTATGCTAAATTTAAGACCTGAAGAATATACAGGCGTCCATGGATTTAGAGTAACACTGAAGAAAGGTGCTGAAATTCAGGAGAGACTTGAGGACGAGTCGTAAGAGTAATTTTCAAGGGGTCAAATGAGCACCACTGGTTACAGCCAGAGGAAACAACGGGCATGGGGTAGTGTCCCAAGGATGTGCAGGCAGAAAGATTACAGAAGACAGAGAAGCAATCAATGGTCAGAAGAATAAGGGGAACAGCAGAGGAAAAGACAGAAGACTAAGAAGAGTTTCAAGGAGGGAGATCAGTGTCAAATACGACCAAAAAAAAAAAAAAAAAAGAAAGAAAGAAAGAAAGAAAGAAAGAAAGAAAGAAAGAAAGAAAGAAAGAAAGAAAGAAAGAAAGAAAGAAAGAAAGAAAGAAGTGCTATTTCATATCCCTTTGGTGTAGGAATGAGATAATGCAGAACTGTGTTTTTCAATCTATAGTATGCTCCAAAGGAAGCATAGAGATTCCAAGACAGCTTGTTAAAAATGTTCATGCTCTGGTGATTCTGATTCATCACCTTTGGCGGGGGGAGTCCCAAGCAGGAATCTAGAGTCTCCTCAGCCTCCCTGTAATATCATGAAAGGAAGTGGGCTAAAGGGCACACCTGGAAGAATAACAGCATAGAGATAGGAAACTTTTTTATATCCACGTAAGGACAGTGATAAAAATGATGCCCATGAATACAGATTTCCAAGTCAGCTAAGTTTGGGTTTTAATTCCAGTGAGGCCACTTATGAGTGATCTGAATTCAGACAATTTAATCTCTCCAGTACTCAGTTTCCTCCTCTGTAAAATGGATAATGAGTTTTATAAAAGCAATTTTAAGATTCAAACGAGGTAAATGAGGCACTTGGTACAGGGACTGGCAACTGTAAGCTTTCAATGTACAGCAGCTTTTATGTTACACACTTCCCCTCATTACTGATGTGGTTCAGGAAAGCATGACATAAAGGGCAATTGAGGAGAGTTATAATAAAACTACACTTCCACCATTCTGAGTAAGGGAACTGACCAGCCCCACTCTCCAGCAGACAAACAAGTAACCACAACGAATTCAAAAGCAGCAATTGGGCTCCTCTTCACTTAGGTTTCCTGATAAGAACGTATTTCTTTCTTTAAAGCATGAATATTCAACACTGATGCATTTATTCATATATTTAATAGTATAAACACATTTCCCTAAGCTAAGTATTAATGACCTTTGAATTATCTACTATTTTAGATCTTAAAAGACAACTGAGAGCAAAAATAATTTTGCTACAAGACACCCAGATCGATAGGGAAAATCAAGTTGCTGGTATGTTAGGAATCCCCTGTGGACGTTCTTCCTTCAAAACCTCTGAACAAGTTCTCAGGGGATATATATATATATATATATATGTACATATATATTTATATATACATATAATTACTTAGTATATGCAGTATACACTAGTATATCTGCAGCATATATATGCTATACATAATATATATTAGGCTATATACATAGTATATATATTTTGTAGTATACATTTGATTATATTCCACTGAAAATTTACAATTTAGGCACCTTCTAAAACTACAGCTCTGCTCTGCCTGGAATACTACTGGCACATGAGGACCTTCTTATCTCCTAATTTATTCCCAGCCTTCTTGAAATGTGACCCCAAGTCACAACTCCTATTGTTTGTCATCTTTTCCCACTGCCTCAGGTGGACTAATAAGGTGAAAAGATAAATTCTTCTCCACTGTATAGTTTAGCTTCTCCCTTAGCATGCCTCCTGGGAAGCACAGTTTTCATCAGTACAGAACTGAACGGTGAAATTAACCAAAACCGTTGGGGGCAATATTAACCCACCTCATAATCTAAATAAAAGGTAAGTACCTGATCCCCAGACACACACACACAAACACACACCTTACAGCCTCAAGGATTGATAGACTCCATCCAAAAACTCAACCAATATGAAATTACATTGTTATTTTTATTAGTTTCAGGTGTACCAAACAATGTAATAGTTAGACATTACACCTCTCACAAAGTGATAACTTTTCCCCAATCTACTACCCCTCTGACATCATATATAGCTGTTACAGTTCCATTCCTATACTATATTCCTAGATTATAGAAAATGGAGCTACCTTATGACCCAGCAATTCCACTCCTGGGTATCTATCCAAAGAAATTGAAAACACTAATTCAAAAAAAATATATGCACCTCTATGTTTATTGAAATTACATTACTTATAGCTAATATTCTAGCACAAAAGTTCACATCCTTATAATCTATAGCATAAATAAGGATTGACGAGTAGCAAATTACAATTAAATGCGGTAAGGCACGCAAAGTGTTTAGAAGAGCATAAAACATACAACCTGTGACTCAAATATTACCTTATATTAGCTAATGTTATAGTGTCACATTTTTATTCTGTTTTATTGTACAAATAACACACTGATACATTATTTTAAAAATTATTTAGAAGAGTTCGAGAGACAATATGTGGCTCAATAAACATTAGATAATATGAGCTATTATTATAATGTATTTTCCTTTATTATTTTTATTTTACCTAATGTACTGATAGATGCATTATTGTTAAAAGTTACAATTAAATATACCCATATACTGTCTGAAATCTTACCAAGTAAACACTTGCTATGGCCTGAATGCTACCGATGTTGAAATCCTAATCCTCAATGAGATGGTATTAGGAGGTGGCACCTCTGGGAGGTCTTTAAGTCATGAGGGTGGAGCCATTAGGGATGGGATTAGTGTTCCTTTAAATAAGAGACTCCACTCTTATTGTTTCTCATTTTTTCCAACTGTCTCAGATAGACCAATGAGGTGAAAAGATAGCTCCTTAGCCCCTTCCACGAAGAGAGGATACAAACAAGAAGTCTGTCATCGAAAAGGACCCTCACTCAACCATGCTGGCCCTCTGATCTCAGACTTCCAGCCTCCAGAACTGTGAGAAATACATTTCTGTTCTTTATAAGTTACCTGATCTATGGTATTTCATTATAGCAGCCCAAGTGGACTAAGACCACTGTTTCTCTTTTGGTAAATATATTTATTTCATTTATATCTATAGTAATGACTATATACCTACATCTTTATATCTATACTCTGTTTGTCTGTCTGTCTGTCTGTCTGTCTGTCTGTCTGTCTATCTATCTATCTATCTATCTATCTATCTATCTATCTATCTATCTATCTATCTATCATTCAACTTATCTACCGTGTTTCTCTGAAAATAAGACCTAGCCACACCATCAACTCTAACGTGTCTTTTGGAGCAAAAATTAATATGACATGGGATTAGATTAGATTAGATTAGATTAGATAAGACCCGGTCTTATATTGAAATAAGACCGGGTTTTATATTAATTTCTGCTCCAAAAGACACATTAGAGCTGATGGTCCCGCTAGGTCTTATTTTCGGGGAAACACGGTATCTACCTACCTAACTACAAACAAGTTGTTTTGAACAAAGATGGATTTATATTATACGCTAATTTGAATTTTAATGTAAGTATTTTCCATGTAAATATGATACATCTCTATAATGCTATCCCATTATGTACATATAATGCAATTTTATTTAGTCATTCCCCTCATGTTAGTCATTGGGTTTTTCCTAATATTTTAGTATTACAAAAAGTGACCAGTCTAATAAATGCATCTTTGTACACTTGTTTCATATTTCCTTAACATAAACTGAATTAAGTAGAATAGCTGTTCAAAAAGTAAACAGCAGATGTGATTTTAAGAGCAAACATTTTCCAAATTTTGAACATTCCTAATTGAAGACACAGGCACAGTTAGCAAATTGTTACCAAAAATAATGTTCAAAACACACAAATTATATTCCTAAATGTATATGTTCAAGATGCGGCTTAAAATGTATTTTTCATCATTTATTTTTAAGATTTCATTCTAGTGCCCTCTAAGGTGCCTAGTGCCAATTTTAAAAATTAATTTATCCTTTCAATAACATATCTAAAAATCATTAACTATTAAGAAGAAATTGTATTACATGAAGTCAAATTAAGTACTTGGAAATATGAAAAAAAGATGAAAGCAGGAAAAATGTCTGGTATCATAATCCAATTTAGGATTTTGTATGTATTTTAATTTTTACTTCATTTATCCTTTACAAGTATAGATACTACTTTAAAGAAAATTCCAATAAGCATACTTATACAATATGAAATATAAAATTAAATTTCTAAATTAGAAAAAAAGAACTAGTTTTTTTAAAAACTCAAGATGTTAAGAAGACCCTATTCTACTAGAGAATAATTTATTAATCTCTATTAGAGACTGATTTACATTTTCTGAAAATCTTCTCCTGGCGAGGTTTCTTTAATTTAACTGAAAGATATAAAAAGTTGCACACAACAAAGACATAGATAGAAAAATTACATTAGTGACTCCAAACAGAACATTCCACAATGTGGCTTTTGAATGTTATCTCAGTTGTAAATGAGCTGACAAGGGGCAAATTAACTTTAATGTAGACAAACACAACATTAAATTTCATATTTGGTTCAAAACTGTAAACACAAGCATAAAATAAATGGAAGCAAATCACAGAAAGACTTTCAAAGTGACCTTGGAATAATAGTGAACCATTCTCAGACTGAACAGTGAAAACTGGAAAATGTCTGTTAGTTATCTTACACTAGCTCAAAGCTCACAAACCTAACGAAGAAAAATACTATCATTAAAACAAGTTAAGAATGTTCTTCTCAGCTATGGTCTACAAATTACTTAGGGAATGTGGCAGCACTGAGACAGTACAGTGAAATATGGCCATCCAAATAAGCTTATAACTAAGGGCTGCTATATATAAAGATGGATAAGAAATCTAAATTTATTCAGTTGATGGCAAAGAAGGTAATTTATTTGTTTTAGTACAGATAACTTGATGGAATAGTAAACACTTGATCTGAATCAGCATTTAATTTAACCAAATAAAAAATATACATGTGTATATATTTCTAAATTATATATAAATATATGTCATGTATACATGCATACATAATATATGTATATATTCCTCAATGAATGCAACCTAGGGTTCGTGCATGCCTAGTGATTCTGATGTTTTATGCAAAATGTTGTATGTGTGTTAATCTGTGCATTATTCTGAGGAGAAAGGTTTTCTTCAGATTCTCCAGGCATGTAAGTCTCAAAAAGGGTAAGAACCAGTCACTCTATTAGAACGTTTGGAACTGTAAGAATGGGCCACAAGTCAAGAGTTTCTAAGCTATATAAAAAAGAAAAAAAAAAGTAGAAGCCTAAATTGAGGGAAGCATTTTTAAAACCTTTGGCTGGTTTATTCAACAGATAAGAGGCTTAGAAAAGTCACATTTAAACTAATTCTAGCACACAGAGGCAAGGAACTGACACCTGAGAACAATACTTTTGACTCCAAAATATGCATTTCACATAACCTGGAACTAACCATCAAGCATGATCTTTCTGCTCATTAAATTATGATTGTGATCACTAATGTAAAACATAAAATGTTACTCATTTCAAAATGCAGGGAGGATAGTGATTTCTTGAGCTGTCACTTGGGACATATTGTAAGAAAATTCACAGTTCACGCCATGATTCACTGCATTCAATATAGTAACAGAAGTGTGTGCTTCCAGAAATGAGAAAGCTGAAAAGTTTGCGAAACAGCTTTAACAAAGGAAAGCAAGTGACTAACAATGCTTTTGTTAATTAATGATTCTAGAAAATTCTACCAAGTTCCTTCTCTTGCTTTTTCATTCCCTCTGTAAACAGCACCATTCTTGTGTGGTTAATTGTGAAAAACCTCTAAGCACAAAATTCCTATTGGGATTTCTTTTCCTGTAATTAATTTTTTTGCTGTTTGATGCAAAGGTCCAAACTATAAATTGACAAGAAGCCAGCTGGTACAGTGATGAAATTTGAGACAATACAACTAATGAAAAAAGCCCCAGCTCTGTTAAGCTGAACATTTTGATTAGTGGGTTTGTGTGTTTTGTTTCTCTAAACTGTAATGCATACTAATTTTATCTAGGAATTAATTAAAGTCTATCACTGTTTCCATGCTGTGGATGTTATGTAACTTTTTGTTGACACCAAGTTTGTTTATTAACATATATTAGACTAAGGTACAATCCTAATGAGAATGTAAAAAAAAACTTTAGTTCCTACCCCTCTTGTGTCCTGAAAACTAACTCTCAACAGGGAGTACCTATTTTAAAATCAAATGTTTTGGTCTTCCTCAAGGGCTTCTTTGAGTACTCAACTCATCAAAAGGTGAGACACAGCATAAAATATTTTCCTACATCAGGGCCCATGATTTTCCTATTTAGAAAGATAAACTTGCTACTCACTCCCCATCTCACTTTTGATGCTGATTAGTATGGTTCCGGGCAGGGGCCACACCTAATGTTTCTTTTTCATTCTCCACAGTACACCCCAGTGTACTGTAACAACACAGGGGCTCCTTAAGTTTTTGTTATGGTTGCTGTTTCCCTATACAATTGTTAAAGGACCTAATGTCACAGGTCTAACGGCACAGAATAAAATATAACGACCAGATCCAGAAGATAGGATAAAAGGGTGGCATGCTCACGGAGGTTGGCAGAACAGACCTCAGCTGAGCTACTGGGGATACATCATAAATGTCTCCACACTGTGGGTTTCAGGTAACTCTTTGTTAATATCAAGTGTCTCTATGTATACACTTTAAATACTGATATATGTATAAATCCAGAGGTGCCAAAAAAATTTACAAGTGGACTCTTTGGTCCACGTTGCTCAAGTAGTAGTCCACAGTTGAACAGAAGTGTCTGGACGCTGATGGTAACCACTTTGAGCACCTCTTGTCATTGCAGAAGTCAAACGTGACTTGTATTCATTTTTTGTTATTGGTATATACTGAGTATTAAAATTTGAATAAGTTTTTCCTTCCTTAAAATGTGTATACATTTTTGGCACCCTCTGTATATGTGTGTATGTATGTATGTATGCATGTATGTATGCATGTATACATGGCACAGTCCTAACGAGAATATTAAACACACACACACACACACACACACACAACTCTGTCTGTTCCTCTTAAGTGAAGATTATTTTTAAATCAAATCATTAGGTCTATGGGTTCTCCCATGGAGCTTCTCTCATGCGTAACGTGTTTCCCTGAAAATAAGACCTAGTCGGACCATCAGCTCTAATGCGTCTTTTGGAGCAAAAATTAATATAAGACCTCATATTATATTATACCCAGTCTTATATTATAGTAAAATAAGACCAGGTCTTATATTAATTTTTGCTCCAAAAGACACATTAGACGCAAAAGACACATTAGAGCTGATTGCCCGGCTAGGTCTTATTTTCGGGGAAACTCGGTACTTCTCCTCTGTTGCCTACGTCCTCTTGTCTTACTTACTCTTTTTCATTTCCTGCTCCCCAGTTCACAGCCACAAAATGTTTTCTGTTTTTTTTTTTTTTTTACAGGCTTGGAATTAAAAGTCTTTCCCTCCCTGCTAAATACTTTTCTCACTTTTGTCTTTTGTACTATCGGCCCATCTGGTCTGGCCAGGTCTTATTTTCCGGGAAACAAGGTACTTCTCCTTTAAACAGTAAAAGTCAAAGACTATATTAAATGAGTTCCATGATTAATTTCCTATGTTCAACTATAACACAAGATTATAACTTTAAAGCGTAGTTTAAAGCGTTGAAGTGTAATCTGTGTATTAGATAACATGCTTAATGAACATCAGCATGATACCTTCCCTTATAGAACTTATAATCTAATAGGGAAGAGAAATGGAATTAAATAACTATAAAAAACATGCGATTCCTTAATGAGGGGGTATGGAGGAGAGAGCTCAAAAAAAATTTAAAAGTCTCGTAAGATTTAAAACAACAAAAAGTAGTAGTGAAGGAAAAGACAAAAATGCCAGCACATCCCCCTCACCCAGCCCCGAAAACGAAGAGTAAACTCAAAACCCCTGAGATGGCAGCACAGCATGTTAGGGAGGGACAGACCTGAAACTATATCAGTCTACAAGGAGAGGAGAAGAGTCAGTGTGGGGAAAATAGAATTGGTCAGGCTTCCCCCCCAGCCATCAGGCGACCCTGATCCAGCGACCTGCCGATATGATAAGATGGAATGTTGCACAGGCACCATCCATCCTGAAGACATTACTGTAAATACTCTTACGTAAGTCCCTTCGCTATGTGTCACTTTTGTATCTGTATAGTATAAAAGGGGACCGACCATTACACGGGCCGTCTGTGCCCAAACGGGCTACTGAGAAATGGGGCCGTGCCCAAGGGCTATGTGGGCTGTGTGGGCCGTGCCCAAAATGTGTGAGGGCTGCTGCTGAGAAATGGCGCTGTGGGGGCTGTGCCCAAGGGCTGCTACTGTGGGCTGCTGCTGCTGGCTGCAGGTTGTAACCTAAGAATGCCCAGCTGTGTATAGCAGTGAGAAACCCTGGCTGTGTCCAGAAAGCCTGTGAATAAAACATGTCTACTTTGCCTTCGGCTCCATGGATCTTCTTCCAGCTCGCCGAGTGGCAGACACCTTGCCTCCAGGACACCACCCATTTGGACATTGACACTACAGTCAGTCTTAGGAATTCCATCTTGGAATTCTAGAAAATTACCTTTGATGTTAAGAAACAAAACACATCTCTGCATCCTAGGCACATATATGGCTTTTAGAAACATGCAGGGAAATTGACACCATGAGATTGGGTGGAATTGCTGGGGAGAATATGTAGGTAAGACTAGCAGAAAAGACGACAGTGGAACAAAGCCTGAGGAACACTCACACATCTAGGTGTGGCACAGGAAGAGGAGCCTGGAAAGAAGCCTGAGGAGGAAGAGAGAGAAGGAAAACCATGGTAGGTGGGAGACCGTGGACTGACCCCAGGGAAGCTGTGCTTCCTGGAGGAAACAATGGTCCATGGTGACAAGTGCCAGCATGTGGAACTAAAACCTGCAGAACCATAATAGATTTAGTAACCAGTGAGGACATGGATGAACGGAAAGAGAGCAACAGCAATGATGTCTCTGGGTAAAGCCAAGGAACCGAAAATGATACCACGATAAATGCCTTAGTGACTAATTTCCCTGACACTGTGATAGCTGAAAGGGACCAGAAATGGTGCTGAAGGTTACAGCTATCATAGAAAGGCTGGTCCAGACCCTCATTCTACCCTGCTTTCCCCAATCTTTCCCTGGATATGTTACACAAAAAAAGTCTTAAGGCAATAGCCAAATGAGCTCTGGATACCTTGGAAAACAATTTTCAATTTGAACTGTTCTTGGACCTTGGTCAAACTCCTTAATTCCTTATCTCCTTGAATAGAATTGCGTTGGGTGGTAAGTTCCCATTGAGAAGGTACAGGATAGTGGATGAAGTAAAAGCTCAGGTCAAGTGTTTGATAACAAGGTTGTCAAAAACAAAGAAAGAGACAAAAACACTTTTTACTGTCAATGCCCGTAAGTACGAAATCAAATTAGCTTTATATTGCATGTATTATGTTGGTGCAAAAGTAATTGTGTTGTTTGCAATTTTTAACCGTTGAAACTGCAATTACTTTTGCACCCTCCTAATAGATGAGGTAGAATAAATGTAGACACATTTATAAACCAGTCTTAGGTGAAATGCTAAAGAATTAGCATTATTATATTGAAGGGTAATTATATATACTAGTACTTTTATTTAAATCAAGAAAATGGAGGAACACTTTAAATAAATAAAATGTAATCATAAAACTATACTAAAATAATAAAAGCAATAGTAATTACTTGAGAGCATCCTATACACACAGACTCTGTCAGAATTTTAGCAGTTATTGCAAATAATAGTCACAAAAGGCCTTCAATATGGGAGGGAACATTATTCCCACTTTCAGATAACAGATCAAGAAGGTAATGAGACTTTCTAAGGTCAGGCAGGCACAAAATATGAAGGTTAGTATTCAAACTTAGGTCTGTATTCTTTCCATTGCATCTAGCACTAGGTACCCTGTTTCCCCGAAAATAAGATTTAACCGGAAAATAAACCCTAGCATGATTTTTCAGGATGCTTGTAATATAAAATAAGTCCTACCTTATTTCCCCGAAAATAAGACCGGGTCTTATATTAATTTTTGCTCCAAAAGATGCATTAGGGCTTATTTTATATCACCAGCATTCTGAAAAATCACGTAGTAGTCCATAGTGAACAGAAGTGTCTGGACGCTGATGGTAACCACTTTGAGCACCTCTTGTAATTGTAGAAGTCAAATGTGACTTGTATTCATTTTTTTGTTATTGGTATATACTGAGTATTACAATTTTAATAATTTTTTCCTTCCTTAAAATGTGTATACATTTTTGGCACCCTCTTTATATGTGTGTATGTATGTATGCATGCATGTCTATATTCTACAGTTTATATTCTGGTTGGGTCTTATTTTTGGAGAAACACGGTACTTGATTTGAACAACATTAGCTGGAAACGTATGATGACTGTACAGGTATTAAGGAAGATAATAAAAGAGCTACAAAAAGACGAGGAAGAGTGTGTTTCCAGTTCCACTATCAAGTGTACAAATAAAGCGTATCTGTTACTGACCTATGCTCCCTTTGTGCAGGGCATATTCTCTGTCATAACTCTGTCCCTCTCTGTCATAACTCCATGTTATAGCTGGTCAGTCTCCATGAGGCCTTTGTAAACTTCTGCAAAAAGGCCTTGGTGTTTGTCTCTCCACATGCACATATATATATATATATATATATATATATATATATATATATATATATATATTCCTTATTAAAATAATTATTTCAATAGTCAAAGTTCTGAGTGTTTATTTTGTTTTTACCCATCTCTTTATTAGACTGAAGGTGGATATCTGACGTTTTCATCTATTATCCCTTCTTCCTAATGTAATAACAGGCATATACTACACATTCAGTGATATACTAAACATGTGTTGAAAGAAAAAAAAATGAAGGAAATTATGTCTGTTTGCCTTTGTAAGATATATATTGTTCTTGGAGAATTCTATCTTACTTTTTGAATGCCTAGTTCAAAGCATAGGGATGAAGATTTTTAAAAAGTGTCTAACAAATGTTTCTTTACTGATTGAAAAATGTTTTGGTTTCTTTTTATGAGGGCCATAAGAAAAATTGGCAAACATGCTATGGGGTAGGAAGGGGATGGATAAAGAAGAGCATATTCACACCTTCAGGGAGGGGAAGATGTAAATCAGAAGAGATCCAAAAATCAGATCTCTATTCCTCAGAGTTAAGGATGCCTCTTTGGGTGTTTTCGTAAGTGTCATGCAAATAGGAGGCAGAATTTCAAATAGTTTGTGTTGCTATGTACCCATTGACCCACATGCCATTTTTGCACAGTTTCTGTAACAGAGTGAAATGCTTAGGCTCTCTGATTCCATCTTATCCCAGTCTGCTTTGTTCCTGTGGCTTTCAGCCCAGTAGCTCCTACTTTGGATGTGCTAATCATTAAAGGAATTCTGCTTGGGACTTGGGTTTTACACACAAACAGCCCCTCCCATTTTCCCTTCCTTGATATAAAAGCCTGAACTCTGTACTTTTCTTAAAATGGATTTTTAAAAATATGGAACCACTCAGAGCCCCCATCTTGGTCGGCACCGTCTCCTTCACTAAACATTTCCTGACTCCAAACTCTGACGTTTTGAGTTTTGGCATGTGGAATCATTGGACACAAGTACTTTGTACGAGTAACATTTTGATTTAAAATAAGAAATAAAAGTATACTAAAACCAAGGACAAAACAATGAACAAATGACACTGAGTTGAGAATGAGTTTATTTTTATGCAAACACCATTTTTTAAGAACTAGATGTCACTTTCTTAAAATAGATAGCAATAGTAATAGACTGTTGTCATATGTCGGAATCCATTTTGACGTTCGGAATCCATTATGAGCAGAGGACAAAATATTCTTTGGGGGTGGGGGTGGAGGTGGAGGGAATAAACCACACCAGAAGAGATGGTGGGGAAAAAGAAAGAGGTTACTTAATAAAGTCCTAACTGAACTCAGACTTTTTTTTGTAAGTTACTAATGTCTTATAAAATGATTTGCTAATAGCCTTGTAAAAAGTATAAAAGTTTTGCATGTGAATAGGGCACTAACTAAAAGACTCCACACACTTTTTTAGGTGGTAGAAAACAAGTCAGGAAAACAGGAATATTAGAACAAATAACATATAGGCTGATGATGAAATTGAGTATAGATGTGTTTTTTTTTGATATTCTAACTAGACTTAGACTCAAAAGTTAATGAGTGGACATAGATTATGCTATTTTTTCCTAAAATTTGCCTATAATTAGGATATGCCACCACTTAGCGTCAGTTCCTTGTGGTTACATCAAACATACAAAGTAATAGAGATGAACAAACATCCCTAATGAATTATTCTTAAGTGCTAAGCAGAGACATTTAAAAGGGAAGCATGTAACCACAGGAAATAAGATTGGAAAGAAAATGTTCACTTCAATCCTCTGTACTCCACAACTGACATCAGTTTAATCCAATCCCGGTATGATTCCCAGGCTAGAGGAGTGTTTCTGGAAGAACCCAAGGCTCCTTCAAGACACAGCCTGCTATAGCTTTTTTCGGTTTCAATCTCCCACAGTTTCTCTTCTGTACTTAGCAACTCTTGAGGGACTTCACCTGATTATAACTTAATCAAAGAACCAGTTTCAGTTTGCCCTTGGATGATGCTTCCATTGCGCCAAGTTCCTGAGAACAGCTAGTTCTGCTTGTCTGCTGTCGGCTCTTGCTTTTTCTGAGGACACAGGTGCCAAAGAAATGAGAAAAAAAAATTGCACAGAAGCATGATGGCTTGTGGGAAACATTGTGAACGTCTTTCCCCAATAAAAAAAGGTTCTCACTATTTGTACTTGCATGCTTCACTATCTCCCTTTGCTCTGGGTAATACTGATAAAAATCAGTATTAAATTTAAAAAACAAGGTTATGAATTGGCCTGTTAACAGGCTTTGAAGGCAATTAAAAGGGAGGATCAACAAATCACATAAACAATCGTAATGACTTCGAAATAATGGCATTTCAAGTATCATACACAAATCTCCTAGAGATTTGCAACATCACCACCACCTTCAATATAGGTAAAGGATAGAACCTTCCTTATGTTAAATCATTCTTTCTACTTCCATAAAAGTTACAATTCTAAATGAGAGAAACACTTCGGTAAAGAAAAGAACACAGACATAAAGTGATGCCACTAGAAATTGAATCGGTTCTATGTTTAACTTTTGTCATATACAACCATTTCTTTAGTTAAGGAATTCCATTTGAAAATGCTCATCACTATTATTCATATCCCTGGGTAAGTAAAGTTTCTTGGCTCTCCCTTGAGCTTTATATTGGGAAATATCAGACCTTGCTTCAATCAAAGCAGATGCCACACAGTACGACCATGGCCCATGTTTCCTGCTTCTACATCTTATCTCCAGTTAGTCCTTGATTTGTAAAGTCTGTTTTTGCTTCAAGAAATCATGTCCATTCTTCAACAACCAGCTTAAAATATTATCTGCTTCGTCATAGACGTATCTCTTCTTGAGTCTGAGAAACTTACAATTTTTTTTAGCTAGATAAATTATTTTCAGAAAAGACACATTTCCTAAATTCACTTTATGCCCTGTATCTAAGTTTTGTCCAATAATATAAAAGCAGAATTATGTGGAGATTCTTTCAAAGAGCTGACTTAAATGGTAGGTATTCACCTTTTGTTTTTCTTCCTTCTGGCTGTGTGGAGTGTTTTGGTACTTTGATCTGGACTAGGTAGAAATTGCACCATTTCAGTTTTGTGCCTTTTATTTTATACAATGAAATATTTTGTACATGTGGATACACAATTAAATGAATTTAATGTAATTGTAATAAAAAAGAAAGGTTTGACAAATTTCTAAGTAAATGTCCATTCTTCATGTTAGAAAGTATGTGCCTGGTTCCGAGGGAAACTTAATATGGAATATGCTATTATCATAGAACAACTATCTTAAATACTTCATCTAAAATGAACATAATGTATTAAATTTTAAATAGTATAAAGAAAGCTATTCAGAAATAAATGCTACAGGTTGCCTAAAGAGGAAAGAAATATTTAAGAGACTTTATTACACTAAAAATAAGATTAAAATAAGAATCCAGAATTATGGCACAATAGTTATCTGGCTCCCTCACAAACTGGAACATGAATAATTAAAGCGAATTTGTCAAAGATTTCCCCAAACTTCTTGAAACTTTACAAAGAATCACTAAATGTGTCAGGTATTTGGGGGGGCGGGGGGAAGAAACTTTTAACATTCCAAGTAACAGATGTCAGAACTCATGGATATCTAAATATTCATAACTGAGGCAAAATTACGTGTTGTTCAGTGGAGGAGGCATGGGGATATAGGTACAAAGCCATGAATTTTAGGTCTCAGTTTGTCACAATATGTAACTGCAAGCTTTCTCTTATTTGTAATATAATAAGAACTTAAGTGTTTAATATAACACTTCTTACATAAAAAGCATCATTGCAAACTCTTAGCATCACTAAATATTTTAATTCTTATAAGTGCCCAGCAAAATAGGTATGATAATCACGAATTCTCAGATGATGAAGATGAGGCACAGAAAGATTACGTCATGTGTCAAAGATGATACAGTTAGGGCATAAAGCTATCAGGATCAGAATCTAGGCAGACTGTCTCCAAATCTGAACTTTTGCCCACTACTATATACCGTCTCAAAACGAAAATTATGAAAAGGATACTAACCTTACACAATGGTTGTACTAAGTGAAATTATGCATGCAAAATGCTTTGTAAACTTTAAAAGCCTAAACGAATGCAATATGCATAGAAAAGTACATGGGTATGTACATAGGATACCATTTCAGTTTTGAAATCGTACCATTTCATGAAGAATAAGGAAGAATAAGGAAGGATAAGAAGAATGAAGAATAAGGAAGGAGCAACTGAAATGATTTAGTGCAATCACTGGTCACTGGAATAGAGATGATGACACTACTACTACTACTAATTCTTTAAAAGCATCATGATTTAGAGGGAAAATGAGTTCAGTTTTGGATTCAGTGACTTCGGGGAGCCACAAAGACACCACAGAGAGATGTCCGGCAGGCAGCTTCAAAACTGGTGTTTGCAGTCTAGAGCAAAATGTTGGATTTTGAGATGTTGATTTGCGAACAATCTACATTAGAGAGATGGCCAAAATGTAAAAGCAGAAGAGCTTTCTGAGAAAGAGCAGGGAAGAAATGACAGAAGTCCAGGTTAACACCTGAGGAAATATGTACACTGTAGCAGAAACAAGAGGAAAAGGTGACTGTGAAGGAATCAGGGAGTCATGGCTGATAGAACAAAGAATGGAGTGATGGAAAACCTGAGGAAAGAAAGTCAAACTGAACAAGATCAAGAGAGTTCCAGAGTAGGTGCAGAGATCTAAAAGTCAGTGATGGCCTTGGAAACCAGAGTTTTCCAATTGTGGAGAGGGTAGCAGGAAACTGACAAGGGTCTGAGAGGTGAATGGAGTATGAGAAAGGAGGGTTAGCCCATATAACTACATAATAAAGATTGGCCAAAGATAGGGAAAAATCAATAAAACAGCAATTAGCTTCAAAGGTGAGTAATCTATTTCTTCATTTTTAAAATGTGTGTTTGAAAGCAATGTTTTTAAATTTTTTAATATTTTCTCAGATTCTTTTCCTGGTATTTTATTATAATTATCAAAATAATTAAAACATATGTGTACCAAAATCACGGTAAAAAGAACTACCTCCACTCTAATGCTTATTGTTGATATTGCATGTTTAGCCACAGTATAAAAAGGAGATATTTATTATTTTATTTAAGTATAATTTGTAAACGAAACAACTAAGGTATCACTAACACATATCATCAAATTGCAGAGGAGGTATTTCTTGGTATAAAATATGCTGCCGGTCAGAGAACAGCAAATTTTCTGCTAATTAAAAATTCAAAAATTCTGCTTTTCTACGTGTAAGTCATAATAATTATATCTGCCTCTTCCAATTCATCTTTCCAAGACCAAATAAGGTATCACTTATGAAAATATACCTAACTCACAAGAAAACAAGGATTTTGTGTACCCAAGATTACACAGATTGAAAGTATGATTTTAGGAAACAAAATTGTTTATACAAATGAGTTTCAACATATTAAATGGTAATGTATATAATGATTACATTATTTTCTTTTCCAAGAAAATGATGTTCATAATATACATATCATAATATAGTGATATTAGACCTTTTTCCAATTTAAACATGGTCTTAAATTCAACTGATTAAAAAATGAACAAATATCCTTGTCTTTAACTCAAAAACTAATGGGTGTCTACAGGAAGGAAAATTAGAATTTAAAAGTTTCAGGTCTTTATCTTAAGTTGTCCAGCCTTTGAGGTCATATTTTCTGAGGCAACTCTTGCCCTCATTTAGTCAGGGGCAGCATATATTGACAAGGGAAGGAGAAAAAAGTGATGAAGAATGAAAGAACTAAGTTGGAAGTAAGCTGGCAGTTACTGAGACTTTTTTTTTTTTCACTTTCAAAACATTTAAAAGTTAACTCTGTTCATTTTTAGCTACTAAAGAAATATTTTCCAAGGGCAGAAGAACTCTCATCAATGCCACTGCTAGGAAGAACATGAGACTAAAGTCTTTGTTTTATTTTACACAATGGAACATTTATGTAGTTACATGGGAATGGCTGAACCTGGACGAAAATCTTACCTGTCTATCCTCAAAGTAGAATCTACAGATAACACCAGAAACTGAAATGATTATCTTTGAGATACTATTTTGAGATAAACAGAATCTAGTGGACAACACCTAAGCAGAAGTTCTAGAAGTGACAACAGATAATAGAGTGTTTCTCAATCTTTTTGTCATGACTGCCCCTGTACCCACCCTCACCTACTACACATACACACACACTCAGGAGCCTTTTTAGACATTTTTTTTCCTAATTGCTTTCACCCCATGAAATTTAAATGCTACAGCTCTGTAGCATGTGTGTTTATATGCTGTTATGCCCTGGAGAGCAATAACTGCTGTAATATTTAAGATTATGTTTTTGCCCTCCCTTAACAATCTATTTTAATCCCCACTGGTGGTGATATCACCCCCCATAGACAACGCATGAATAAGGGATGTTTATGAAACCATGAAAATATCTAGGTTGCTGAAATTGGGGGCCTATATTATTGCTCTATGTATAGAAGGCACATGCTGTGTGTATTGGGTTAGTCAAGGAATTGGCTCGTTCCACATCTTCCAAGAGCACATAAAGGGAGCTGATGTGGTCCATGTGCTCAAGACCCCAAAGATTCTGTTCCCATCATGCTCCCTTTAGCAGCTATCAGAAAAGTCTGCTATCAGAAAAGTCTGCTTCAAAAATGTTGGGATTGACTAACAAATATCATAACCAAAGCTTTGCAACTTTGCAAGCGAAAGGACATATTAGGCTGTTTTTATTTATTCTGTCAATATTTGTTTGGTCTCATTTATAGGAAACTCCATATACAGAAGGCATTTAAAAGTATCCCAATTAAAAGACAGAGAAAGACAGAGAGAGAGAGATTCCTATTAGTTCTCAGAGTAGCTTTCAGAAGACTCTTACTAAAGTAAATAAAATACCTTTTAAAATTCAATAAATGGATTTTTCAAAATGTACTAGGGTTGTAAATATTTATTTGCTCAACAAGTAATAATTAAGTTCTTGTGTCATACTACTATTTTAAAGTCTATAGCTAGGCATAAAATAAGCTGATCCTTAAAGAAAAAATATTAAGTGCACAGCATTTTTACATTATAATAAAGAGTAAAGAGAATAAAGTACAAAATATGGAATGAATTTTAACCACACAATATAATTAATATTTTTAATTAAACTATACAAAATAATCCACAATATCTCGATGTCTTCTTGTTTGTGGAAAGGTGTTATTAAGGCTGACTTAGGTCAGAAGGAGAGATTATAAAAATAACTCAGCATAACAACTTCACAATACATTTACTACACACCTTACCAATTTGTTATCAAGTATAACATGAAATTTTAACTCACAGCACATATATAATGAAGCATAATGTACACATGATTAAAGTATTGAAAGGGGGTGGTTTATCTAGATTTTCAAACTTTTATTTTGTCATTTCATCTTTCCATCACAAAATGGTCATCTCAGAACATCTCAAAATGGAACCTCTGAATAATAATGGTTTCACCTGTGTTGGTGAATCTCAAACACCTATCATTTGTTTTTATTACAAGTAATTCATAAGGATCTATTAGACAATGGTGTGTAAATAAGTTGCAATGTTTCTGGTTTGTTTCTCCCAAGCTGTAAAATTCCTGTATAAAAACTGAGATTTGACATATATTTTTAAGGTAAATAGTAATATGTTTTCAGTTAATTGTTGATAGATTTTCTAAATGTATTTTTAAAGGGGAGATAAATATTATATTGTTGGCATTTCTACTATATATTTATGAACTGTTTATGCTTTAAAAGTTATACTATTATTTTTTTTATATTTGTAATTTATGCTTCTACGGGTACAACTTACTTTAAGCAACTTACTTATATGACAGGTTTTCATGACAGACAAATGAGGTGGTAACTGCACTATACTACAGAATTCTTTAAAATAGCACATTTTTTCAACTGCAACACAAGGTATTCAGTTTACAAACTCTGCATTGAAGACAACTTTTCCAAATGATAGTTACCTAACAATGTGAGTCATACAGCTATTCCCCACTTTTCACAAGCTCTAGTTACGCCACTTCATTTTTATGAGAGACTTATGTCAGTTCCTGTTTCCACAAACTAAATATGAAGGGAATTTTTATTTTTACAAACAAACTGAAAAAAACGCAAAAGCAAAACTAGTGCTCAACATTTGTTTTGCAGCTAGCTGTTACGGGGCAACCTGCCCACCTAGCAATGAGTATATACCCAACCCCCAAGCTCCTTCCCCATGAACTATGCTCAGGAGCTCAGCACCAAGTCACTAAAGCTCTGAACTGTGTCTGACCATCTGTGCTTTATCGAGATTTATTTTGTGCAGCTGTTAGCGAGATGTGTTCTAAGGTATCAGAAAACTCTAACAGAGCCCATAAGGGTGGCATGCTTAGCGTAAAATTGGACGTAACTAAGCATATGTGGTATGATTTGGTAGGTGATTTTGGGTCTCGGAATGCTCAAAAATGTTTCCACATGCATTAATGGTAACTGCTTCTTCACTTTACACTATTTCTGTTTATGAAAGGTTTCACAGGAATGTTCTACTTTCGGAGAGCGGGGAAAACCTCTACCTGTACTAATTTATACAGGTGCCAAAAAAATGCATACACATTTTAAGAAAGGAAAAGTATTAAAATTGTGATACTCAATATATACCAACAACAAAAGGTGAATACACGTCACGTTTGAGTTTTGCAATTACCAGAGGTACTCCAAGTGGTTACCACCAGCGTCCAGACACTTCTGATTACGGCGAACTACTGCTTGAGCAACGTTGACCAAAGTGTTCACTTTTATACATTTTTTGGCTACCCTAGTATTTTTTAAACTGCTTACATCAAGTACCTGGATATTTTTTTTTTGAGTTATGAAATGAAATGCAGAGGTTGATTCAAACTTGCACATGCAAAGAAACACATCTCTTATATGATCCACATAGAAGGAAAAAAACAGTGTTATTTGATTATCTAGGATTCATAGAATACCACACAATATGAAATTTGGTTTATTGTTTTCCTCTTTGATTCAGGGACATGTATGGTCAGAGATTTGCCAATCTTAGCTTTCATTTCAGGTACAATAAAAATATTGGTTTGCATGGAATAGTGTGTTTTGGAGGCAAACATAGCTGAGTTCAAATTCTGGCTCCTGTATTAATCCAAACAAGCTACTTCAACTTTTATTTTCCTCATATGTGAAATGAAGGTCACCATTCCTACTTTTCAGGGTTGCAACTCAGGTTTAAGTAAGACAGAATATGGAAAGCCCTAAACAAGCAGGGCAGTTGTTCAAGGTAGTGTAGCTCTTGTTAGAAGAGTAAGAACGAAGACTGTCACATTAAGGCAAGTCGCCCAAATAATCTGTATTTCCCTAAAATCCTCAAGGAAAACATATTCCCCAAGAGAAACCTATGTCTCCTAGTGAAAAAGAAATATGACTATATTTTCTGAGGAACTTGGAAAAGTCTCTCTACTATTAACGGAGATGCATGTGTACAGTTCACCTTCCTGCTTTGTCTCGGGGTGGTTCGAGCTGAGGGTGGAGAGGGAAGGACTCAGATAATGACCTAAAGTCGGTAGCAGAGAAATTCATCTAAATGTGGAGTCTCCTGTTGGCAAGTTGCTCAGGAGGAACACTGTCAGAGCAGAATATTGGAGTTTAGAGCACTGACGACCACATTCCAAGAGATGACAGCCACACAGGTCACCAGCTATGGCAATATATAATCAATCACATGTTATATCCTCTGATTATAATAAAAGGCTCCCTCCAGCCTGCTTGAATAACACTGGAAGAGACAACTATTCACCCTTTGAGATAAAATAGACTGATCAATTCTTTTTTGGAAGAAATATCTGTGAGTTTCTTGGTAACCTCTGGAAGCCTATGGACAGTTCTAAGAGGCTGTGAGACAAAAAGTAAAACTTACTACATAGTGAAACTGGAGAAGAGGGAATCAGTGAAGGTAAGAAATGATTCAAAAGCCGAACACCATAGCAGAAACATTGTGAAGTACAAAGAAAACTCATGCCATGGAACAGGTGGGGGAGAGGGGTATGCTATTCATGTACTGGCTTCTCATTTAGGGAGATTCCACCAGTCTGACGAGGTTATCAATCAGGTGGGTATCTGACTGGATCAGGAAAGCTTAACTGAAGGTGCAATACGAAATTAGGAATTCAGGGATAGGGATAATACCCGTTGTACATTAACTGATTTTTACTCACATCTTCCATGATAGCATCCTATTTTTTTCTCCTTAGGAAGATGAGCAATTTGATAGAGGACCCTGAACCTAGCTGACACCCTGGATTTAGAGGAATCTTTTGAGGGACACTGAAGCTCATGATTAGGAAGTGAGGCTTTGGAGTTCTTCCAAAATACTAGGTAATAAAGTAATAAAGAAGGTTTGACGAAATTTCTACATTTCTAAATAATGTTAAAGTACCTCCAGTCTATACACTCAGTCATGTATAACTCAACATGGAGCTGGAGGGGTTTATATACTAGGAGTTTCCTTGTAATCCAGGGCTACATGGATATTGAGTCCATTCAGTGGTATATAATGAAACATTATTTAATATGTAAAATATACATTATAATTGCATATAGTACATTTATATACACATTGTGTGTGTGTGTGTGTGTGTGTGTGTGTGTGTGTGTGTAATGGTAGCCTAAGAGCAAAAAAAATCAAATATTAATTTCAGAGACAACTGTGCTCTTTTCACTGGGAATAATTCTAAGATCCAGGCCTACTTTATAGGTTTGTTACATTAGGAAACCCACTGTGCAGCCTCTAAGTTGAAAGTTCTATGTCTGATTATCTCATCTTGAGGAAATAGAAATGAAAAGAAAATCAAGCACCTTCCTGTGCATGGGAATTGTCTTTCTTTATGATGATATGCTTATACAACTTCTTTAGGAGAAAGGTCAACACCCTAGATGGTAGGTTTGGGTTTAAAATCCATATGTAACATATGAGAGATAATATTGCACTGGTTAGAATATCCTGCAAAGAAAAACAATCCTATTTTCCCAGCAAGTCTCTCTAATGAAAAGAAACAATTGAATCAATAGTAGTAATTCATGTAGTATTTCTCTGATGGGGTTTTACAGAAATAAACTAAAGAGAGAAAAGTTCCTGCTTCTGTTGTAAAAGGCTTTGAGACAAAGGACCAGAGAGCAGTACACCTTGTTAGACGGGTATAGACTGGGGTGCTGCAGTGGGTGTCACCGTACTGCTTTAACTCTTTCTTTGGAACTTCAGTAGGAGGTCAGCCCAGCTCAATGGTAGTTCAGAAGGAGTCATTAACTCCACACCCGTTGACAACCATTGACAACCACACATATCCTCCAAGAAGAACTGTAGGAACCTTACAAGCATCCTACCCTGAGACTAACGCTGAGAAGAATTAAAGAAAGTTGGGTTCAGTTGCTTCTTTTTTCCTCTCAACATCCAGATTATTGGTAGATCCTTTTCCTATTTGTAAACAGGTGTGATGTATTCAATTTGGCCACAATGAGAGTAAAATATGGATAAGTTACATCAGAAACATTCTCTAGTAAGTTAAGATGAAGTTTCTCTAACGTGACTCTTCTCCCTGGTTATAAGCAACAAGGATTTAGACGTGCTGCTGTGAAAATTAACCTGACAGAAAGAACATTTCCAGTACTAAGGAGGGCATTTAAATCACATGCGGAAAGGACAAGAGATTCCATCACTCCAGTGCTTCTCTCATAGTCTGGATATCTCTGTGGCCCAACTTTCGTTTTTCCATTACCCTCCATCAGTGGATCTCTATGTTGTATCCCCACAAATTAAAATCACTTGGTGAGATTTTTTAAAAGCCCGACTGCCAAAGCCTCACGCTCAATGGCTGTAGCTCGACTGGTTGTGTGCAGCTCAAGCTTCAGCATTATAAAGCTCTCCAGGTAATTACAGCAGCACTCCCTTAACTCTTAGCACAATATCGTACCGATGGTAAGTTCTCATTAAATGCCAGCTAACATTGGTTATCAGTGTGCTGTAAATCAAATCAGGGCCATTACTTTTAAGTCTATGCCATTTAAAATAGATGCTATTTGTGTCTCTGAGCATTTTAACAGGGCTTCAAGCCATTTTACAACTGCTCCTATTGAGAATTATGCAGTTTTTCACAGCTCAGTTTTATAGACCTCTACTAGTCATGTTACGTTCTGTAAACTTGCCTCAACAAGCTAAGAGAAAATGCCAAAAATTAGCACTCCCACTGTTCTGGAGAGTGCATTTTGTCTTCTTATAACTGCTTCAATTCCAGCACTTAGCAGGAAGACATTTAAATTTTTATTGTATTCCTATCTATCAAAAAGAAGAAGACTTTACAAGTTTGACACAAAACAATCACAGATGGAAGACTGCAGTAAGATCACACATTTACATTCAAGTATAACGTAGCTATCACTAAATGCAGACTGACATTTCGGACAAAATCCATCCAACATCCCCTGTGGCTTTAGGGAGAATGTAACATATTCATTAAAGAATGTCCCACAGAATTTCAAACGTCAAAATACAATATAATCATACTGAGAAAATCCTTCATATTTAGTAATGGAAATTTCAAAATACTGCTGAGAGAGAAAATTGCCAGTTTGTAATTATGCCTCTTTCTCTACAGGTATCACTCATTATAGAAACTAGAATAACACCATGGTAATAAGAGTCCTAAACAAGAAAGTAGTAAAACATATTGATGACCCACATTATGAACAAAAAACTGTTTGCTCTCTGGTCATGATTTTGGTTTGTTTATAAATAGAGGAAACAATATATGATATGCAGAAAAGGCTTCTGATTTAAATTTTATCTATTGATAAAAATGTATTTGAAAGTGCTTCTCCATACCAGTCAGGCAAATTCCAAGGGCAGCTCCATTCCTATCTGCCCTGTTTGCTACAGGAAGTCCAAGCCCAGACCCCTGGCCATTCACTGACAGGTGGACTTAACCACATACCGTTTTATATCCCATCTGCCCTTTTCTTCCTCCTACTATGCCCTCTGCAATTTCTGTCCTGTAACTGAAGAAGTTTCTATATCTCTGACATCCTTATGCAATTCTCTCTTCCCTAACCTTACGAATAACCTGAAAATAGTTTTAAAATTCCAAAGCCCAGGTTATGACCAAGACCAACTCAACCAACAACTCCTAGTATCTTTTGTAACTCCCCAGGTCATTCAATGTGCAATTTCGAGAACCAGTTGATTTATTGGTTCAATATGAGTTATTTTCTAATACTTTCAAAAACGCTTTCCTCTTTTTGAGAGATTTCTGACAAAACTCCAAACCTCGATCAACCATGGCCTTCTAGAAAAAAAGTCACATATCCAAAATGGTGATTCAATTTATAGTCTTGATTACAATTCTCAAATGAGCATTCGATATTACCTAGATATCCTACTATGGTTCCCTAGTATCTCCACACCTGGAGATGTCCATTTCATGCTTCTCCTTTTTGTCTCAAATGCTGCTTACTCCTTCCACTCTCTAATGATGACCTCGCGGAGAATATAAAAGCTATCAGGCATGAACCTCTTTACCCTCACACAAATCCACTTACAACCAACCCGCACCTGTGTCCAGAAATTGACATGGAAACAATGAGTTTAACGTGAATGAATAAATGAATGAACGAGCAAACAAATCAATGTGTCCCATTGATTCCAGATTATTTCTGACATTTCAGTTTATGCATTACCATCTGATGTCATGAGGAACGTGTGTTTTATGATTACAACATGTGTTTTCCGTTTTCTGGACTGCTGTGCTGTATTATAGTAGTGAAACATTGCGAGTTTTATTGATTTGACTCTGCTAGTTTAATATATTTTCAATGAGAAATTTAAATCATTTATGTTTTGAGATATACCCAGAGAGTTATATGCAACATTAAAATACCAAATCGAGTAAAGGTGTACTCACTTAGATAATGTTCTTCTAAAACACTATATCCCCAAGAGGAAGAAGAAAATGACAACCGAGAAAGCAAAGCTTCCAGTGCCAAGAATAACTCTTACTTTAGTTCAAAGGCCTTCTGAACAAGTGGAATACGAACATCACAGTATCTAAAGTGATTCAGGTCACTCTGCATTTGAATCTCTATCTATGTATACGGTGAAATTAAAGGAGATGATATAATACCAAAACGGGGAGAGGGGGAATAAAAAACTTCCTTTGAAACAAAACTGGCAACAAGGTCTCAATTCAATAAGATTGAAGTCCTCACCAAAAAACAACAACAACAAAAAACAACAACAACAAAACAAAAAAAAACACAATAGAACAAAATAAAAAACAAAAACAAAAGTTGTTTTAAAGTTACTAAATAAGACATCTGATTGCATGACAGTGAAGAAAATATTTTGAGTTAGCAGTCCAGTGTAACTTTCTCCTTTGCACTGTTCCGCCTATGATAGGGTTACAAAGAGCTTTCTGAAAAGCCAGAAATTTTTTCACACACACGAAAAAGACTTGCAACTCAATGACATTTCTTAAAATTCCATTCTGCTTTGTCTGCCAATGTATTAAATCAACAAGATATGTGCTTAGTAATTAGATTTTAGTTTATGCTTTACTTGATATTTTAAGATATCAAGTAAAATATTTAAAACATTTAAAAATGTTTGTTTCTGTTTATATTTTAAAATAAATACTTAGTTGCTCCTCTTTCTCTACAATTTCAAGCAGTCTTAATTAAAGAAAAAAATTCTATCAATGCCATTATCCTGGTATTATATGGAACTAAACTGCAGGATCAGTAGTGGTGGTTTTTCCTAGTACTGTGATCACTGGACCTAGTCTCTCATTTGCCTGTCTAACCACATCTCTTTACAGCAATTCCTGAGGGGTCATATGATGAGGCCATGTGACAATTCCCTCTGCCTCAGATGATTGGATTAGGAAAGGATAGCACTTCCATTATCACCAGATAACCACCAGCAAACTGGGCATAATACATCTCTAGCTCCATTTTTTTTCTTTGAATTGCTTTAGCAGTTAATCTACATGTGATTAACATGTATTCACTGAGGTCATCCTATGTGTAAAGCAGATGTTTTTCATTTTATATTTATTTTTAACCATCAGTTAAACATTATTAAACAACCAATGGTTATAAAAAGTATCAAAGACATATCCATATAGGTTATCAACAATAACATATCTTACTTGTTCTAATCTATATCATTTCAGTTATATTAAGAGAGAAAAAATAAACCATAAAACCATTTAACTATCAATGTCAGATCTTTCTTACTGAAGAGTTCATGATATTTTAAAGTGACTGAAAACCACATTTTTCATTAAACCAATCAATGAATGACCTTTAAATTGATTTCTTTAGGCCCCAATTTTTTCATTTATTTTAAGTTTAATATTTCCAAGTTAATCTCACTCCATTGCTTCAGCCCTCTCCTACGTAAACTTTCACTGATTCAATTGCATGGCTTTCTTGTGCCTTTCTATTCTGAGTCTGGCTGGCTGAAGCCACTCATAAATTTCAGCAACAATCTCCTCATCTAGTTTCCCCATACTGACATGATATTCTCTGATCTCATCACTGTATCTGGTGCATGTAGGAGCATAAAGATATTTGTCTGTTTATTTGTCTGTATTTCCTTTTGAGTTTTGAGACCTTGAGGACAAGAACTATTTTCAACTCAGAATATCCACCACTTAGCAATACCTGGTACGTAGCAGATACATATAAACGTCTGAAGTGTGAAGGAACTTTATAAATTGTGTTACATTTTAGAATGTATTATAAATACACTAAATTTATAGTTTAAATTGATAAATATCTCAAATTCACTAATTTTTAAATTGAACTTGCCTTAAATCAATTTAACCTCTCTCTCTCTCTCTCTCTCTCTCTCTCTCTCTCTCTCTCTCAATTCTGTGTACAGGTATGTCAGAAAAAAACACATTAAGTGTTATCCAATGCTTACACAGATTCATGCACAGATGCCATATAATACGATACATAATAAATGCTAACTAATCAATATGTTATTGGCTCATCCTAGAAATGAAAACTAGTTGAGGCAACTCAGATCTCTTCTCACAGGAATGCTAAGTAAGGTGTTTTCACAGCAACATTCAGCAAATGTCACAGCAAATTAAATGGAAAAAAAAGTAATATTTACTCTTGGTGAGACTGACTGAAGAAATGACTTAATTTGCCACATAGTATCAACTGGAAAAATGTCATTTGATTTTTTAACAAATACTTATTACTTTTCTGTTATTTTAAAGAGGAAATAAACATTTTAAGAAACTTCTATGTTAAACAATGTAACATCAGACAAGATGCTAAAGAAACATTCTTAGATGGATTTGGAAAGGCAGCATTATGGAACCATATATTTAAGAGAATAACTAATAATATTAAAAATAGTAGTAGTAAATTTAATTTAAAATTAAATTTATATTGAAATACAAGTTAACTAAGAGCTATGTGCCTGGGAATATCATGAGTCTTGTATACGCATTAAATCATTTCACCTTTAAGACAATCCTGAGGCAGGCACCACTCCATTTTACCAATGAGCAGATACGGATATGGGCTCAAGTGATGATCAACTTACCCCTGTCATACAGATAGAAAGCTTAGATTCCCACTCAGTTTCCTTAACCATTATGCCCTACCTTTTCCCAAAAAGGTATTCATTAATTATCCTTTGGTGGCTAACCTAATAATTTTCTCAAATTGGAAATCAGAAAAAACCACCAACCAGCTGCTGTCATTGTCTAGTTTGTACAAAGTTGGGCAAGTCCCTTTGCCTCTCCCAATTGCAGTTTTAGCACAACAGGATTTGTAATGTCCACCTAGCATATTTCAGTATCTGTCTAACTTTCACCCGTGGTCTCTTTTGAACTAAGGTACAGTATAAAGAAAAAAAACTTTATGAAGATTAAGTAAGATGATGCATATGAAAGTGTTTGAGAACGTACAGAAATGATGTGTCAATAAATAAACTCTCTTATGTTCAGTGATATAAAAATATAAAAATAATGTCGCCATCCCTGCTTCCCTCTTCTATATTTGATACTTTCATATAATTATATGACAGAAGAGTAGGAAATATAAGTTTATTTATTCATTACCAATTAAAATAGCAAATCAAAAAATTCACAGTGAATATTCCTCTGATTTAACCACAGTAAAATAATTTTTTGAAACTCAGGAGTATGTAAAACTAAACAAAACAAATCAGCCAAACTGATATCATTCTGAGAAAATCTATTATTTATCTTAATAATTTTCAATAATAGAACACATACTTAAATACCTGACAAATTTATGTAAATATGGTTTAATTTAAAAACTGCAAATATGTGTTATTTTTTTCCTTCTTTTAACTCACTCTTTCTCTACTAGGGAGAAATAAAATTAAAATTCCAGAAAGCTAAGAAGTTGAAAAATGCCTAAAACATGAGCAAACAACCAGGTTGCTCCTCAGTCTTGAATTTCTTAAATTGATCTTTTTAAATATTAATTTTTATATGCCACTTGAAAAAAAATTACTTTGCTTAAAACTACAACTGGTGATTGCAGCTAATGAACTACAGCTGAAAATATTATAAGGTAATATTATACATACATATATATATATATATATATATATATATATATATATATATATATATAACTAATATCCTTTTCCAAGAAAATGTCAAAGCCTTGTGATGTGTCAGATTACTGTGCTACTTGTTACTAGTTCCTGGAGATATAATTGTGAATAAGATACAGATGACCTCTATTTTTCACTGAGTTTTAATTTCATCAAGGGAATCATGCATGTGATAGTTTTTCTAATGTAATTTGGTTAAGTGCCGTGAAAGTTAAGTATACACTGCTATAAAAATGTCTAAAAGGAAAACTAGCATCATTGGGGGCTTTAGGAAAGCCCTCCCTAAGGAAATGAGCCTTGTAGGTGAAGGATGTGGTCGGGAAAGGGAGGGAGTGTTGGAGTGGGATATTCCAAGAGGGAGAATGGCAAGAAGTAGAGAGTTCAGAGTAGAAGGAGGTTGGTACATTCAATGACCTGAAAGAAGGCTTGTTTGGCTGGAGCAGAAGAATCAACAGGGAGACCCATGAGAGCTGATTCCTGTGAGGCTTATGGGTCAGCCAGAGGACACTGTAATCCCTGAAGCCAATAAACAGGACAGTGACACGACCAGAAAATGGACCAAATATATAGCTCATGAGGAAATATGAAATCTCATAAAACAATATGAATAATAAGAAATTAGAGCCATTTGGAGATTATTGATTTTAAAGTTGGTAGAGAAATGCAAGATTTACTTAATGTACTGAGATACAAGGAATACAAAAAAAAATGGTGCTGTATTAGAGCTAAGCATTAGAAGTCATTTGTTTCAAGGACAAAAGTCAGAATAAAACTTCAAAAGATCTCTGAGTCCTATATCAAAATTATATCTGATACCACAAATACAGTCAATTTATGGGCCTTATAGAAAGAGATGCTAGAAATATATTGATTGATCATGTTACTGTTGAAAGTTCCATGGTAAGAATTTCCAAAATAGAATAGATGTTCAGTCTACCCTAGGTTGAATATATACAGTTAATAGGATATTAATATAAATATTTCACAAAGTTTATGTAGTTCCTGAACGTCTGTCAACACCCAAGTAGCCCTTGATCTCTTTATACCCTCAGGGAAAATACTGACCAAGACTCAGGAAAGAGTTCTCATTAGAAACTTTCATCATTCCTTCCGTATGTGAAAGTTATCAATGTTAAATTAACTAGTACCATTAAGTCTGCCATCTGCAAACAGTTACTTTTTACACTGATGCTTTCCTGAAGGCTCTGTTGTACTCTACAGGCTAGAACTGTCTTCAACAAAGAAGGACAGTTTCAGGAACAGGAGCCTAGTAGGTACTTCAAACTACTGAACTCTGGACTCTTACGCGCCTGAGTGTTAAATTTATCCAGGTAGTCATACATTTAATAGTTTTTCACAACTTCCAAACTAAAGCAACAGACTGAGTCATATTTCTAGAATTTTCAGATGCAGTGGGCCTCAAGAATTAATTATTTAGGACTGACTGCATGGACTCAGAGGTCTTATTTTATTTTGATTCTCTGTTTGAAAAATGGTTTTAGTTTCCCAGTATATAAGGTAGCCCTTCGTTTTCTCCCTTAAGCTATCTATACTGTATCTATACTGTAACAACTTAATAAACTCTGCTTTTGTAAATGAAATAAAACATTTAAAAATCCTTCACTAGCCTCCCACCCCCCCAGTTCTCCTTACTTTACATGGTGACATAATTATTTCCATAGACTCCTAGAGTCCACCTTTTTATCAGAATTGAATAAAATGATTGTGCAACTAAGGCTTTACCGGAATGGCCAAATTTGTGAATGATGCTCATTGAGTCAGAGAGGACGTTACTTTTAAAGAACATAGGCTGATTTTACCTATAGATACAATGCCTCTTATGTCTGCCTGGGAAATCTGGCCTGGTGCTTGGGGGGCATGATGGTGCAGCCTACCAGGTCGGGATGGAAACTTCCTGGAGGGTTAGGAATAGTAACAAATTTTGATGATCCTAAGAGAAGAGCAGTGCACCCAATGGTACAGTCTTGCATTAGTGAGTGGTTTACTGGGCTTTGCTTTCTAACCTTGAGCTAACACAAATTGAAGCTTTTAAAACTCCAATCTGCCATTCCCTATAAAAACATCCAGAAACAAATGAATTAATTTGTAGCACTAAGGCTTTCACTGTAGAAAAGTAAGGCAGCCTCCTATATGCATTTACCAGTTTGTCTCTCTCAAGCTTAAAAGCTGGCAATATCTCCTAAAATTCACATGTTCAAATGGTCGTTGTTAACCAAATAGAACAGAAAATTGTATTGGTTGATTACTATATTTTATCATTCAAGATCCTGCAGACACCAATGATCTTTGAATACTTTTTTTTTTCTTGTACTTCTTAAAATAATTTTTTTAACCATCACAATATCCAGGGCCATTGTTTTCATATTTATAATGCAAATGTACCGGTGTACAATTACCTCAAAGAAAACCAATTACATTAGCATACTATGTTATGACATGACAATTTCTTCTTTCTTATGTTTAATGTATAAACAGTATAATAATTCAATAGACCCAGAATGATTAAATTCCAAATAATAATTTGAGGTTTTAAAAGTACTTCACTCCACTTGTCAACAATATTGAATAAAATACCAGCTATTAGACTACTTTTGCTTCATGTAGTATATTAGTATAACAATCTTAATTTAGTTTTTGTAGTTTACGCATGATAGTATAGTAAATACATACAGATGTAATTTTGTATTTTAAATCTAAACAGCCAAATCAAAATATTCTACTTGACTTATGTGTACGTAATATTATTAGGTTGGTGCAAAAGTAATTACGATTTAAAAGGTTAAAAATAATTGCAAAAACCGCGATTACTTTTGCACCAACCTAATAGTTCACACTTTAAACATCGATTGGATATGTGTTCAACCCACACTTACCCATAAAGTTGAGATAGCCTTCACCGCCAAGTGCATGAGTAATGAGTCGAATCATTTTATGAAGCTGTATTCCACGATCGATAACTGGAGTCAAAGGGGCCAGAACACTCATGTTGGTATACATTTCAGCATCCATCAACCAAAATGCCAGTGACTTATCCCCAACGAGTGCCTACAGAAGTAAAAGTCACTGAGATAAATACGAAGACTAGGTCCTAGTCAGCTCTGATTTACACTAAAATAACAAGATTGATTACACAGGGTGGAAAACAATGTAGGAGAGGTGTGTTAATTCCATTAATTTTATGTATTTTCCAATAATTTCTTTCCGTGTTAAGGTGATCTGGTAAAACATGTTAGCGATCAACACATATATTTTTAGGACTGATTTTTATTTTTAAAAGTGCTTGGTGAAAAACTCGTGATAAACCACCTATTTGTTATACCTGAGAGGATGCTTCAAATTATTTGAAATTAGAATAAATATTTATTAGAATGTTGAGCATACTAAATAGATTTTTGAAATGGTTTGCATCCCATGAATTTATTTGTTTTGAAAGAATGTAAGTTTCTAAAAAATAATTTATATGTACATGTATTTATATATATGTATTTATATATGTATATGTATTTATATATAAATGTATATGAATATAATACAGTGGACTATCCTCCCCTTCAGCAGAGGATTGACACCTTTTTTTAAAAACGTAAATTTTGCTTTCTCATTTGATTTTTCATTTAAGCTGAAATTTGTTTTACATGGAACTATAACAATTGATAAATTGGGAAAGTAACTCAGAAACATGCTGAGTAGAAGAGAGGGCTCTTAATATAATCTGAAACCATGTTTTTAACCTGGTTAAAAACAGCTAACTAATGCAAAGTGTTCTTCATTGAAAAAAATAATGTATGTATAGTGAAACATATAATACAGATTAAACTGTGATCTCATTACCCTATTATAATTATTTTCATTTTTAGAAAAACATTTTTACTTACAAACCTGTTATAATTTTGTCCTTAGTTTGAGGAACAAGAAAGAATTGGCTCAGAATATGGTTCTTGCCACAAGAATTCTCAAAGTTTGATCTGATGGTAATTGTCATCTATATTACTTGAGTTCAATTGGTTTTTGTTTTGTATTTTTTGCTTTATCAAAGCAGCCTCTTTGTTCTTTAACTTCCAGGTAAATATTTTAAAGCAAAACAGAAAAAAAATGTGTACTGTTATGGACTGAATTGTGCCCCCCCAAGGTCCAACTCATGTTGAAGTCCTAAAGGATAATGTGACTATGTTTGGTGATGAGGCCTTTAAAGAGGCAATCAAGGTTAAGTGAGGTCATAGGGCAGGCCCGAATCCAATATGAGTGGTGTTCTTATACGAAAAGACACCGAGAAGGACGGTGCACAGAGCAAGACCACATGAGAACACAGAGAGAAGACGGCCGTTTGCAAGCCTACGAGAGAGGCCTCAGAAGAAACTAAATCTGTTGACCCCTTGATCTTGTACGTTCTGCCTCCAGAACCATAAGAAATAAATTTGTCATTTAAGTTACTTTGTCTCTGGTAATTTGTTATGAAAGCCCTATCAGACTAATAATACATGTATCAATAAAATGCAGCTTCAATCTGACATATAACAGAGTTCCATATAAGTTTAGTTTGAAAATAGGTGGCTATGTAACTTTAGCAACTATTGTCACCCTAATAAAATTTAAAAATTAAAATAGGGTGGTATGTTAAAACAAGTTTGAAAACAATGCATATGAGATATAGATTTATGAAATTGTGATTAGACAGCAATATTTCTTTAAAAATTTGCCCTTTCCACTTGTTCAGAATTAATTATATTTTTATGTGTAACTGGGTATACTTCTATAATCTCTTATTCTGTTATAAAATCATTTTGATAACTTCTGTTAGATTTTTACTATGATGTATACATTTCCATATTATCCATTTCATAAATGTACATATTTATAATTTTATAAGATTTATTTGTACATTTGATTTTAGAAAGAACTAGGCAATTTGCATCTTTTTGTACATTCCCGACAATTTGTAATACAAGGTAGAATCATCTAAATCTTAAAGGATGAAATAATTCTTGGTAAATCTATAATGTTTCTGTACATTTGTGAAGACAATTTTGAAAGTAATCTATCAATTTCACCTTCAATTTGTTTATTCCTCTTATTCATTCATTCATTCATTCATATAAAATGGACATACCGTATATTGAAAGCTCAAAACATGCTACAACTGCTAAGAGCTTGTAATAGAAAGATACAATTTATGCATGTATTTTAGTTTTCACATTGTTAGGTGTTTGATGAGTGGTTTCCACCATCTTAATTAATGAAAAGAAAATTAATATTATTCATTTCTTATTTTGTTGTATTTAGTTCTGGTGTTTTTATATTCATTGGATCTGCTCTCCCGCCAATTTAAGTTGAAAAGACAGCCCTTCCATGATTTGGAAGACGCAAAATTTAGTGTATATCTAGTTCATGAGCCAGCAGAGTTTCTGTAATGGCCAAACAAGACGTATTTTAGGCATTATTGGTCACTTTCTGTCTTAACTATTTAAATCTGCATTATGTCTCAAAAGCAGCTATACACAATATACAAATGGATAAGCATGGCTGTGTTCCAATTAACTTCACAAAACCAGGAAGCAGGCAGAATTTGGCCCATGGGTCTTTGTAGCTGACTTCTGATCTATGTACTTCCACTTTCTTAATAATTAGAGGAGACACCTAAAAGATCACCTGTTTACCTTAAATAGTTAATTTCTGCTGAATGACAGAAAAGCTTATTGTTTGAGCTTCAACTTTCTCAGTACACATATACTGCAAATAATTCAAAACTTTTTACTGTCTTGTTTCTAATATACAAAGAGTACACTGTATGTTGTTTGTGTTTATGAGGATCAATACAGCTTTAAATAGCTAAATGGCCTCCCCAACCGTTTATGTTTATTGAGTGACTACTAGGAGCAGTCACAATAGTAAGGCTCGAAATACAAAGGTATAAAAATAAATTTTCTGCCTAAACCATGATCAGAACATGGAGGACGGAGCAATTATTCTTACCCTGCACACCTGACACTGGCTTCAGGGAGAATACTGTATCTGAGCCAGGGTACTGTTTTTTTTGTAGGAGCTCCCCTGGTGAAGCAGGAATGGCAGGAGTGTGGGGAAAAGTACATGACTGGAATGTGCATGACCTACTCTGAATGGGTGGGAATTTTACAGCACGAAGGAATGAATGCTTGGAGAATTGAGCAGAGAATGAAGATAGACACTTTGGCTCAGGCCAGGATAAGTGTGAACTTGAATGACAAGCTTAACCCAAAAGATAAGATCTCGATTGACAAAACAATTTGTAATACAAGGTAGAATCATCTAAATCTTAAAGGATGAAATAATTCTTGGTAAATCTTTACATTTGTGAAGACAATTTTGAAAGTAATCTATCAATTTCACCTTCAATTTGTTTATTCCTCTTATTCATTCATTCATTCATTCATTCATTTAAAATACCTCAGAATACACTAGGAGAAGAGGGGCAGAAGCTGAGGGGACAGTGATCAATTAGCAGGAGAGTTTAGTGATGACAGGAAAAAATGGCGAAAGCATAAAAGAAAGGCATAAAAGAAAACCTCTAGAAGAAAACCAAAAATGGAAAATTAAAATTTACCTGGATCAGCAAAAACATTCCTCTCATTACAACAAAGGAAAATACGAAAGATAGCACTTGCAACTGTCCTTTACTATCTTTTAATTAGAGTTTGGCTGGGTAAAAATAGCAATGCATTTTGAAGGTGGAATTTATAAATCTACAAAATAATTTTAAAATGTTTTTCAAGTATAAGTAGTTGTCATATAAAGACACAGATAGATGTAGATAGATATAATAATAAGTTATATTAATTGTATGAGACTATAGACATTTGTTTTTACATATGTAAATAAATAGAAGCCTGTGGGAAAGTGGGAGAGAGACAGAGAGAGAGAGAGGAGAGAAAGAGAGAAAGAGACAAATATGCAATTATAAACATTCATTTACCTGGTCATGGCTCTCTGCATAAGCAATGCACTTTTCAAGGTAGCGTCTGTTTGTGAGTGTGTACACTATATTGCCCATATTCCAATCTTCATCTCTATACTCTTTCAGTAGCTAGATGAGAGGAAGAAAATAATTTGCATAAATAACTGTTTTCACATTAAATCCCAACCTGAAGGTATACACCCTATCGATATAAATTATATGACACGCAGATACGAGCACACCCACATAGCAAAGATATCTTTGTTTAACCTTTTACTGAAATCATAGCTTTTAAGCAGACTGCCCAAGTAACGGTGTTCTGATAGTTTGATCATTGCACTTGAGGATTTTTGCAAGCTTTATTTCCCCTGTAACAAAAACTGCCTCTTGATTAATAACTACAGAAAAGTGTTGTTCAATATAATTCTGTAACTTTTACAAGGCAGAGATATACTGGCTATATTTTTAGGTTGGATTAAAAAAAAGTAGCAGGGATAGTACTGTGGTCCACTCTTTAAAAACGATAATGAAAAAACAACTATTATTTCAAAGTTCAAAGACTATTATGAAAAATAATTGTCATTTGAACACACAACACATTTTTGTCTCCACTTCATTTGCCAGTCAGTCTTCAATCTGGCTTCTGCCCCCGCTAACATCTCTTCAAAGCAAGTGACCTTGCCAAGATTTCAGATGACCTTGCTCTTTCTTAGGCAAATACTAGCTGTATGTGTTGACAAGGTGACCCCTCTCCTCCCCCTAAAATGTTTTCCTTCTTAGTCTACCACTGTGCAACTCCTGATTGTTTTGTTGTGTTTTCCCACCACTCGAGGCATTCTGCAAAGTCTCTTCCGCAGCCTATACTATAAAAGCTGCTGCTCCTCAAAGTTATGTCCTCAAAAGAGCCCCTTCTCATTTACTCAACACATGCTGTCTCTGAGGGCTCATTTGTCTGTTCAAAGTGTCAACTGAACTCTATGATAGGCAAAATTCAAGGCTGCCCTCCACAGCCTCATAGTCACCTCTTTGAGTAAGCCTTTACCTAGAGTGTGGGTGAAACCTCTGAATACGATGGATGTCCTCTGAAGAAACCATGAGATAATAACTGAATGATGTTTTAAGTTGCTAAGATTGTGGTAATTTGTTAAGCAGCAATAGAAATGCAGACTTTGGTACCCAAAATCGGGTTCAGGTCTGCTGGTATCTTCCTTTGTTGACTTCTTTTTCCCCCTATGGAATTCAGATGTGCTTAGCCATCCCCCATAATGGCTTGTGAGTCACCGAGCACCAAAGGGCAGAATGTTAGGGAAATAATGACTACCCACAGACATTCACATCCAAATGCTCAGAATCTGTGAATATCAATGTAGCTACAGGGATTTTTCTGAAAAAAGAGACAGGAATTGTCAGAGTAAGAGAGAGATCTGAAGATGCTACCTTGCTGGCTTTGAAGATGAAAGAAGGAGCCATGATCAAAAAATGTAGGTGGTTTTTAGAAGCTAGAAAAGGCAAGGAAGCCAGAGCCTATAGAAGGAATGTAGCCTTACCAATGCCGTGAATTTAGCCTAGTAAGACTCATTTCAGATTTGTGACCCACGGAATGGTAAGAACTGTGCGATAGTAAACTTGTGTTTATACATCACTAAGTTTCTGGTAATTAGATACAGTAATAATTTGAAACTAATGTATAGATCTACACAGATATGTCCAATTCATTTTTGACAAATGTACAAAACAACTCAACGGAAGGTGGAGAGACTTTTTAACAAATCATGCTGGAAGAGTTGGACATCACAGTCAAAAAGAAAAAAAGGCCTTGATTAAATCTTACACATTGTACAAAAATTAACTCAAAATGTATCATGGAGTTAGAAATATAAAAGTAAAACTATAAAATGTTTAATAGAAAAACATAGGAAAGTCAAACAATTCCTGGATTTGACACCAAAAGAGAGATCTCTAAATGAAAAAAAACAAACAAACAAAGATAAACGGGCCTTCATCAAATTTAAAATAAACAAAGAACTTTTGCTCTGTGAAAGCCCAAAGGAAGAGCATAAAAAGACAAGAGACTGGGGGAAAATATTTGTCAACCACGTGTCCAATAAAACAGCTGAATATAGAATATATAAAAAAACTCTCAAAATTTCACAGTAAAAAATTGATCCAATTAGAAAATGGTCAAGCAACAAGAACAGATATTTCACCAAAGAGGATTCATAGAAAGCAAATAAGCACATGAAAAGATGTTCACCATCATAAGCCATTAAGGAAATGCAAATTAAAACCACAGTGAGATGTCACGACACACCTATTAAAATGACTAAAGTAAAAATAAGTGACAATACCAAGTGCTATTGTACGAGGATGTACAGAAACTATATCTCTCCAATGTTGCTGGTGACAATATAAAATGGTACAGCTACTCCAAATTGTGTGGCAGTTTCTTAAAAAAATAATCCAACTACTATTATTATCCAGTAATTGCACTTTTGGGCATTTATCCTGGAGTAATAAAAGTAAATGAGCATTTATCCTAAAGTATTAGTTATGGTTATAGAAAAACCTGTACACAAAAGTTTATAGCAGCTTTATGTATAATACCCCAAATCTAGAAATAATCAGATGTCTTTTAATGGGCAAATGATTAAGCAAAGTGTGGAACATCCATACAATGGAATACTATTCACTGGTGATACATGCAATGACCTGAATAGAATTCCAGAGAATTTTGGTGAGTAAAATATAACAATCCAGAAAAGTTACATACTGTGTGATTCCATTTATATAACATTCTTGAAATGACAAAATTATAGAAATGGAGATCAGATTAGTGGTTGCCACAGGTTAAGCAGCCACGAGGGTATCCAGGTGTGGCTATAAAGGCAGCGTGACCTGTGTGGTGATGGAAGCGTTTTGAATCTTGACCATATCATGTCAGTATCCTGGTTGTAATATTGTAATATTGTACCAAAGCTTTGCAAGATGTTACCATTGGGGAGATACTAGTGAAGAGGACATCAGATCTCACTGAATTATTTCTTAAATGGCATGTGAATCTACAATTTTCTCAACATAAGACTAAATATTTATGTATAATAAAAAATTCTAGGTGCACAATAAATATTGAGTGGAATCAATGAATAAAGAAATGAATTAAATACTTATATCAACTTTACATGAACATTATTAGATAATAAAAATGATCAACTACAATTAAAGGACATACAGCAAATTTGGCATATTTTAGATAGGCAAATATTTGTTCAGCAAATAATTAAACTAATATGATATTCCAAACTACTGATTTTGAAAGCATACAAGTACAAAATAATTTGCTTGTGAACAACACAAACATAAATGGAATCTAGAATTCTAATCTAACCCATACCCTATGGGTCGATATGAATTAATACCATATATATTCTGAGTAGAGTTGTCATTTGCATTAATACTTTTGTTTGTTTTATTGACTATTGAGGGAATGACAGTCATTTATGCAATTATTTTTTAAATTCACAACTTACAAAAGTAGGGAGGAAAAATCTCTGAGTTGTTTTTTTTTAATTTGACTTTAACTCTGGTTTTATTAACTAAAGTGCAAAAATATGCACTTTATATAAATATGCATAAAAAATATTTTCATGATGCAAAAATATTTTTAAATAATTACATAACAGAAAAGATGGCATCTGCCTTCAGATAATTTACAATCTAAGAAGACAGCATAGTCATATCCTAAACATAGGAAAAGACGATACATTTTTCACTTGTATGATGTACTGCCCAGTACAGTACCTGGAGCACACAAAGTACTAAAATGTGTAGTAAGTTAAACATTAATAAAGAAAAAGAAATTACCTCCATCATTTATACAGAAAAGAAAAAAAAAATCCCACTGTGAGGTATTATCAACTTGGAAACATTCTAGGTTGATGTGTACCTTGAAGTATTCTCGAATCTGTGCAAAGACTGGTGAAGGTTTCTCAATGGGAGGTTAAAAAAGTAAGATATGGGACTTGTTAGGGAAAAAAATCTATGTGAAAGATAAGAAATTGTAAGTGATGGTTGGTACATAAAGAACATTAAACCAAGGTGAGAAATTTGAAGACCACAGCATTTTTCTTAAAAAGAACAAATATAAAGCAACTTTCCAAGGTATTTAAGCTGAAACACTCATGTTTTTGATTTCTAACCGTCTTTATAAAACACTTGTTTTTTGACTGGACAATGTTTGACGAGTCATTATAAATGGAGAATCAGAAGCTGTGCTGGTAGAGGTTTAGTGTCACAGTTGTGCACTGCACAAACCTACCTGGAGGTACAGGAAAGACTGTTAAGAGGTGATTGCAGTAACCACTTCCTTCAGAGCAGGCTCTAGGGTTTTTCTATGCAAAGTTACACCCTTCCAGTATCTCATGGCATCAGGTCACGTCTGTACTAAAGGGCTCATCAGAAAGCTGTGATTATTTGATATATATCTGACTCCTTACACATATTCAGCCTCAGCTTATGGAGTTGGCCACTCAGAAATGTTCTACATCAAATCTAAGTCTGCATAACAACTTTAGTCCTGTAAGCAAACATTAAATGATATGAAATACGATCCACACTACTTGAACTGCTATTAAATTTAATAGCATTGTATCAGAAATGAAGTGTAAGGTGTTACATATAATTATTAATTCTTAGCGCTTGACACAGGGTGAGGACTTTTAAATGCTGAATGAAGGAGTGGACGGATCCAAATATGTTGAGGGAAGACCATACTATGAAGCAAGTACTGGGAATTAAGGAATGAATTCTACATTAATTGATGATCTGCAGGGAGAAATGGATGCATTGATGAAGTTATAATGTGTTTTAAATATAGAGCACTGAAGTTTCATATATTTGCATTGATAATGTAAAATTCCATTTACAGAGCTAAAATTATATTAATCATATGTTCCCATTGCCTGAATAGTGCAACTGTGAATACTTTAAATTAGAACTTTTAGAAGTTTGAAAAGCACCTTATGAAAAAGCACAAGAATCAATACACTTATGGGAGAATTTAGTACTTCAATAATTATACCTGTGACTAATCATCACAACTAAGAAATAAATCAAATAAATAATAACTAAACCAACATAATACATAGTCAGGAAAAAAAAAATAATTTACAGGAACTCTTACCTGGATCCATTTATCTGGAATTGCCATGGCTAATCGATAGTCAAAGCCACACCCTCCCTGGGAAATTGGACAACACAGAGCTGGCATTCCTGATACATCCTAAAACAAAAGACATCAGCATTATCAGTTCACACTGCTCAAATTTTTACTAAGTATTCTTCTGCCAGTAACATTGAGGCTAGTAAATAGAAACAATAAAGAGCAGCATGAATTTTTGGAGTGTTTTGGTAACATATGATAAAAATGTAATAACATATCTCATTTCCCAAATAATGTGTAATGCTCTTCACTGCAGGACAATATAGATCTCCTGAGACTATATTTTTCTTTTCCTTGGTGTCATAGAAAACACAAAATAATAGAATTATTATTGATAAAACATACGAGGTGTGACAATTAAGTTTGTGAACTTGTTGCAATGATGTTGCTAACCTTTTTTGACATCAGAGACATTTTTCATTATGAATTTGTACCAACTGGACAAACAGTTAACCAACTTTACTATTTGGAAGTGCTGAAAAGGCTGTGTGAAAAAGTTAGACGACCTGAACTTCTTGTCAACAATTCATGGCTCTCACGACAATGCACCAGCTCACACGGCACTGTCTGTGAGGGAGTTTATAGCCAGTAACAAATAACTGTATTGGAACACCTTCCCTACTCACCTGATCTGGCCCCCAATGACTTCTTTCTTTACCCGAAGATAAAGGAAATATTGAAAAAAAGATATTTTGATGACATTCAGGACATCAAGTGTAATATGACAACAACTGATGGCCATTCCAGAAAAAGAGTTCCAAAATTGCTTTGAAGGGTGGACTAGGCACTGCGTCAGTGCATAGCTTCCCAAGGGGATTACTTCGAAGGTGACCATAGTGATTTTCAACAATGAGGTATGTAGCACTTTTTCTAGGATGAGTTCGTGAACTTAATTGTCAGACGTCGTAGTTTCTTAGATTGATTTTTGAGCTACACTGTGAACTTTTTTTATTGATTACTACTTTCATGAGACACATGTAGCATTATCTGTTATCCTTGTTCTCTCCATATATAGCCCTGACATGGAGTGTATTTTGTGAGCACTTAGCTCACTTAGCTCATTTCTGATGAAACAGAAAGTAGAATTAGTATATTAAGAGTGAAGTAATTAGATGGCTTTCAGAGAAATTGAAGAAGACACAAATAAATGAAAGTATATACGGTACTTTCTATAGCAATCTATAGATTCAATGCAAGCCCTATCAAAATGCCAATGGTATTTTCCTCAGAACAAGACCAAATAACCTATAATTTACATGGAACCACAAAAGACCCCGAATAGCCACAGCAATATTGAGAAAGAAGAACAAAGTTTGAGGAATCACACTAACTGATATCAAACTACACTACAAAGCTATAATAATTAAAATGGCACAATAGTGGCATTAAAAACAGACACATAGATTAATGGAACAAAATAGAGAGCCTGGAAATAAACCCACAGCTATATAGTTATTTAATCTATGACAAGGAGACAAGAATATACAACGGGGTAAAGACAGTCTATTCAATAAATAGGGTTAGGAAAACTGGACAGATACATGTGAAAAAAATGAAACTGGACTACCTCCTTACACTTTACGTAAGAATTAACTCAAAATGGATTAAAGTTTTAAATGTAAGCCCTGAAATCATAAAACTCCTAGAAGAAAACATAGGCAGTAAGCTGTGAAGTTGCTCTTAGTAATATCGTTTCTGATCTACCTCCTCAGGCAAGGGAAACAAAAGAAAAAATAAACAAATGGAACTATATCAAACTAAAAAGATTTGCACAGAAAAGGAAACCATCAACAAAATGAAAAGACAGCCTACGGAATGGGAGAAGATATTTGTCAATGATACATTTGATAAGGGGTTAATATCCAAAGTTTATAAAGAACTCATACAAACCAACACCGAAAAGAAAAACAACCCAATTAAAAACTGGGCAGAGGACATGAAGAGACATTTCTCTAAAGAGGACATACAGATGGCCATTAGACATATGACAAGATGCTCAACATCACTAATAATGGGAGAAATGCAAATTAAAAGCACAATGACATATCATCTCATACTTGTCAGAATGGCCATCATCAATAAATCAACAAACAAGTATTGGTGAGGCTGTGGAGAAAAGGGAACGCTGGTACAGTATTGGTGGTATTGCAGATTGGTGCAGCCATTATGGAGCATCCTCCAAAAATTAAAAATAGAACTACTTTATGATTCAGCAATTCCATTCTGGGTATTAATCCGAAGAAATCCAAAGCACTAATTTTTGTTAAAAGAGATATGCACGCTTATGTTCACTGCAGCACTACTAACAATAGCCAAGATACAGAAGCAATCCCAGTGCCCAACGATATATGACTGGATAAAGAAGATGAGGTACATACATACAGTGGAGTGTTACTTTGCCCTAAGTGTGAAATCTTACCAGTTGTGACAATATGAATGGACCTAGGCATTATAGTAAGTGAAATAAGTCAGAAATACCATCTGATCTCACTTATATGAAATCTAAAGAACAAAATAAACACACAAACAAAACAGAGGCAGATTAATAGATATAGAGAATAAACCGATGGTTGCCAGAATGGAGGTGGGTTAGGGTGAAAAAAGTAAAGGGATTAAGAAATACAAATTGGTGGTTACGAAATAGTCATGGTGATATAGTGTACAGCATAGAGAATATAGTCAATAATGTTGCACACTTATGTATAGTGCCAGGTGGGTACTAGACTAAGTGAGGGGGTCACTCCATAAATTATATGGATGTCTGAGCACTATGCCATACACCTGAATATAATATAAAATAACACTAAATGTCAACTATAACTGAAAAAATAAGTAAATAAACTTTTTAAAAAGATGGCTTTCAATATAGTCGGTTACATTTGGACTCTGAGGTTATCTAGTGGATTTTCACTCAGAAGATAGAGAAACCGAGGCTTATGGAGACGAAGGGAACTCTAGATACATGCTTCTCAATGGTAGAGCCAGGACTCAGATGTCAGGTCTTTCAACAGTGTCTTTATACTTTGTCATGCCCCCACCAGATTACTGATAATCAAATAAATAAATAAACAGATAAGTGAGTAAATAAATAAATGGTAATAAGGACCCAGATGTAACAAAATATATTATAACCAGGGCAAAATATGAGCCAAGTACCAGCAATTCTAACACCACAGTATCTTCCAAATAAATCATTTTCCTTTACTCTATTACAGCCGCTATCTTATGTAAACTTAATTACTGCTTGCTTAGACCACTATGTGTCTAAATGGAATTCACCATCTCCAATTTCTCTGCCCACTAACTGCTGCCAAATTAACATCTTACGAGACAGTCTGTGCCTATTACTGCCCATCAATAGCATTCAATAGCCAACAATCAAAAACTCAGTCTTCAGCTTAAGATTCAGCATACATTAAGAATTGCTGATATACTTTACTATTTGATTATCTGCTTCCTCATTCATTGTCAGAATGCAAGATCCATGGTGCAGAAGTTTTGTTGCTGTTACTGTTAACTAATATTTGCCAAGTAGCTAGAATAGTAGAACACTACTTGGCATTAAGCAAGCACTCAGTAAATATTTTCTGAGTGCACGAATGAAGGTGCTGTTAGGATTCAAACATAAATAAGACATACTATCTGACCTTCAAGAATTCATAAACTAGGGCCTAAATGCACATATACACTTATTATCATGAAGTGACCTGGTGATATCTTATGATAATTGTCTCCGAAGTACACAGAAAATGCACTGAAGAGACCTACATCTTTCTAACATTGTTTTGTACTAGCTCATGTCAAATACTGAATACTTCATCCACTTTTCCCTGTGCTTCTCACAAACTTTTCTACTTGTATCATTGCCCAAAGTCTCCTTAGATTATTATCCTTACTTCCTATAAAAGACTACCATATACTATGAGCTCTCTAAGGTTTAACTCAAATGCTGCTTCTTCCACAACACAATCCCCAAACTCTTCCCACAGAAAAGCTGGAATAAAGAAATATATGACTTCTATGGATCCCCAAATAATCTACTAATAGTTTTCTTGTGGGTGAGAGTTATAGGTAAATACAGTACATGATGGAATACATCCATAAGAAAATAAAATATGTGTCAATTATATCTTATTTCTACATAGTACTTTATAGTTTATAAAATTGAAAATAATGAAAGATGAATGGTTAACAGAAAATGAGCCATTTTAAAAGATGTCATATTTATCAAAATATGCTACATTTTCACAGATATGATAAGTATGTAGTTCAATTCCTTATAAACATGGCTGAATATGTAAAATATCAGGCACCTATGTTAGGCACTGGAATTACAGACACAATGCCTTCCTGCAAGAGTTTTCATAAGATTGGTATTAAAGATCAAGGTAATTTTTCTCAAGAAAACATAAAGGTACATTTTCTATTTGGTCTAAAGATAGTTTTAAGTAATAGTTTGATAGAAAATAGAGCCTGCTAAACAAACAGACAAACAAACAAAAACATCAACAACAAAAACTATTTGGACACCAGTTGGTCTTGACTCTTAAATCTGATTCCTGGGAAGTTCTTCCAATTATGCATATGAGATATTTGTAGCTTTCTTTTGAAAGTGGAAAGTTAATGACTGTTTAAAATATTAAAAGAAAAAATGGTAAACATAAAGATCACTAAAATAAATCTATTTTAAACATGAAAAGGTTGATACCTACCAAGATAGCATATTAAAATAATCATGTGTCTCAAATAAAGTTTAAATAGTTTTCATTCTTTAATATCTAAAGAGCAGTTACGACTATTTCAAAGAGGGGAAAAACCTTAATTTAAAAATATTTTAAATCAATATAGGAAATATACCCATTTGGAGTTGTAGATATAATCTGGAAAAAAGTTTGAATTTTAGTAATTGTCATTATAATAAATTGCAATATCTACAGTAGGACTTTATGCAAAATTATGTTACTTATTCGTTACACCACATTCCTTTCTTTAAAAAAAGTTCCTGAGGATCAATTCCACATTATAAGAGACTCTGACTAGACAGAAAAGTGATGTATTGAAATTGAAGTAGTTTTCAATTTAAGTAGAATAAAATGAAGACACATCTTGTTTAAAAAAAAAATCTAAAACCAAGTTATATAAAGTAGGCTAAAGTCTCAAAGTTTCATTGGTGGAAAAACTGATAATCAGAAAAGGGCTCCCTAGATAATGAAACTATTTTACTGGAAATGAACAAAAAGATCAATGTAACAATTTTAAATTTCATGTATTAAGCATTGCTTCTTTTTTTTTCAGTACTCACTTTTGATTTGTGCTATTTGCTTATAGTAATGTGTCATATGTAATATCTGTGCTTTGAATTGCCATAAATATAATTGACAAAATATTTAAATTTTTGATGTTTCACAGATAAAATTGAAATATATAAAAGACAAAATAAAAGTTTAAAACACACTCGGATTGATGTTAAAAGATATTCAGCACATAAAGTATTAACACAAGTATTAGCAAGATTCATAAGCTATGACAAAATGTAGATAGGTAAAGAGTGGGAAACAATACTGGGTACCAAAATGGTATTATGATTGTTTAGTTTTTTTATATTAGAATTTTATATTAGAATTTATTCCATGAATTTCGGATCCATTGTTTTATTCCTAGAAGACACTTAGAAGGAAAAAGCCTAAAGAGAGTAACTGTTCTCTATCCACAGATAAACTAGGAAATCATACCACCTAGTTGGAGATTTGGGGTTCTAAGAAACAATGGATGAAAAAAGGCTATACAAATAATAGACACTACAAGAATGAGACAGTCACTATTTCATTTCATCCCAATGAACTAAATGATATCAAAAGAAAGGCCAATAATGTGAATATGCAACTTAACTCTGACTCTTAACAAGAGTCCTATTATTTTTACATGCTTTAACATACTGAATTCAATATTAATACTAATTCCTAGTCAGAGGACTCAGAAAACCAGAGGGATTTTAGTTCTAAATCAAAATTAGCATAAGCATTTAACAAACTTCTTAATTTATCACATTTATCACCAAGAGGGGAATTGTCAATTATGCATATACCAAATTATATCATTACAGTGCAGCTTTGGGACAGTTAATCATGAACCTTCAGTAATCATGAATAACTAGTGAACATTTGGCAATCGGAGAACAGCAACATAAACAAGAAAGGTAATCACATCTGAAGAAGAGAGGCTTCAGAGAAGCTTGCAGGCAGAGATCCATGCCATCTCCAATGATTCAACAAGAAAAGAAAAATATATAAATAAATAGAAGCACATGGATAGTTGATTCTTTTCTCTGCTCAAGGTCTCATGGCACAAGGATCTGTCCACTGATGAGGATATGTTACTTTCTAAACACCGGCATTTTCTTTTTTAACAGAGAAATGACAAGTAATTAGTGTACACTACCTCCTCATAGGAAAACAGTGAATTCTTAACAATGTGCCTCCCATACAAGGTAGCTGTACTGAAGTCAAGATACAATTTTAGTGACGGAAATATTGACAACATGAGATTAATTATTCAAATACTATATGCTGACAAAATGTTCTATACTAAAGGGGGTCAGAGAGTCGGTAGAGATCATTATGGCTTTACCTCCGCTATGGTTATTGAATCCGGATACAATGTGTGAGCCAAATGATTTGCCAACATGAGATAAACTAAGGCATCTTCATCTACTTGTAGTCCAAAATATTCATGGTAACCACCTGAGAAACCTTGACCTAGAGAAAAGGAAAACAATAGGGATGCATTATGTTAGCATGCAAGTCTTAACTCTGCAGAGAGGACCCCACCAGTTTGTTGATATCAGTTTTGTTACCATAGCAAAGTGGAATGAGCCTGAATACCACGTAACATCATCAGCAGCAAATACATAATCTAACTTAGAAAAGTCCATATCAACATTCAGAGTAAAGACCACCCTGCAATTCACTTTTTGTTTTACAAAAGCAAAGAAACAAAACCACTTTGATTTAAAAATTTTAATTTTAACTGAATTTTAAAGCAGAAAAATAAATGATATCAAAAGAAATTCTAAAATTCAACTTTCAGATACAGCTTTTAGATACATGTCAGGAGATGTTAATGTTAGCTAGCTTCTATTCGACCCCTCTGAAGTAAAGCAAGTATGAAAAATATCACAAAATTGATGTTCATATTATTTTAAATATGTGCTTCAATTTATGCAAAATGGATTTCCTATAACAATATAATAGTTTAACATTCTTCAACATCCTTCAACCGCCTCTTCCCCCAACATATACTGAGGTTATACCATTTACTTTCTATTTCTTCAGTTGTGCTCTTATTTAATTAAATCAAATTAGTGCTGAACATCTGCCTTTTTCCACCATTTCCCTATATATAAGTTCTTTATTATTTGACTCACGTTTTTCAGTTTGCTGAATTTCATCACTGAAGGATATTTCCAAGTATAATTATGGAAGTTACATTCCATAATTATTATTATTCTGAAGTTTTAGTTTTAAGATATTTAAAATTTATACCTCAATGGTTATTCAGCTATCAATTTCTTCATCAATTTCTTGGACACATTTTCCTTCCCTAAGAATTCTGTAGACATAACTGTTAGGAACAAAATAGTAGGAATCCAGCCATTCTTTTTTTCATCCATGCAGGTAATTGATTTTTATTTCTAGTTGTCATATAATGAATTTCTCTGTTACTGAATTTTATAAATTAAACACTCTCTGTCTTAATGTTAATTATTTAATCTCATTTTTATTTTTTGTTTTTTTGCTATGTGTTCTTTTGCAATAGTTTCAGTTTTGTTTGGGTGTTTTATTTTTTTCCTCATCACAAAGTGGGTAAACGTTAATTAAATCAGAATGTTTTTCTTTAACATTTCTTGGGCTGCTTGCTCATACAAAGCATGTCCTATATGTATGGATTTCAGTTCATTTCCCCAACTCAATAATTTCTTGGAAAATACCTAGTCCTCAGCAGAGGGAGATTCTGCAAGAGCATGAGATGTTTTATCCTAGGAGAGGATCTTTCTTGAATTTTGCCGTGCTTGCCTTTTTCATCCCCTAACTAAACTTCTCTCACAACTGGAGGATGTTAATGAAACCTGTCATGTTTCATAGACCGAACTTCATTCCCAGGAACATTGCATGAGGACATCTCCATGATTATGCCACATGATTTGCAGATAGCAGCATACTTTAACGTAGCTTCTTTTCCTGGTAGCCACTTTTCAAGATTTACAATCTAAAGTCCCTTTTTTTGGATTGGTTGTTGCTGGTAAATATTTGGCCATTAAAATAAAATTATTGTTTGCCATGGTATATACTGATTAGGAGTCTATGATCCCACTTCTTCATACAATGTTTAAATTGAAGATCTTTGATTAATATTTTTAATTACAAATTATTAAACAATTTAATTTTAACTGAGTATATCTGTACTTAAAACATGCATGTTTTCTTCAATGTTTAATATGCAGGAACCCACACGTTCCCACAAATATTATTATTTATTATTTTTGTTATTTATTTTTCATCGAAAATGCTGTCATGTTCACATCTTGAGGGTGCTGGAATAAATGGTTTCCTTAGAAAACATTTTTAGAAGAAAGCTACATATTAAAAATGGCATATTATTAAGTAAATATATTTAAAAGAAAATCACTACCTTTTATTTACTTATAAAATGTAATTACATCCAACCTCTTGCCAAAAAGTGATCAGACGTTACTAGAGAAAAGATACACATGGAACAGATAAAAATCAAGCCAACAGTAATAGTCACTGTAGCTTCTGCCACTGAACCCCAAACCTGATTGTAATTTGCCAATAAAAACAATCACAAAATCATTAGTTATGTCTGTACTACGTAGATCAGTTACGTACCAATTCCATGGTGATGATAGAGCATGGATGTAACACCATCAAAACGAAATCCATCGAAGCCATATTCTTCCAGCCACCATCTGATGTTTGACAACAGGAATCTTAGAACTTCCCAGCTAAAATATTAGAGAAATACATATTTAAGCACAACGGCATGTGGTGTTTTCCTTAATTTTTACATATCATTTGCTAAGAGTATTTATTAAAATATCTCTATCTCAGGAATCATGATGTTCAAAGCGATACAGAAAAATCTGAAAACTACTAAGATTGCTCTCATTTGCTTGATGAAACTCCTTCGAAAAGGAAAAGACTCATTAAAATCACTTAATATCTAAGAAAAACTGAGAAAAACGTGTGTAAGTCAGGTCCAAAGTAGTGACTCTGCCGTGTTCAATGTTATGTCATCAGCAACCATACAGTGATAACCACATAGCAGTGCTTAAAAAGAACGAAAAGAAAACAAAACTGCTACTTATCTCAAAATTTTTCAACAAGATTTTTCATGTAATATAACCATAATTACATAGTTTCTGCTTTTAGAAAACATAATTGCACTATCAGTAGAAAAACTACCTTGAATGTCTATCTGCTTAAAATATTTCCCCATTCTATAATTTCAAACATACAATTCAGAATAAAAATTTAAAGGAAAAGAAAAACTTAAAATTAACCACATGATAAGCAATATTATATTTACTAAACTATTGCCTTGTGGGGGTAAAAAAAGATCTAATTACTAAAAAACACATGTTTAATAAAGTAAAATGTTTTACAAGTTAAAGAGTCCTAGAGCTATAAAAACAAGAAGGGAAAAAAAAAAAAGATAGAACTGTTATAACTCAATTAAAAACGCTGCATGAGACAAGCCTATTTCGGACAATTGAAAAGAGGGCATCATCAATTAGTATTTTCTTTAGTCGCACAGTTATGGTTGAGTTCTCTATCTTATTACAACTGTGGTTTTAAGACTTTAAAACCTCATTTAGTTTAATGACAAAGCAGTAATAGTGTATGCAAATCTTTAACACAGTTGAATTTATATATTTTTTAAACCTTCCATATATTAAAGAACAATCTGACATAAGTGGAGATTAAGTCGTCACAATCAATTCTGGAATTGCAAATCTAAACTTTGGGGAAAGATGAGTGCTGTCAGTAATTAACAGCTTTAAATAAGTTACTTTAAGTTTTAAAAACAAAATAAAAGTTAAAAATAACAAACAAACAAAAAAACAGAAATCCAAACAATCTAGTAGATACGGAAGGAAGCAAGAAAGGAAGTGCCAGATTGTTAGATCCAAGCCATGATGGAAGTAGAATTTCTCAAGTTTCTATCACTGCATATTCATTTAAGGTTTAAGGAAAAAAAATCTGTTTAACAAAAATAAATAGGTAAAACCAAAGAGGTATTCTACAACTGAACAAGATCAAAAGAATTCTGTTTTGTACAGGAATTTCTAGTAATGAATTTTTTTTAAATGAATTTTTTTTTTAGAGCAATTTTCGGTTTACAACAAAATTGAAATGAAGCATATCTATACATTTAACAAGGTGGCTATATGACTATTTCAGAAAGAAGACATGAAATTGGCGTATCAATAATCCTCGGTAAACCATTTTTTGAAAAGGCCATATGTTTCTAATCTGGTCATATAACAAGTAATGTATATTTTACTTCTAAAAAGTAAATTGAAAGACATGTTTAGCCAAAAATACCATAGATTTGGAACCGAACCTGTTTAAATACTCAGTATCTTAGGTAGATATATGAAGATATTAATATGTAAATCAATATATAGATCGCAAACTGTGCCTGTACCAGATCTGATGCACACCGTTTAGTTTGCAGAGTACTTTCAATTTTTCAGAAGTAATGTAGATGAAACATGATTTTTTTTTACTTTTTCCACTCCTCATTTTCTTATACCAACTCTATTTTCTCATTTATATCGCTGGCTTGTACTTGTGGGCATTTGCCGTCAGTTTCTAACATTAAATATCATGGACTGAATGTTTTGCAGATAGACATAGGTTCAAGTGTAAAACCTGTATCCTAATATCTACAAACATAAAAGGAAACAAACAAAGAGCGAGCTAACGATATGGGAATTTAATAAAAACCAGAAAAGGAGAATGATGTGAATTTAGTAACTTAAAAGAAAACATTGCCCAGTATTACATAGTTGATTAAGGGCAGAATTACTAAATGTTCTACTGATTCCTGCTACTACAATATTTACTTTCTTCTTGACCTAAAGGAGTAATAAGCTGCTTTACCATATTAAAAGAAAAAGACATATTCAGCTGTAATTACATGAGTAGACAGATTCTTGGCTTGGGTGAACGGAAAAAAAATTTCCTATGATACTCAGAAACAAAATAATCATGGCAATGGAGCAACTAATTAAATAGTTCTGAGGGGTTAAAAAATACTGAATTATATTCTTTAGACATCTATAATGCTTTTAACCTGAAACACTGTTGTTTAGACACTGTTGTTAAATAATCCAAAAAAAAAAGTCACAAGACTAAATTGATAGGAATAAGTCAAACTTGTAGTGCTTTCAAAATTATTTATTTTATTATATTTTATGCATTATTAGTGAGACATAACATAGAAGTGTCTATAGAGACGGAACAGAGATATACAATATTAAAATAGGAGCAAACTATCTAAAACAAAAACAGTTAAGAAACAAAATGTAGAAAGTTTTATTTTTTTAAAAAAAATTTAAAGAAATACATACATTCAGGAAAACTAAAATCATATCTAAAATTTTAAAGTTAGTAGCAGACCAAATGGAAAGCAAAAGTTAAAATGTTTATTCTCTGCATATATTTTCTGATACTAGATTACTAAGCGGACTTACGTTAACAAAAACACTAGTTTTATAAATGTAACACTGCAACATTTTATAAATAATTAGCCTTCGTTTAAGAAAAAAAAATGAACTACTAGAGCAGGAAAAAGGGGGAAAGACAGACTCATAAATCTGTTCCCAGTATTTCTGTGGTCCAAATTTTGTACGGCTTATCTTAGCATGATAAATCTAGACAGAATAATACATTCTCTGTAAACTCGGTGTCCCAATGAAACTAATTTTAAAACACAGATTGCTTGTAATTAGAACATAAAATCAGGGCTTTAGAAACCCAGGAGGACTGAGGTCTGGGTCTATAAAATAACCAGAGCATACACATAAGTACTTGCATGAACACAATCCAGAACTCAAAGTTGAAAAATAGTCGGTCACTGAGCATTTATAGTGTCAATGGAATGAAGATGCAGTTTTCTTTCTTCTTTTTCTTATAGTAGGTAAGCATCTGATGTAATATAGACCATATATTTCATTATTATATAAAAATATGTATCCCAGATCACTTAAATTACAATAGGAGAGCTGGGCCAGGGCTCCTCCAGAGGACTTCCAGGTTCAGTGATTTGCTAGGAAGAGTCACAGGACTGAGCAATAGCTGTGCTCATGGTTGATTTATTAAAGCAAAAGGATGAAAAGCAAAGTCAGCAAAGGGAGAAACGCATGGGGCAAAGTGAGGAGGAGTGCAGGCATATCCTTCCAAGTGTCCTCTACTGACAGAGTCACACTTAATTCCTCCAGCAGCCAATTGTCACAACGCTTACAAAATGTCCACCAGGGAAACTCATTAGAGACTCAGTTTTCAGCCAACACCCGTCAAAATCTAGCCTCCCAGAAGTAAAGTGGGACTTCAGCAGAAGACACATTGTTTCTATGAAGAATTCAGGCACAGTCAGCCACTGTTTCCAGTTCTGGGAATGGTGAGAACCCTCCAGAAATCCAAGTTCCCAGCTGCTAGCCAAGGACCAACCTTGCAAGCAGGCATTTCTAAGGACAGCAGTCTTACTTGTGCTATGTTACACAAAAGCAGAGCCTAACATTTCTTATATAATTATAAAATACTATAGGTTCCTGGATAAAAAAGCTTCTTCTCATTATCTCAAAGGAACTCATACCCCAAAAGCAAGTGAAAGTATCTTAAACATACATTAAAAATCAAAATACTTGGGGACCTCTGGCTGAAGTACTCTGTTTTGCACTCTACCTTGCAGCAGTCACATGCATAATAAAATCATTAAGCTTTTACATAAATGAACTAGTTCACTGAATCTAAGACTTGCCTTTTAAACAGAACACTAGAACAAGCTTAAAGGAATATCTATCATTGAAAATACATATTTCTGAAAGATGTCTATTACTACTACTACCATGATGTTCAAATTTGGTACTCATAAATTCCATTTTTCTTCTTTTTTGGGGGGATGGGGATGAGAAGAAGAGTAATTATGTATTTCAAATTATGACAGAATTAGAAATATTACTCAAAATGCTCTGTAGTCATGAAAGAATTGAATCACCTCAACTGAATGGTTTGCCTTGAGTCAAAGTATGAAAATGTCTGGCAAAGGGTACAATAAAAAAGGCAATTTACTTTTTCTACCTCAAAATGTCATCAAACAGTCCATGACAGAGTTGATATAGCTAGCTGATTAGAGTCCCATAAAAACATAAAGCAGAATTTAAGTTTTACTTCGGTGTGTTCCAGCAGACAAGGTGGGATTTTGATTTTAAGATTACTCCATTGACACAAAGCTTTCAAAGCCTATCCTTAGAAACCACAGGTCAGCCTAGTTTCCAAACAATTGGAGGAGTTAGATGTCACCTTTTAGAAGGTGATGCCAAAAATACATAAATTAATGGCAAGCATGAATATGTATGAGAAGTAATCTGTTTTAGTTATCAGCATTATCGTAAACTAATTAACAAATAAGTTAGAAGCTAATATTATGTCTGTACTGCCTACAGTAGATTGATCAGCTTACTCATACGTTTTATGAAGCGAAAGCAAAATCCCTAAAATCCAGAAAAAAATAATGAAATGCAACTGACTTCCTGTGAATCATAAGCCACTAAAAATATTTAATTCACAGGTGTCTGATATAAAAACCGAATACATCGATGACTAATATATACATTTCAGGATTTCTGGCAATCAAAATAATCAGGATTCTAATTGGTTTAGATGTCTGAAGTATTCAACCTGCAATCAAGTAATGAGGATTTATTAAGGAAATTTTGTCACACAGATAATTCTAGTGGTAAGGTTTTCAGGATATATCTCTAAAATCAAAAACTATTGATCGTCTCACATTTTGCCAATGAACTTTATACCAAAACAAAACATAGTCAAATTTTCTCAGCAAGAAAGTATAATCAGATACAACAATATTTATTAAATGAAGTTAGATTTTTGTAATTCAAACTAATGTATTTATTGGTGTTCCTTAATAACTCCTGGGATTTTCAAAATAAGCAACTTAGTCTACTACATAGTACTAAATCTACTAATATTGTATAGTAATATATAGGGGACATTAGTAAACAGTGGCCATAAAAATATGAAGAAAAATTACATATTCCTCTTAACTGTTCGACAGTTTGTTGTTGTTGTTGTTTGTTTTTTGTTGTTTTTGCTGTTGTTTTTTTAAATTATTTAATAATTTAAATACTAAAAATATTTAATAATCGACCAAATTCTTGGTCAATCTAAAACAACTAACAACCCAATCAATCTGATAATGATTACCTGATTAAGAAATTAATAAATTTTCATATAATTCATTTTTAAATTGGTTCAGATTCCTCTGCTTTCTTACAAAGATGGTTATCATAGGTGTTTTTCCAAAGTATTAATTCTTATAAAATATACGTCTTTTCCAAAGTAGAGAACCCCAAAACACTGAGCAGCCCACAGACCAGAAAGCAGAAAGCCAAGGTAGGTCTTGTCCTATAATGAAACACAGGCGAGGTGTTATGTAAAATTTTTACATATCTCATCTGAACGAGGCATTGTTCTTCTAGAATGAATCACTATAGGTTAGCTAATTACATAAACATACATACTGACATAGGTATATAGATACACACATATTCAAGTTTTCAAACAAGATAACAAATCCTACCTTATCTATAAAATGAAATTACTGCTCCAAATCAAAACTGACAGACATCTCAAAATAATAATACAAGCACATTTAATTATAATAGTGATTAAGAATACAAGGGAAATATGGTAGTATGACACTGTATTGAGACCTGTTAATCTAGTCTAGGGAAGTGAAGCTCTGCTTCTCAGAAAGTGATATTGAAAGTCAAGGTCTGTACAATGTATTGCACACTGTATCACCCATTCAAATTCATGGGAAATCACTTTATTTAGTTCAGAAAAGCTACCAATCCATGTCTGACAAGGATGTCAAGAAAACTATATTCTAGCCAATTTTGCAAAAATTGGTATAAACACAAAACCTCTCTGAACCTTAGTGTGCTCGTTTTTGAAAAGAGGATGCTAAATTATTGTTCTTCTAATTTCTTAAATTGTTTTATTAAAATGAATGATTTAATCAAGATAAAAAATTTTCTAAGTTTCAGGACACAGACTCAATAACTTGAATCATTTCACTATATGCAAACATAATCCAGCCCTAACAGTTTATCACATCACATACTCTCTTTTAGGAAATAATGGAATTTCAGATAACCTGGAAAAATAAACATGCACACTCAAAAACCAACCATAAGCCTGCTCCCGCAAAAAAAAAAAAAAAAAAAAAAAAAAAAAAAAGAAAAAAAAGGAAAAATTCAAATCTAAGAACTACTTGTCATTCATCTCCTAATTCAAACTCTACCCATTATTCAAATCCCAGAATATGCAATCACACAAACTTCCTGGCAATTCTTATATCAGCGCTATATGGAATACAACAGAATATTAAATCTGGTCTTACCAGCTTAACCATAAATATCTGTGGTAGGAACCATGTCCTATACCTTTTTTAAAATTAATTTTAAACAAATCGACCTGAACTGAATTAATAAGGTACCTAGAAAGCTAAGGAACTCAAATAATAATAACATTTATTTTTCAAACCCAACATTAACTCTGAAGCAGTTAAAAAACAAATTAAATATATATTACTTAAGAAATCCCATTTTCGGAGTCATTGAAATAGGAAATGGAAATTAAAAACAATAAAACTCTTTACTTCACTGGAATAAATGCGTCTTAAACAATGATTGTGATATTCTGGACAGCTACAAAAGTGCCTCTGTAATTAGTATGAGGTAGGCTTTTAGAAAAGGTTCTTTTCATGAAGAAAACTAAATAAGAAATCATTTAGTTGGAACACTCAAATGAAAGATTATCTTCTTCCTTTTCCCTCACAGTCTACAATCCCTGTTTAGGGACATTTTATAACATGTTTACCACTATAAAAAGTCATTAAATTCTTCACTAACCATATTTCCTTATAAATACATGACATTGCTTATTAGAAGTCAAAACACCCGAGGGCATTCATGCAAACATATGCCCCAATTTTTTTAAAAAGTTGTGTGTCCTGCCTCTAGTTAGACTAAATTCAGATTGGCCTGTATGTATAGCTTACATTGGAATAAAAATGCTTATGATTAAATATTGAAAATTTCCCCAAAAGTTATATAAATCTCTGGTGATGACAACAAAAGGAAGAAACCACAAAAACATCAGTATCCTTAAGGAACCATCAGCTCCTTTTTGTTTGCTCCAGTTATAAATTTTGCATTTGCACATTGCTGCCTAGATTTTCAAAGGGTTCTGCAATGATTAATTTAACAATCTACCCATATTGCTGTAATATAGCCAAGAACTTTTACATATATAATTTATAATATCCATGCTAAAGACAGATTAGTAGGCAAAATAGAACTTCCAACATCCAGGAGTGTTATTAATGCAGAAATATGCAAGTGTCATCAAAATATGACTACTTTAAAAACCAGACTACTTGAGCCTGGGTGTTTTACCCCCCAAAATACACATAAGCAATGGTGCCTCTCTTCATGAGAGTCAATTTGACTTGATGATTTGGAAGAGAACAAATTAATTTTTAAAATTCTAATAATTGCAAATACATACTGAATGCTTACCTGGAATTCCAACAGCCCTCAGAAATATGCACTATAGTAAGGTTCAGCAAACTTTTTTTTTAAGCCAGATATAAACATTTTAGGCCTTGGCCAATGTCAAAATGACTCACCTCTGTGACCTTGGGTGAAAAAGGTCACAGGCAATATGGAAAGGAATGGGCATGGCTACATTTCAATAAAACTTTATTTACCAAAACAGGCAGCAGATTTGAATAGACTGGGCCATGGTTTGCTGATTCCCACAATTAAAATTCACATTTTACCAGTGTTAGTTTGTAACTTCCATGGCTATACACAGCTGACCAGTGATGAAGTCAGAATTTGAAATCTGGTCTCTCATTGTGGGATCAAGCATATCTGCTTCTTGATAGCAATTTAAAGAGCTACTTAAAATGAAAATAAATACAAATACCCTCTAAAGCGCAAACTGACATGTTTGTAAAAGATAAAACAATAGACAAAATGGAACCGCATTTGCCTGGATGCAGGCCTGGGGAATAAAAGCTTATGCTTAAGCTTGAGGAGAATTTAGCCTGTGCTTATACAAAATGAGCTTTTTAAAAAAAGATACAAAATTGTTTTAAAGTTTCCTGGCATGTTTTAGGATTATTTTCACACATAATGACAAAGGATAAATTGCTAAAGCCACCCACCTAGAATTTCATATATAATATATACAAGTCTGTTGACCGTGCCCAGACACTCTGCAAATGTACAGAGTGCAGCCAGGAGAAAAATCGTGACCTATCAGCCCCAAATCCTGCCCAGTCACAGTGACCCGGCTCTATTTCACTTGCAATAAAATGCAGTCTACAGTTCTGGTTACAAAGTCTGATATGATCCGCCACCAGTTTAATATTATGACTTTCTCCTCTCCATGAAGCAGCAGCTATTGTAGCCTTCTTTCGGTTCTTCAAGCACAATCAAGCTCATCTCAGCCACAGGGGGACTTCATACCTCTGTCTGGAATTCTCTGGCCCAGCTCCAATGTCAAGCACATTTCATTCAAATATGATATCTGACAAGCCTTCTCTGGACACCCTGTTACTCTATCAACCACCTCATCCTCATTTATATTTTGTTTCCCACTTAAGTGATACTGTGATCTTTTTACTGGCTTAATATTTCTTTAATTTTTTCTCTTTTATTTTCTACATAGCAATTACACATGTAACAGAACACAACAGTGTTACACATGTAACACTATGTAGCAGGTTTTTTACCCCATTTATTATTACTGTATTTTGCCATGCATAATGTGCTCCTATGTAGAATGTGCTCCCATGTCTTCGGCCCAAACTTTCAGGGGAAATAATCTTTCATTTTAATTTTTTAATTCAATTTTTTATTTGTTTATATTTAGGTACACTTGTTTTTTGTATTATAAAGAATTTTAGCTATTTATCTATTTTTACACTTTTAACTCTAAGAATAAATAAAAGAATTAAAAACATTTATATAGATTTGGAATTAGTACTACTCAGGTATAATGTGCATCCTTATTTTTCCCTCACAAATTTGGGCAAAACAGTACATGTTATATACATGGCAAAATATGGTAATTTTTTCCAAGATAAGAAATCTATGTCTCTGAGTGATAGGTGTAATGTTTGTTTTGTGGCTGCTGTATCCACTGGCCTAGCCAACTACCTGGCACTTAGAAGCCACATAGTAAATCAATATAAAATGAAAGAATAAATGAGACATAGGAGCAAAAGCCCGGGCTTAGATATCAGGCCTCTCAGTCTATTATTCTGCATATTACACCTCCTGGCCCGTCCAGGTTATTTAATTTATTTTGGGAAACCATGCACAGATAAGGGACGGGGGGAAGCATTTAGGCCTCCCAGAAATTAAAAAAGGCATTTAAAATTAGGGTCTTATAAGTTTATTCAAAAGAGAAAAAGCTTTTTTAAGAGTTTCCCTGGATAGCTGTCGCTGTCTAAAAGGGAGAGAAAAAGTGCTGTTTGCCTCTGCATAAAAGGCTGACATTTTTCTTTTTTAAATTTGGTAATGCATACAGCTGATTTATTCATTTTGTCATTTTATTTAAATTAATTTTTATGTATTTTTACCTTTAATTTATTTTTCATGTTATCTTGTTTATATCATTTTAGTTGTCAAAATGTTAGTCCAATTTAAAAATCATCTTATTTATTTTGAATTGCTCTTAATCAAAAAAGTCACCTATTATGCAACTGACAACCATTTATTTTCACTTAACCCTTTCTATTTAAATTTCTCAAAACTTCAGCTTTGTTTTAAATCATTCAACTTTTATGTTAGACTTTGTTATCATTTCTTACTGTTATTTTTGTATTTGTTACCATTTTTAATTTATTGTAGGACAGCCTAGAGAGTATAGAAAAACAGAGATCAAATATAAGAAGAAACTGTATCTTATTACATGTTAGAAGCCTGCTCATCTAAGATTAGCTTCGTATTGGCTCCTCAGTCCCTTAGAAGTAACTCTGCTACTTTTACCAAAACTATTTCTTGTTGCTAAAGATCACTACATTCTTGAATAGGATACTTCTTGAATATCATCATGCCACTACTCGTATAACCACAAATGGGGTGGGTTCTGGATCAGGGGTCAGCTTTCTCATGCCAAACTATTTATTTCCTCTGAGAATCTGCAACCTAAACCCTATGGTCTCCTCCTCTCTAATGACTGGTAATGGACAATGACACATAACAGTACCTTTGTACAATATGGAAGGAAAGTAAGGGGATACACTATCTACAGTGTTTCCCCGAAAATAAGACCTAGCCAGACAATCAGCTCTAATGCATCTTTTGGAGGAAAAATTAATATAATACCTAGTCTTATTTTACTATAACATAAGACTGGGTCTTATATAACTGTTGCTCCAAAAGACTCATTAAAGCTGATAGTCCGGCTAGGTCTTATTTTCGGGGAAATAGGGTGGTTAAATATGCTGTGCTTCTTCCACTGAAAACTGTTGAGACATATTTTATTTAAGAAATAGAAATTCTGAATGTCGCTCTTTTGATTAATTCAGGCATTGAGGAAAGCGGCTTACTTGGGCTAATCTTTCTCCCTTTCAGAAATGCCCTCCTACACTACATTTTCAATATCTTTTCCAACCTGCACTGAAGGTCACTGAATAGGTTCGTGATATTTGCTTTTTCACTGGCATGTAGAACTGTCACAGTGAACAGTTTCAACCACATTATTCAGTGACCCAATGAGCAACAGAGGATGACGGTGAGTCACAATATATTTGTTAACTCCTGAACATGATTCCCTCTCCTTTTTGGCTGCTGGCAGTTTGCAGGCTGGGGAGATAAGGAAATAACAGAAAATTACCCTTTACTGAGAATCTAAAATTGGTCCAATGCTTTATTCATATAAATCGTATTTAATTGTCTCAGTATACTTATAGTGGGGGTTATCAGCCCTACTAATGGGGCACACTACAGACAAGGAAACTGAATTACAGATGAGGAAACTGAAACGAGAGATGTTAACTGATTTTCCAAAATCATCTGGACAAATAAGTAAAGGATTAGAACACTGGTACAGAGTTGTCTAACTTCCCAACCTCTAAAACACTATTCAAGGCCAAAAGCTTTAAAGTGAGATTCTATTCTTGGACACAGCAAATATACCAATGATTGAGCCCATACATTCACGATTTCCAAATTATTTTCTCACATGTCACAGGAAGCTCACAGAACTTGTAGCAATGTGCCATTTCACCAGCCCCCTAAACTTATCTTTCCTACAGCCCTCTCACTCACAAATGCTTTCTTTTAATTTATTACCATCATAATGTATTTCATTGTTCATACTGTTGATTGCTAATGGTCAATCCTACTTTGGAAAGAATTATGATATTATACTATTTTAATGCAAATGTTAGAAATTTGTAAACATATTAATTGCTCCAAACAGAGCCCTCAAAGAGCTCAAATTTGGCACTGACTTGTCACTAACATAAAAATGTGATTCAAATCCATTCAGTTACATGAGGGATAAATGAAAGGAAAAAAAGAAGAATGGTGTAAAAATATCAATAAAGATATAAATGTGAGTAGAGAATAAAATAGGTACATGAACAAGTGGAAAGGACAAGAAAATAATGGTTATATACAAAAATTAGTATTGTTCTGAAGTATAAATTTTGATCACAATTTCTGATTTTTTCCCAACTATTATGATGTCCCATGTTACATATCTGGCCTACAGGTTCAAAATCTGTCTTCTCTTCTACCAGAGCAACAGCAGTACTAAGCCTGCAAGTCTGTACATGATGTTGCCACATCTCTCCATCATCATACAAGATGCAATTCCTTGACCTTTGATATAGCATGTTAATTAAAAAATAATTTCAAAGATCCTTTGTTTTATAAATGCTTGTTAGTCTTTGGTAATAATTTATTTTATACAAAGAATGTCTCTTTTAAAGATGAAAGAGAGGAATATCTAGTTGAAGACAAATGCATTTTTGTGAATGAAATATTTGTCGTGGTTATAGATAAAACGCCCACATTTGTTTCTCATTAATTCATAAACACTTCATAACAAAGGACCTCTTTGAAGGTTTATGATCTTATTAAAACAAGACAGAAAAAATTATTTTGATAAACTGGGGTGGCCTATATATTTCTACGGTGGCTTTTAAGAGACAAAAATTGGAAAGTGGCCCTGCAATCTCTGAAGAGCTGTCATGAGAATGGCTGGCTGAAGGAAAATACGATAGCTCTCTGATACTGCAAGGCTCATTGATAACACCTGTGATTGCAGGACGTTCTTCCTGAAAAGAAACCCACCACTTTCCCCTTCAATGGGGACCACTATGCTCCACTGTGGGTCAGAGGTGACCAAGGTGTTTTCAAGTTCAAGCTTATCATTCTGAAGAGCTGGACTGTGAACACTGACAAGTTCCCAATTTAGTCTGCTAAGAACATGAAAGTTGTCTGCTTTCCCTCCTTTAACATATACTTTCACTCACTAAGTATAGTGGATTTAATCTAGTGACCTTATTTCGAAATTGATTTAAATTTAAATAATTGATTTTAAGATTTTGACTGGACATACACTGAAGCTTTTTTTTTTTTTAAAGCAATCTTTACAATACATTTGAAGGAGATTAAATGAGGTTAAAAAAATTGTCACTAAAGAGTGATTTTTTTTCCATGTTACATAGTATACAAATCATTTAGGAGTCTAGAAGACAGAAACAGAACCAAATCTTAACAGCTACAAGTATTTTGACGCAATTGCACTTTTGAGGTATAAAATAAATAGCAAACAACAGGACATAATGTTTCACTATACTGGGCAATGGCTAAGAAATGTCTGACTAAATTATAATATGACATAGTCAGAACCCATCTGGTTTATTACATTCAGTTCAGAATTCCACATTTAAGAGAGACAGAGGCAAATTCAAGTTTGCTAATAAATAAGAATTCAAAACCATGTAACGCAATAGGAAAAAACAATTGGGGAAAACTGGAAATACACACTCTGAAAAGAAAAAACAGCCCCAGAGTATAATACTCAAAGGCATACTATATGGAAAAAGTGATTGGATCTGTTTTGTGAGCTTCCGTGGGTTACATATTGGTAGACAGATTTTTAACTCAATATAAAAATAAACATAAAGAATTTTCTAATGGAGAGACCTGTCCATATATGGAATGGCCTACCTCATGAGACGAGTTTCACACTAATGCAGACATCTAAGGGCAAGGAGAACGAGGGATGCTGAAGAAAAGACTAAAGATTATACTATGATATTGAGTCCTCTTCAAAACCTTGAGTCTATGAATTTTCTAGTATGAGAATTTTCTATAATGAGACAACTCACTGATAAAGAGAGCATCTCAGAGTAAAATAAATGTCAGCGTATAATCAACAGAAGCTAGTGGCAGAAATAAATGTAACTAAGACATAGTTTATAACTGCTTTTTTGATGAGTAATTTGGGAATACCCAAATACAATCAAGGTGACAAATTTAAACTGACAAAAAGAGGAGGCAATGAAAAAATCTGAGAAAAATCTCAAGAAAAATCATGTACTAGGAAAAGAACGATGCATTATGCCTAGTAAAAGCAAACACTATTACTAATCTTAGTAATACACATTAGTCAGTACAAATCCAGTAGTGATGGAAAGAAAGGAACACTAGCTGATGAACCCAAACTTCCCAGTTATTACACAGGTAGTAGAATAGCACTTGCTAGGTAGGAATGGTCCATAAGACAGCGACTTTACTAAGACTGACGTATCTTCTAAGACCATGTTAATTCTATGCTCTTTTCAAAATATTTAAAGCTAAATATTTAATTGTATTTAATAATATTTAATAATATTTATTTATTTATTTTATTTAATAATATTTATTTATTTTAAATATTTAATATTTAAAAGTGTGTATTGCTATTTAAAAACTCTTTGGAACAGAACAAAGGGAACTTGTTTACTGAACACAAGGATACCACTTTTAAGACATATACTCCATCTAATATTATTAGGTCAGCACATCTTTCTCTTATGAGTTTACTGTGACTATGACCCTTTATAGCTCAATCTAATCTAGAGGAGAAAAAACTCTGAACTCAAAGTTGAGGAGGAGCTCTGAACCACAATGATTTTAATTAGCACTGGAGTTCTAAGACTGCATGAACACCAGTGCTAATAGGGCAGGATTTGACTAAATGTAAATGCAAGTTACTTTAAAAAAAATCTATCTGAAAAGTTATTCCCTATGTCAATATGTTTTGGAAAATGAAAACTACTGTCAAATGTCCATGAGAGGTGATAATTAAATAACTATTAACATTTCCATATGTGTGTTTTTTTCCCCAGCCACCTTGTTTCTTAGGCAAAGAGGCTTTAAACATTAATTCAATTTTTGATTTTGAGATAATTCTAGATTACCACACAGTTAAAAGAAGCAATACAGCGAGATCCTGCATACATTTTACCTGGATTCCCCAAAGAGTAACCCTTGGAAGGCTATGGTGTAATATCCCAGCCAAGTTACCGACACTGAGAGAGTCAGGATAGACAATTACAGCACCAGAATGAAACATCCTGATGCACTTTTACAATCATACTGACTTTTCTCCTGCTTTCCCACCACTATCCAAATTTGTTGTTTATTTTGTTGTTACTACAAGAATGATATACTGGGGATGCCACAAAAATGTACACAAGTAGATACTTTGGTCAATGTCGCTCAAGCAGTAGTTCACCATCATCAGAAGTGTCTGGACACTGATGGTAACCACTTTGAGCACCTCTTGTAACTGCACAAGTCAAACATGACTTGTATTTATCTTTTGTTGTCGATATATATTGAATGTTATAATTTTAATAGTTTTCCTTTCTTAAAATGTATATACATTGCTTTGGTCACCTTCTGTATAAATGCAATCGGACAATATGTATGTCCCCTTTTGGGGTAGGCTTTTTTCACTCAGCATTAGTCTCCGGAAATTGATTCAAGTTGTTGCATCAATATTGTTCTTTTTGGTGCTAAGTAGTATTCCATGGTATGGACATACCACAATTTGTTTAACCATTCATTCACTGAAGCACACCTGTGTTGTTTCCACGTATTGGCTATTATTAATAAAGCTGCTATGAACATTCACATAGATGTTTTTACATGGAAAAATAAGTTTTAATTTCTTTGGAATAAATACTGTTAGTGATGGGTTGTATGGTAGTTGCATATTTAGTTTTATAACTGCCACACTGTTTCACAGAGTGACTTTTAACATTTTACATTCCCAGGAGGAATGATCCAATCTTCCCCACATCCTCACCAGCATTTGGCATAGTCACTATACTTTATTTCAGCCAGTCTGATAGCTAAGTGGCAATACCTCATTATAGTTTTAGTTTGCATTTCTCTAATGACTAATATCGTTGAATGTATTTGCATCTGTTTATTAGCTACCTATAAACAGTAGCTTTATAAAGCTACCTATACCTATGCTGTTCATGTTTTCTCACCATTTCCTCATTGGTGTGTGTGTGTGTGTGTGTCTTTAATGTGGAGTTTGGAGACATTATATTTTAAATGAGACCTTTGCTGAATACGTGGTTTGCAAACATTTTCCCCTAGTCTGACTTTTCTTTTCATCACCTCAACAGAGTCCTTATATCACAATTTTGATGAAGTTCCATTTATCAGTTCCCCTTGTGTTTTTTGTGTTCAGTCTAAGAACTCTTTGACTAACCCTACATTCTGAAGATGTTTCTTTTTTTTCCTCAGGTTTCCAGTATTACATCTTTACAGCTAGTTCATGATATATATGTATTGACAATTTTTATTTAAGATATAAAATTTAGGTTGAGGTTAATTTTTGCCCATGGATGTCCAAATGCCCCAATGTCATTTGTTGAAAAGTTTATCCTTCCTGCATTGAAATATGCATTTGTACTTTTGTAAAACATTAGTTGAGCATATTTAAATAGGTCTATTTCTGGGTTCTCTATTCTGTTTCATCAGTCTGTATCTATCCTTCCACTGACACCATATAGTCTTGATTACTGTTACTATATTTAAGTCTTAAAATTGGGGAGATTCATTCCTACCATTTTAATTTCTCTTTTCAAGACTGTTTTTCCTATTCTGAAAAAAAAAATGGTTTTGCCTTTATGTATAATTTTAGTCTAATCTTCCTTTTGTTTCTACCTGTTAAAAATATTGCAGAGATTTTTATAGGAATTGTCTTAAACTGATTTTTATTTGTGGGTAAGTGACATTTTTACCATGTTGAGTCTTACAATCTATGAAATCAGTATCCATCTCCTTTTCTTTTTAGATCTTTATTTGTCTCATTTGTGTGTTCTAGTTTTCAGCATAAAATCCTGTATATATTTTATTAGATTTATACTTTGAATATTTCTTTTGTGAGAGAAAAGAGATGGAGAAAGGAAGAAAAAGAGAGAGGGAGGCAGGGCGGGTGGAAGGGAACAAGTGAAGGAGGAGAGTGATTATAAATGGCAATTTTTAATTTTAACAATCATATGATTATTATTAGAAGATTGACTTTTTTTTGTATATTTTTCTTGCATCTTTTAACCTTGTTAAACTTCTTAGATTTTGGAAGGTTTTAATAGTTTGTTTGGATTACTTGGTATTTTCTACAAAAACAAGCACATCATCAACAAACAGGAACTATTTTAATTTCTTCTATTTCAATCTTATGTCTTTTTCGTTTGCTTGTTCTACATTATTTCATTGGCTGGAACTTCTAGCACTATGTTAAATAAGAATGGTGAGAGCAGACACTGTTGCCTTGTTCCCACACTTAGGGGGAAAGCATTTAGTCTTTAGCCATTAAGTATATTGTTACACGTAGCATTTTAGTAGTTGCTCTTTGTCAAGTTTAGGAAGTTCTCTTCAATTTCTATTATTCTGAACTGCTCTTATTATAAATGGGCATTGAATTTTATGAAATACTTTTCCTGTATCAACTAAAATGATTTTTTTCTTCAGCCTGCTAATATGATGGATTATATTAATTGATTTTAAATACTGAACAAGCCTCAGAATTCCAGAATAAACCCCACTTGATTATGATGTACAATTCTTTTTACGTGTTGCTGCAGTGTAATTTGCTGTCCATATTCATGGGGAATACTGACCTATAGTTTTCATTTTATTACTGTCTTTACTTGGGTCTGGTATCAGGGCAATACGAACTTCATGAAATGAATTGAGAATGTTTCCTTCTTTTCCTATTTTCTGGAAAAAGACGGTAAAATTAGTGCAAACTCTTGAAAAATTTCATAGACTTCTCCATTGAAAATATCTGTACCTATAAAGTTCTTATTTTGAAAGTTATCAAATTTTATATAGATATAAATATACTCTATATAAATATAGATATAGATATATAATATAATATATAATATAGATATAGATATACTCTATATAAATATAGAGTATTTAAAGTATTTACTTCATACAGGGTCAGCTGTTATAGTCTTTTCATAGGAACAGATCCATTTAAGTTGTCAAATTAATGTATGTAAAGTTGTTACATACATACATAAGGGAATGACATATTCCCTTATTATCATTTTGGTGTCTGCAGAGTGATATAACTTAAAAACTAAAGAAAAGAAGATAACTTTACTGCATTTACCTCTATATTTACTGTTTCGATTTTCTTTCTTTTTCACTGGTATTCTAGTATTCCTTCTTTTATAATCTTTTTGTTTAGAGAATTTCCCTTAGCCATTCTTTTAGGATAGGTCTGTTGGTCTACAAATTCTCCTAGTTTTCTTTTATCTGGGAAGGCCTTAACTTTCCCTTCATTCCTGAAGGATATGTTCAATGATTTCTAGTTAATAACCTTGTAATAAATAGCTTTATGCACAAAGTATTTTCTTTGTAATATATAGTAGGCTTATAGCCTGTAGAATAAAATGCCTTATACAGAGCAACTCAGGGATCATACTATAGCATTTTTTTTCTTACTAATAAAAAGAAATTTATTTTTGTTCTTTGAAAAAACTTAAACATACGAATAGCAAAACATGTTTTGTTGTTTGTCAATAATAAGGCAAGGAAGACAGAACCTCTGTTGGAGAAGAGGAAAAAGAAAAAAAAATGCCTTTTACCAAAAAAAAATACTATAGCATTTTTAGCATCAAGTACTGACAAACTGTTTTCCAAAAGGATTGTAGAAAATTTTACACCATAAAAAACAATGGCTATAAGTGATCCCTACTCCTGGAGAGGGGATGAATTAGGCAACTTCAGAAGACCCTTACAACTCCAGAGTCTATAGTTTCAAATATACCAATGAGGAGGATCATTTATCAGGTGAATTTTTAGTATATGTGCTGCCGAAGCGAGCACTATCAGGTGAATTTTTAGATATGACTATATTAGTCAGGGTAGATATAGCAATATAAGAGGAGACTTATTATAGGAATTCGTTCATGCAGTGATAGAGGCAGAGAAGTCCTACAGTCTTCCTTCTGAAAGCTGGACAACCTAGAAAGCCAGTGGGATAATCCAGCCCAAGGGGAGCCAATGGTATAGCTCAGTCCCAGGCCTACCCAAGAACTGAGAACTACTCGTGTAAGTCCAAGAGTCTGAAGGCCCAAGAACCAGGAGCTCCCACATCCAAAGTCAGGAAACAATGAACTTCTCAGCTCAAGAAGACAAAGGAGTCACCCCCTCCTCACCTTTTTGTTGCATGTGAGTCCTCAATGGATTGGATGCTACCTACCTATGTTGGTAAGGGTGGATCGTATTACTCACTCAACTGCAACAAATGCTAATCTCTTCCAGAAAAACCTTCACATTCCACCTAGAAATAAAGGTTTTTCTAGCTATCTGGACATCACTTAGCTCAGTCAAGTAGACACACAAAAAAATTAATCATCATATTGACAAAGGATATACTTTAAATAGCATTGAGCAGTTTCTTTGGCCTTTGACATTGTCAATCAATACCTGTTTACACCCTCTACCATTCACCTTGGAAATTTTGCTTCAGTTCTTTCCCAGTGCTCACAAACTTCATTGATGATGTATATCCTACACAGAATTTTCTTTTGAATACAGAGCTTAGGGATGAGTTCAGGCAAAGCCACACTTGACAACTGCAGAACAAGTCCTTGAAATAGGAAAATGATTTACTTACATATTTAGTTGAAAAGTTAAAACTAGAGCCAGAGATATTGGTATTCCACTGTTGATTTTTACCTTTTAGTAAATCTACTCATAAGGCACTTTCCAGGACTGAAAAGCGGCTACATACTCAGAAAGAAACACCTTACCTAAGTACTCTTTTCACTCTCTGAACTATATATGCAATATTTTTCAAAAGATGACCCTTCAAATTATATCAAAATTATGAAAATGTATACAAAATTATTACATTTATCATTTTGTCATATATTGCAAGAAAAATATATATTAATCATTTTTCAAAAGAGATTTTGTGAAGGGCAAAAGTATTAATCATATTGATATTTATGCACTGGTCTCTGCCCTATAAAAACAAACATATATAACCATATTATGCAGATGTTCAGCACCATGGCTGAACTATACCTGCAATATTCATTCTATAGAAAAGATATCCTTCACATTGTCCACATCTATATGAACTTAACTCAAATTTATCTTGCAAATATGTCTGTACATACACATACAATAAGAAAAATCTATATTTTTCCACTTAAGTTTAGAATAAACACAGTGGTTGGTTTTATGGTCTTCTCTTATATCTGCCCAAGTTGAAATCAGTATAAAGAGAAACCTCTGTCTGACATGTAATAAATGTACAATTGAAGGGTTTATAGTAATTAAATAAATTGACAATTACATTGCTTATTTCTGTATTTAAATGTATATTTCTGTATTTTTATATTTATATAAAATTGTTTATAAAGTAATCATGGCAGGTAATTATATGCTGTAATAGACATACTCGTATGACAGAGAATGGGATGGCAGATTGGAACTTATAAATTATTTAACACTTAACACACATTTCATGAAGGATGAATAAGATAAGTACTTCAGAGAGTCATGACTTTATATGGGATAGAGAAAAATTATAAAGCAAAAATTATCCTCTAGGTTAGAGGATACATTGAAACATTCTTTAGGGACTTAATTAAAATAGAATCATCACTTCTCAAAGTTATAATCAAGAGATTTAATTTTGGCTTTGCATGTTTATTTTGACATTTTAAAATGTATTTTAATGTGACAAAACATTATTTTATATTTAAAATGAAGCTTTTCTTTTCATTTTCCTTTAGTAGGTCTCCTTGAGTAAATCCTTTTCATCATAGGTAAAACACCATAATATTACAATGTCATGACCATTAAGATACATACAAATTTATAAACTAAAGTATCTCCAAACTTAGGAATAATGGGACTTCATAAATTAGTTGACAGATGAGAAAACAGACCATGATTTCCAATTTAAAACTACTGCTTTCATAAATTATTCAGGGCATAAATAAAATTAAAACTGAACAATATGAAACATTAATTAAAATGTCTTTACTATGTGGCAGCATGGGAAGATGGAAACATTTTTGAAATATAAATAATTTTTAATATCAAAAGTCAAAGGAAGTGGCAGAGCATCTTACATTAAAATACCTCATGAAATCTAAAAAGTACTCTCAAGAGATATACTTGTATGTTAGGTACAATTCTAATAATTAAACATTTATTGGAGAGTAAACACATGCTGTAGAAATATAGTCAAAAGGCAGGTCACTGACATGACATGTTGTCTAGTAGAAAAGACCAATATGGAGAATCTTTCAATGTTAACGTATACATTATAAGACCTATAAATGCAGTATTTAAGTAAGAAAGGAAAGTCCAGTTAAGTCTGTTGGAATGAGGTGGAAGAGAACATTTAAAGGGAGAGGGATGGGGATGAGCGGGCTTTTATGAAGGCTTCCTACAAGGAGATATAGATTCTTGGTGCTGAAATATAAGATAGCCCACAAAGTAACATAGAGGACGGAAGGCATTCCAAAAGAGAAGGGATGGCATATGTGTAAACACACAGACTCAGTATGTCAGAAGGACTCTACATTGTAGAATGCAGAAAGGTAGAAAGAGAACAGAGGTTAGTTACTAGAGCTCCCAGTTTGCCAAGAACTTGGAATTCATCCTCTAGGCCAATTACTTTAAATGTGATCCTTGTACCCGCAAGGCTTCAGTGAAGACCCCTCAGTACCAAGTGGATAGGACCATGGGGCTGCTAGAGTCAGCTGCAGAAACAACCGACTTTGATGCCTCAAGACACAGAAAGGATTAACCCATTGTGACTATTGTCTATTGTTCTTTTATTTTAAATTATGTATTTCTTTTTTTCAATTACTGTTAACATTATTACAGTTGACATTCAATATTATTTTATATTAGTTTCAGATGTACAGCATACTGGTTAGACAGTTATGCAATTTATGCCGTGATTTCCCGCTCCCCCACTTAGTTTAGTATCCACCGGGCACTATACATAGTTGTTTGAACAGTACTGATTATATTCTCTACACTGTATGTTATACTCCCATGACTATTTTGTAACTAACAATTTGTATTTCTTAATCCCTTCACTTTTTTCACCCAGCTCTCCCACCCTATGCCATCTGGCAACCATCAGTTTCTTCTCTGTATCTATGATTCTGTTTCGGTTTTCTTTGTTCATTTATTTTGTTCTCTATATTCCACATACTCGTATAACTGAGATCATATGTATGGTATGTGTCATTCTCAGTCTGAATTATTTCACTTAGCATAATACCCTCCAGGTTCAATCATGTTGTTGCAAATGGTGAGATTTCATTCTTTATGACAGCCAAGTAATAGTCTAGTGTATATATGTACCTATGCTCATTGCAACACTATTTACAATAGCTAGAATATGGAAGCAACCCAAGCGTCCATCAACAGATGATTAGATAAAGAAGATGTTGTACATATACGCAATGGGATACTGTTGATTGTTCTTAAAGTCTGTATGCTTCCTCTTAGAGATTGGCTAAAGATATACAACAATGGAGACATGCAGCCACATCCATATTACAAATGACTTTTAAAAATTATGACACCTTAGAAACAGACACATAGATCAATGGAACAGAATAAAGAGCCCAGAAATAAATCCATGCCTATATGGTCATTTAATCTATGACAAAGAAAGCAATAATTTACACTGGGGTAAAGACAATTTATTTAATAAATGGTGCTGGGAAAACTGGACAGGTACATAAAAAAAAAAAAAAAAAGAAAGAAAAGAAAATGGACCTTATGCCATATACAAGAAAAAACTCAAAATCGATCAAAGGCTTAAATGTAAGACTCAAAACCATAAAAACTCCTAGATGAAAATATGGGAAGTAAACTCTCAGACATTACTCATTAGTAGTATTTTTACTGACTTATCTCCTTGGGCAAGAGAAACACAAGAAAAAATAAACAGATGGAACTACATCAAACTAGAAAGTTTTTTAACAGCAAAGGAAACCATTAACAAAACAAAAAGACATCCTACTGAATGAGAGAAGATATTTGCCAATGATACATCTAAGAAGGGGTTACTATCCCAAATTTATATATATATATACATAAAAAAAAAAAAAACTCATGTGAGTACAACTCAACACCAAAAAAACAAATAATCCAATTAAAAAATGGGCAGAGTATATGACGTGTATAGACCTTTCTCTATAACATACAAAAAGATGCTCAATGTCACTAATAATCAGAAAAATGCAAATGAAAACCACAATGAGATACCACCTCAGTCCAGTCAAAATGGACATCATCAATAAATCAACAATCAACAAGTGCTGGTGAGGATGTGTAGAAAAGGGAACCCTCATGCACTGTTAGTGGGATTGCAGATTGGTGCAACTACTGTGGGAAACAGCATGAAGGTTACTCAAAAAAGTAAAAGTAGAACTACTTTATGACCCAGCAATTCCACTCCTGGGTATTTATCCAAAGAAATCCACAACACTAATTTGAAAAAAAAAAAAAAATGCACCGGTATGGTTACTGCAGTGCCAATCACAAGAGCCTACATATGGAAACAATCAAAATGCCCATCAATAGGCAATTGGATAAAAAAAATGTGGTACATTTATACAATGGAATATTACTCCGCCATAAAAAATAAAGAAATCTTACCATTTGCAACAACATGGATGGACCTAGAAAATATTATGCTAAGTTAAGTCAGACTGAGAAAGACAAATGCCATATGATCTCACTTATGCAAACGAAACAGAAATAGACTCATAGATACAGAGAAAAAAACTGACGACTGTTAGATGGGATGGGGCTTGGGTGATAGGGAAGAAGATGAAGCGATTAGAAAGTACAAATTGGTAGTCACAGGGATGTGAAATACAGTATGGAGAATATAGTCAATAATGTTGTAAAGACTATATAAGGTGTCAGATGGGTACTGGACTTATTGGGAGAATCACTTCATAGTTCACGTAAATGCCTAACCTAACTGCACTGTGCACCTGAAACTAACATAAAATAAGATTAAATGTCAACTGTAATTAAATACACACACACATACACTCACACACACACACATTTATTTAAATAGTCACAGGATATAGAGTAGAGCATAGGGAATATAGTCAAAGGTATTGTAATAGCTATGTACAGTGTCAAATGGGTAATAGACTTGGTGGGGTTATCACTTTGTGAGAGGTATAAATGTCTAATCATTATGTACTTTTGTACACCTGAAAGTAATAAAACTTAATTTAATTAAAAAATTAAAAATAAATAAAAATAAAAATTATGCCATCTTTTTAAATATGTTTTCTTAAAATTTACAATTGGATTATTTGGTATATCAACAAGTTATAATTGAATGTATCATGACCCATAGTTTCTGCCTTGGAGAAAACGATAAAATGGGTTAGGACTCTGTGTCACTACTCCACCCACTATCCCGAAGGCATACATACATGCACAAACACACACACACTTTTGTATGCATTTTTGCAGAATACACACACACATACAACCACCAGGCTTTCCAGGGATAGCTGCAAATTGGAAAATATGCTTGTGTTGCCTACTGCTAATTGCAATTCTCACCACCTAGTTAGTAAACAATGGCACTTTTTGTGCTCAAGACTCTTCAGATTATGCTCAAGACGCATAATCTCACCTTAAATCAGTGGCCTAGAAACCATAGGAAAATATCTGAGAAATACTTGGGACCATATTTGATAGGGTGCAACTGGCATGCGAAACCCTGTTTCTGTGTCTTTGGGTCCTGTATTTGTATAAGGGAGAGGCAACCTCAAGTGGGAGAGACGACCAGAGACATTAGATCTCCATTGTCACCAGAGCTACTAGCATTCATGTTTAGACAACTGCTATAAGCCATCGTCTCCCACTGAATGATTTACATCTGTGAGTCCTACACCAAGTTTGCATTTAAGAAAGCTTACTCCAGCCATACTATAGGGTGATGAACTGATTATACAGTAAGCTCCCCTCATCCTCGGGAATATGTTCTAAGAACCCCAGTAAAGGCCTGAAACTGCAGATAGTATCGAACCATATATATCCTATGTGTTTGGGTATTTTTGTTTTGTGTTTTTTTTCCATATCATATACACTTTTTCACTTAAAGGAAACACTTTATGGCTTTTCTTTGGCATAACCGAATTGCCAGCGTCACTACTCTTGTGCTTTGGGGCTGTTCTGAAGTAAAATATGGGTCACTTGAACACAAGCACTGTGATACCATGACAGTCATCTGATAACCAAGACAACTACTAAGTGACTAACGAGTAGAGACTGCATACAACATGGATACACTGAACAAAGGTATGAGTCACGTCCCAGATGGGACAGAGCAGAGGGAAGGGTGCCACATTTCATCACACTGCTGGGAACAACTCACAATGTAAAACTGATGAATTATTTATTTCTGGAATTTTCTATTTAATATTTTCAGACCGCAGTTGACTTCAGGTAACTGAAACCACGGAAGTGAAACCACAGGTAAGGGGGGAACTACGTTATGCTCAGAGTTTGCATGACTTGAGCTACACAAAAAAGTATGGATGTGAAACAAACCATGGAAGTTATAAGAAGCAACTAACTAATTCTTGGTATGTGCCAGGAACTGTTCTAAGAACTTGACATATTTTTTTTTTTACATTTTAAATCTCATGACAGCTCCACAAGGTAGGCTCCTGTTTAATCACCATTTTAGAGAGGAATGTGGGTACTAGGATATTTAAAATTGCATATGATACTGTGGCTAGTATTATATTTATTTTGGACAGTGTCGTATATGCTCGTCAGCAGGACTGTTGGATGTCTATTTTGCACACTTATGATATATTGCGTACACCTCACGTATAATTTCCCATTTTTCTCAGTGACACTGCTGGCCACCAGCCTGGCAGCACAGCAGTATCTTGTAACCAATAGGCCAGCAGGGATAGCAAATATCGAGGGGCTCCTTCGCCACCCCTATGACCTAAACATGTTTTCTGTGTTCATCCACTTCATTTTATCACTAAGCAACCCAAATTCTCTTCTAATACAGGAGATGTTAGATATCTTACTTCTGGAAAGGACTGGGAAAAGATAGTGAGATGGGCTATTTCTGATAGCTGGTCAGATGTAATCACACAAGCCAGTAGGTGAGCCCATGGCAGAAGCTAGACAGACAATCTACAGTTCAAGCAAACCTGTGCCAGCTTATTTCAAGGCAACTATTAAAAATGACACTATGTCAAAAAGAAAAACATCAGAAGCAAATGCTATAGCAGACTGGGCACCAACCAACAAGCATAAATGTATGATCGCCGTGCTCATCACCATTGCCACAAGATCAATGACCCCACGAAACAGAAAAATCAAGACTGTAAAACTAAGCACGCCCTTACTGCTTGGCTTAATCCAGGCACTAGTATAGTCCAGTTTAGCATTATACTAATATGTCATGTAACTCCATTATTGGAAAAGACTCAACAACTTGATCAAAACTAAACATTCTGAGACTAAAAAATCTGTTTCCCCCTCAGAAGCGAGAACCATAAAACACCGTTCTAAAAACTATATCAGAAGGCCCTTGATTTAAAATGCAAAATAAACAGAGTAGTTCATTCAATAACTGTTTAATAAAATACCTTTCACATCTAAAACCTTAAAAAACAATGGTAAGTAGAGGCATGCTTCACTTATTCCACACTGGAGGGAAACACAGTCTGCAGAACTAAAATCTTCACAGTAATTCTCATTAAAAAAATAGTTGACAGATAACTTTAGCTAAGTTCTGAAAACATTTGAAAATGGAACATTTTAATGGAAATACTTTGAAGTTACATTGTACTTTTTCCTAGCATCTTAAAAAAGACAATTTTGAACATGACAAAGTTTTTCTAATGCCTCGTGTTCGTTATGATCAATTATTACACTGTACTGCTGTCTAATGATGCCCAGAGGGACAATTACAGTGTGTGGAGCTGTCTGCCCCCACACCTGAGTGGCCTGACGCACTCACACTGCTGTGCCTTCAGTTCTGGATTCTGACCTTGATGGGGTTTGTCTGCCATTGCTCTCGGCTACGACTTCTCAGTACTGTTAGATGTTGATTATGATCTGTCCTTCCCACAAAGGTTTTAATTCTGTGCTTCTACCAAGAAAAGAGCTTAATGGGCTTTTAAAAAATAACATGAGACCACACGAAGAAAGACCCACAGCCATGATGGCACACATTTTGGCTCATGGAAAAAAAAAGTGCTGTTCCTTGTCTTTGCCTCTAATTATGTTTCAGAGGACGAGGCTGGCTGGTGAATCTGCCCACAAAATGACTGTGACAGTGAAATGGTAATGATGTCGACCATGGCAATTATCGGGACCACAAGTCAGGCACTGGGAGAAGTGTGTCACTGAATCAGCCGGAGGGATATACAATTAGAATCTTATTTTATAGGGGGTGGGGAATTAAACCTAGAAAGATTAACTAATGTCTGTGTGGTCACATGATCATAAGTCCTCCAACTAGTATCGGAGCCCAGTTGACAACTACAACCTAGATAGACCATTCGCTATCCATTCGCTACATCACCTCCAAAGGTCAGTAACTACATTTACAGGTTTTTAAAGAAGTTACTTACAACGTAGCTGCAAGCTTTTAAAAGGAATGAAAGTTACTGGATTTCAACTATGTCCATTTCTTCAATATATGTACATTTTGCTTTACTGAGCCTGCTCTTAAAAGGCACTCATTTTGCTGATGTGGTTGTTACTTAAAATCAAGATGTTAACATAATTCTGTTGACTGGTAATATATTATTGCTTTAGGCTTATACAATTTCCATTGCTGATACAAAAAAAAAAAAGGATCACGATGTTGTGTTTTAGTCATAAAAGCATCATTGTCCTTATCATCTTTGACTCATTACTTAATTTACTACTTAATTGTAGAAATTTGGTAGAATCTGATACTCTGGATTCCAAGGCACATCTTGGAATCCAGGGATAGCCCAAGTTCAGGGATCATATTCATACCACATGTGTGTTTCTTTGGTCTGCACAGTGATTGCAACATTTTAAATTAACTACAGACATTTAAACATGAGGAGATTTCATATAAAATGTGGATTCCTGACTTCTTTTAAAGAACCGACAGATGTGTCTGCATGGGCCACTTTCTCACATAGAAACAACAGGCCGAACTGAGAGTGGCAGCCCCTTCAGGCAGGACCTGTTTGTACATCCTGGCCTGCTTCCCTCAGTGACCTGCCTGGTTATGAACTGAGTCCTGTTTTCACTAAAAATCTGACAGTACAACTCCAAACTTTCCATAATATTCTATGTTCTAGTTTGCCATGAATTTCAGCTATTTTATTTTATATAGTTTGAAGAACTCCCTATGGCAAATAAATGCTATCACCATGAGCTCTTTATACATGAAAACAAGATCCAAGTGTTAAGCTGCTTGGCTCAAGATCAGAGAAGTAAAGGTCATTTAATTCCAAAACCACCTATTTTATATCAGATTCTTATTAGCATAGACATACACAGCATTTACTAGTATTACCATTTTGGCTAGAAGTATCTCTTGTAGCTTTCTTCACTAAACTCAGTTCTAAAGAACAGGTAACCCCACCAAATCAATACTTCGCATGTTGCTTTCCAGACAAGCAAATTTGATATTGAAAAGTTTGTGAGACAGAAAAAGAAAGACACTGCTTTATTTTAAATGTTTTCTATAAGTAATAAATTAGTAACTTTACTTCAACATTTAATACGCTGTCTAAATAACAAATAGTATATCATTAAAATTAAAAAGTAAACAAGTGCCTTTTTGGAAAGCCACATGGTGATAAATGCAATGGAAAAAATTAGGGAAGGACAGGCGATAAGGAATGGCAGGAAATTAGAGGAGTTATTTTATGTCAGGTGGTCAGAGAAGTTTTATAATGTATGTAAAGTACCTAATGCCTCTGAAATGAATGGCCCTTAATAAAAGTTATCACTGTAATCATTATGATTACCATCACCTCACAAGACCAGGTGAACCCAACGGGACAGACAGCTACTCAGCCTCATGTGCTATCCTGAACACTGTATCAGGGATAGACATTCAGTCTTGGAAAAGTTGATTATTATGCTGTTTTGATTCCTAAAGCAATGAGAAAATGTTAAGTAAAATTGACCTTGAGTTTTACTGATGCTTTCAGCAGACAGAATTTTGAAAGGCTACATAGGCAAAGGTCTATGCTTGGAGATATACTTTAACCTGAAAGGAGAAAATAAAATAAATCCTGAGGCTAATGGCTTCTCTTAAAAATGGTGAAAGAAAAAAAAAAAAAAAAAGACCAAAAACTCAAGGTATAACCAAGTAGAGATGCTTCACCATCACAAAATGTGGATAGGAAATTCAGAAGTTAGAGAAAAATATACCTGATCACTAATCTAATGAATTGGGAAAATACCCCTCAAACATGGATAATTTTTGTATTACTTATAAATGTGTATGCTTCCCAAACGGTGAGATACCTGTATTTTCTGAAAATAATTTTCTAAGTATAACATGGATTACTTGCAGTGTAACACTAAGGAAATTATTGAGCTAGGAAACCATGAAATATCTCTTCATAACTTCAAAACTGTTAGTCCCTACCCTATAAAACAGACATATTAAACGAGTTGTTTGTTACATACAAATAAACACAGAAAAATCATTTTTTTTTCATTTTTTACCTGCTTATTTTAAAAGGTCATAAACAACACCCACATATTATTATAGACTACACAAAATTCCAGACCTAAATGAATAATTATTGAATAGGAACTTTCAGGCCATTGTCAGAAGCATTTACCATTGTGTTAAGCTAAAGAAGCTGTTTTTATAGAATGCATCACATTTTCAAATTTAAGATAAACTACCAAGTAGAACTACCCTACTTTAGAGTGAGCTTAGATTTGAGAAGGTGAATGTGATAGGTAAGACCTATATATGCCAGATATTTTTGAGATAGCCCCATGTACCTTAATTTTAGATTTGTGGGGAATAAACGAAGCAGATAATACGAGGAACAAAGTCTATACAAAGACTGTAAATCCTTCTTCCTGTGCTGTGCTCAGCATCAATAGAAACCTTTCTGCTAGGCTGAATAATCTCATAAACCCTGTGAGAGAACTTATATTTCTACTACTCATACTCAAATCCAGACAGATTAGATTGATAGAGCAACTTTCTTAACCTCTTTCACAAAAGAGAATAAGCCTGTCGGAATTTTGAATCTAACTCTACTCTCTATGACATAGTAGATTTAACCATTTTCTTCAATCAAGCTGAAATTCAGTTCTGGTTTAAACAAAGGAGAAATATTAAAAAGGAAAATAAAAATAAAAAATACAATAAAAGAAGAAAACATTAAGACTTTTTATGGAACATTCAGCATATATTAATACTCATTCTGTCAGATTCCAATATTCCTAATGAATAGGCTATAGGTTATTGCTTGGTTTTAACTGTCTGACTCCTTTTGGAACAGTTAGCTGTTTATTAAATCTGTGTTAAAAATTGCCTTTTAATCATCTATCATTTGTCCTTTATACAGCAAATACTTCATTTAAAAAAAAGCACCACTTGCTTTTTTTTTAAATTTATTGGGGTGACAATTGTTAATAAAATTACATAACTTCAGGCGTACAATTCCGTATCACATCATCTATAAATCCCATTGTGTGTTCACCACCCAGAGTCAGTTCTCCTTCCATCACCGTATATTTGATACCTCTTACCCTCATCTCTCTCCCCCCACCCCCTTTACCCTCTGGTAACCACTTTGTTTGTCTTGTTCTTTTGTTGTTTTTGGTTTATATACCACACATCAGTGAAATCATAGGGTTCTCTGCTTTTTCTGTCTGACTTATTTCACTTAGCATTATACTCTCAAGATCCATCCATGTTGTCACAAAGGTTCCTATATAATCTTTCCTTAATGCCGAATAGTATTCCATTGTGTATATATACCACAACTACTTTATCCATTCATCTATCGAAGGACATTTTGGTTGTTTCCATGTCTTGGCCACCATAAACAAAGTTGCAATGAACATTGGAGCACACGTGTCTTTATGTATAAATGATTTCAAATTCTTTGGGTAGATACCCAGGAGAGGGATTGCTGGGTCATATGGTAATTCTATTTGTAATTTTTTGAGGAACCTCCACACTGCCTTCCATAGCGGCTGCACCAGTCTGCATTCCCACCAACAGTATATGAGGGTTCTTTTTCTCCACAGTCTCTTCAACACTTGTTACTATTTGTCTTGTTGATGATAGCCATTCTGACTGGGGTGAGGTGATATCTCATTGTGGTTTTTATTTGCATTTCTCTGATGATTAGTGATGTTGAGCATTTTTCATATGTCTATTTGCCATTTGTAAGTCCTCTTTGGAGAAATGTCTCTTCAGGTCCTCTGCCCATTTTTCAATTGGGTTGTTTGTGTTTTTGTTGTTGAGTTTCATGAATTCCTTGTATATTTTGGATATTAGCCCCTTATCGGAGGAACTGTTTGCAAAAATCTTCTCCCATTCAGTTGGTTGCCTCTTTATTTTGTCGATGGTTTCCTTTGCTGTGCAGAAACTTTTAAGTTTCATATAGTCCCATTCGTTTATTTTATCTTTACTTCCATTGCCTTTGGAGTCAAACTCATAAAATGCTCTTTGAACCCAAGGTCCATAAGTTTAGTACCTATGTTTTCTTCTATGCAGTTTATTGTGTCAGGTCTTATGCTTAAGTTTTTAATCCATTTTGAATTAATTTTGGTATATGGTGACAGATAACAGTCCAGTTTAATTCTTTTGCACGTGGCTATCCAATTCTCCCAGCACCATTTATTGAAGAGGCTGTCTTTCCTCCATTGTATGTTTTTAGATTCTTTGTCAACAATTATCTGTCCATATTTATGTGGTTTTATTTCTGGGTTCTCAATTCTATTCCATTGGTCTATGTGTCTGTTTTTCTGCCAATACCATGCTGTTTTGATTACTGTAGCCCTGTAGTACAAGCTAAAATCAGGCAGTGTGATACCTCCAGCATTGTTCTTTTTTCATAAGATTGCTTTGGCTATTTGGGGTCTTTTGTGCTTCCAAACAAATCTGATGATTTTTTGTTCTATTTCTTTAAAAAATGCCATTGGGATTTTGATGGGGATTGCATTAAATCTGTATATTGCTTTGGGTAATATGGCCATTTTAACTATGTTGATTCTTCCAATCCATGAGCATGGAATGTCTTTCCATTTCTTTGTGTCTTCTTCAATTTCTTTCAAAAATGTCTTACAGTTTTCAGCATATAAATCCTTCACATCCTTGGTTAAGTTTATTCTTAGGTATTTTATTCTTTTTGCTGAAATTGCAAAGGGAATTGTTTTTTTTGTATTTCTTTTTCTGAGATTTCATTGTTAGTATATAGGAATGCAATGGACTTTTGTACGTTGATTTTGTAGCCAGCAAATTTACTGTATTTGTTGATTGTTTCTAACAGCTTGCCACTTGCTTTTTATAAACCAAATAGAACAGGTATCTGTCTGTCTAAAGTGATGCTGTATTACTTCAGTTAAAAAAATATTGTACATCCTGAACTCTATCCAAAATAAATTAAAACATATATATTTTGGGGGGGATTTGTGTTACATTTAAACATATTGAAAATATCACCTCTCTAAAGACATGACATATAGTAGATGCTCAATATGTTTATTAAAATAAACAAATCAAAACATTTGTAAATGAATTGATCAGAAAATTATTTTTCTTAAAAAAAAAAAAATCCGTGATGCTAACCCTAATTTAACTAAGCAATGATCTACCTCAATGATCTGTAAACGTTTCTGATTGTGTGCCTTATCAGTAAAAACTTTTCAGCCCAGTCTTTCATATATGTCCTTATTTATTAATTGTATATATTTACTACTTTAGTAATATATTAAGTATAATGGAACTAATTTTAAAGAAACTAATTTTAAAATAAAGGTAAAATAATCAAGTTCTGGTTAATGTTAAAATTACTTTGCCATGTGGTTTTAATGCTTGTCCTGGCTGCGATAACCCATTAAAATATGCAGATATAAATAAGAGATCAATGGCTGTGACTATCAAGTTATAATACTTTATTTTTTTCAACTCTGTCTACCATCTATCATCTTTCATGAAATTTAGCTTGTGTATTTTCATTTTCCCTGAAGCTAGGTAACCTTGCCAAGTAACCATAAGATAATTCATTTATATTTATAATAACATCTGTATTTATAACTAATAGGCTTGGGACAAACTAAAACTGGAACAATTTTACAAGTTTGACAAAAACTGCTCCAACTGCTCCATACATTAATGTGTATGTAAATAAAACAATTTTATGACGGAAATCATTTGTGGCAATAAAATCACAATGATGGACGTCTTTCTTGGTATTTTCCCCCAAATGCTTTCTGCATAGCTGAACTTTCTTGGAACATAGTTACTTCAAACTAATTGTTAAAATATCTGAAGGGAGTGGTTTTTTACCCCCAAATTTCTAATAAGCATATGCTCAGAAATTTCCCAAGCATATGTACCTAGTAATGCATATTACTGGAATCTACAACTTTTACAAATAATACCAAATTGTTCTCAAAAGTAGATGTACACATTTACTCTTTCTATGCTATTTTCTGTGTCACTATGGTCATTTCATTACAGTCAAAAGAACAATTATTTCACCCAATGGCATGTGGCTTTTTGTTTTTGCTTTTAAGAAAATACAAAGTAGCATATGCCTTTAAAGTTCTTATTTTTTAAATTATATTTCTTCAGTTACAGTTGACATTCAATATTATTTTATATTAGTTTCAGGTTTACAGCATAGTGGTTAGACATTTATATAATTTGTGCAATGATCCCATTAATTAGTCTTGTACACATCTGACATTATACGTAGTTGTTGCAACATTATTGACTATATTTTCTATGCTGGACTTTATATACACCCCCCTATTTTGTAACTACTAAAAATTTTGGAGGCTTCTATTCATGTCCTGGATGGTTAGTCTATAAGTATCTTGCTGATCATGAGGGCATCATATACTCATTAGCTAATACTATATTAATGCACAATAATCCTTACATTAACATTCACCATTAAGAACTGATTTGGTCATGATATAACATTATATATAAAAATGCTAAAATCTTGTTTAAAATATTAGCACCTATGTTCATGAGGGTTTATTCCAGGAATGCAAGATTGGCTTAACATTCAAAACCAATAAAATTATAAAAAAACTATATTAACAAAACTAAAAGCAAAACTAAAAAAGAAACACAATATAATAAGCATACTTAAGCTCAAATACATATTCACTCTGAGCTGGGAAAGCCTCCAAGAATTTCCTTCTACATTCTAATTTGTTGAAAAGGCTTAGCATGATTAATAAGCCCCAAATACTATAGTGTCTGTACAAATACTACGGGTATCTTATTCAACGTGGGTATGACACTGAAAAAGCAAACTGGTTCACTTTTGTTTCTGAAAGGAACTCTAATAACTCAGGATAAGAGTATAGTATCTTCCTGCCTAATCGCTGTCACATTACAAACACCCGCTGATAGCGTAAGATTATACTACTGTGGCACCCAAATGTAAAGTTCAGGGGGAAAATTCATACTACATCTATGTCCTTTGAGATTCAATACCTTATCTTCAAAAGAAATATTCAATAAAGAAAAAGTACTTATTTGAAGCTGTAGTAATATTTAAAGCAAAATAATTAAGCTCAATAAATCTTCAATTGTCATGTTGTTTTATCAAGTGCATTTACATAGTGCCAGACGCACATCCAAAACAGAACTTAAAACTGAGACTTCTAAATTATATTCACTATTTCTTACTCTAGAAACTTCTGAAACTTACGGGTTACAGATTTATCAGAAATTTCTCTTTGCCAACTAAAGAAAGGACACCCCAATCTCGGGTATGAACTGTCATTAGTAATTTAGCAGAGCTAGAGGCAGTTCAGCTGAGCAGACAGAAAATTAAAATATGGGCAGCTCCTGATTGAAAATTTATTCCTAGCAGGTAATGATACAGCAGTCAGGATCCCCGCTATTACCCAGAGTAAGAGATTTAATTCTGATAACTCTGATGATGCCACTTGAATCACAGATTATAAATGGTGACAGTTTGTGACATATAGATAGGATGAAATGAGCATCAGCAACATATCTCTACAGAGATGATTGTAGAGAAGATCAGTTTCTTTTTCAAACAGGAAGTACACTAATTTCAAAAAATTATTACAAGTTTCCAAAGAAGAGGCTTAAGCCTTAGGTAAACCATGTACGATTTTCCTATATATTTTCAATGGATATGAGATATGAATTGTAGTTTCTGAATTCATCTGGATAAGGAACAAATCCAAAATTATAGGCATAGTAGTTATTCTGTGGAGAGGGACATAGAGAAGGCTTCAGTTTTCTTGTGTATATGCATGTAAAGGATATTCATTAAACGTACTTACATACAATATATGCTATTTATATTTATAAAAAATGATTTTTATGTTGGATTTTGTATGCCTTGTTATATTTTCTAATTATTGACAATGGTATTACTACTTTTTAAATGAAAAGTGTGTTTTTTTCAAAATTGCCTATTTCAGACATAACTCTGTACCACAGAAATACAGGTGAGGAAAGCAGTATTTTCACGTAGACAGATACTCAATACTTCTCTTCAGAATTTGTAAAATGGCATATTCTGTGTATGTCATCAAAACTTATTAGATGTGGGGATTTTAAAACATAGTCCTAAATTCTTTAATGTTTCTTCCATTGAGAGGAGGGGTCCATGTCCCCTAGCCCTTGACTCTGTAACTGCTTGATCTGTAGTTTGTAGCAGAAATGATGCTGTGTCCGTTTCCAGGTCCAGACCATAAGAAATGCCAGCCTGTGCATTCTGTGTTTTGGGATTTCACCGTTGTAAGATAGCTGGATAACCTGTGGAGTGGGCTACAGGGGAGGAACTGAGGCCCTTTTAACCCAGGGCCATAGGTGAATTCCTAGCTGACAGCCAGCACCAACTGTCAGTCATATGAGTGAATCATCTTGAAAGTGGTTGCCTGGCTCCCTGCTGGAGCTACCCAGCTGACACAACATGGAAAAGAGCTATCCTGGCTGAGCTATGGCCAAATTGTAGATATGGAAACAAAATCAACAACTGCTGTTGTCTGCAATAAACTTGGGGTTGATTTATTAAGCAGCAACAGATAACCGAAAGAGCAGAGTGGGACTTGAATCATGAATGCTAATTATGAAATAGCTTTAGCATTGCGATACAGCAATGTTATATCACATATGCTATAATTGAACAGAATAGAAGGAAGAAAATGTAAGAGAAAAAGTCTGGTAAATATCAGGCTAATATAAATTTTGTCAAGAGAGTTTTTAATAAATTGCACATAGTATTGAGAAAAAAATTCAAAGAGCACTAGAAATCTTTATAGTTTATATATTGAAAAAAATCTAAGTATGTAAGAGCTATTTGTTTAAATTTGGTGATATACATTAGCTTTGTAGGATTTTATCTACGTACAGTAATTAATGATGTCATGACCAGTAGTATAAACCTACACAGAAAATACTAATTATCTAAAAATTGGACAATTTAGATATTGCCAAATAGAACATCTACAATAATAGAATTATATTTTAAATGGCACTATATTTACAGAGGACTAAGCCTATATGATATAACAAAGCCAAAAAAGAGTCATAATAAAAAAATAAGCTAAAACCATATTACATATAATTTACCAAAAGAAGGCACCTGAGAAAGATTAATATTTACTTGAATAACAAATGAAACTACAGATTAAATAAAAATGTTACATATGTCTTAATTTCTGTAGAAATATTTCTAAACAATTATGTATAATTCCTTTTCTTTAGAAAACTAAAAACTGACTCTGGGTGGTGAGCACACAATGTGATACATAGATGATGTATTATAGAATTGTACACTTAAAATCTATATGATTTTACTAACCATTGTCATCCCAATAAATTTCCTTTTAAAAAAATCGATAACTTTAAATACACTTCAAGAGCTTATGGTACAAAAAAGTACATTTTAATAAAATAAAGAATAATTTTACAACAAAAATCTACCCAATGTAATGTATTTCTTTTTAAGACACAGTTCTACAAAAGAATTGTTTTATAATATACAAATTTAACCATTTAATGTATTTCTTAATATTTGACAGTTCTACAGGACAAAGTTAACTCTTATTCGCCCAACTATAAACCGGAGAGTTTGACTAACTTTACTTTCTGTCCACAATCAACTTTTACAAGACTTACTCAATAATGTAATTAGTGGGATTCTATCACAGAAGTAGTACAGGTTCAGTGCTTTTTACTTGTTATAAACCCAAAATATAAAAAGCAATGTTCAAAGATGTGATAATACAAAATCCCTTTACAGAGGGAATTATATTATGTCACAAACTCTGCCTCCTTCTTAAAATGAAAAGCCTGAGAACAAGAATGATTAATTAATTTGTACCAGAGTGAAGCTAGGCCTGGAACCCTGCCACCCGCTTTCGCCTCTTGTGTCTTTTCTCATATATTATGCTGCTTCATCTGGCATGAGTGATTCCTACATTGCTACGAAATACAGTTGTGTATGATATTAAGAAAAGAGTAAAGCAAAACAATTTCCTCCATTTAAAAGTCATCCAATTTATACTGAAAAATTGTAATTCTTCATTTTATCAAAGTATTGGCTGAAACATTTTTCTACACTACTCATTTTCCAGGTATGTGCATGTTTATGTAATATGGAACAGCCCCAAAAAATTCATTAAATGCTTTCCAAACTATTTATTATAAAAATTAGTTATACATTACTTGGTACTCTGCTACTTTTAATATGCCTGATAACATTTTCATTATATTTTCACTTATGATAAATAACAGATACAAGTTGAGAGCATTCTGGGTTTCTAAAAAAATGTTTGTCATATCATGTTATTTAGATTTAATCACCTAAAACACCCTTCTATTTAGATGGCAAAAGACATCAGAGATATGTTTAATCTTAACAAATGGGTTCAACACTAAGCCTTAGCTTACTATCTGTTAGATGACGTAGAAGATAGTATAAAAATAGTGCTTACCGTGTACAAGCAGAGCTGTTGTTCAGGATAAATAAAACATGTAGCTAATATATCTAAAACACTTGGCACCCAACCTGACATATTATATTACATACTAATAAATGTTAGCTGTTATTATAGTTATAATCATTTAAATGCAATAAAAAACACAGTAATATTATTAAGAGTGCAAAACATGAGATACGGATTTTTAAAATAGCCTACTTAAAACAATGTGTATTTCTCTATTAAAAGGAGATTTGCTATGGTTAATTCAAACTGATAAAGTAGTATTTTAGAAAGTAATGCTTCATATTAATCCTTTTAAATGACAATATAACCGATATATTTTAAATGGCAAAAGATTTGTAAAACTGAAATTTAGTGCAACTTACCATGAATAGACATGCTATACAAAACAAAGCACATTCTATAAGTATGTTAAAAATTCTTCTTAAAATTATAAAAAATCAAATTAAGAAATTAAACTTCAATGAGAGGGTACACATACAATGAACTTAGTGAAATTAATTTTAAAGAAAACATTTCTATGTTATATGTACCTACCTGCAGTAGGCAAACAATCGACTATCCCAAAGATCATGATTCCCTCTAGGTCCAGAATGAAAATAACAGGAATCTGTCCCATCAAACATATTCAATCCATCTTCTGAATTTTTTGAAGCATGGCTGTGAACCACATCTAAAAGGACTGTAATTCCCATTGAGTGGGCTGTGTCAACCAGTTCTTTTAGGTCTTCAGGAGCTCCATAGCGGCTAAAAGTAAAGTATACAGCAAAACCAAGATTACAGCATATTTAAAGCAAGGAGATAATCATTTACTGGATATCAATTGTTTTACCAGCATAGTACTAGCTACTTTAAATATGCAAATGCAATATATTTAGATACAAGTCCAAGTTGCTTAATATTTGTTATTAAGCACATTTACAAGTATGCAATAAAAAATTTCGAAGCAGGATATTAAAAGTAGATTTATATATCAAAGAAAATTCACATTTTGAATAGGCAGATAGGAAAACTCTGCTTCTCTACACTAGCTTCTGATTTCCATCTCCAAGTGTAACTCGTCCTGCGAATATGGTCTTTCTTGTTCATGTACCTGGCCCTCCCTTTGAGTGTGTATGGTTGGCGTTAGGGAGTTCTTACAGTAGTTCTTTGAATGTCCTTGATGCCTTGATAGAGGCCATCCTTCCTGCAATTACTTATTCCTAAACTAAAATGTGCTCAGGTACCACTGGGCCAAGAGAAAATGCCACATATGTCACCACCCAAGCAGAAAAGATATGTAACTCAGACCCTATATACGTGTGCTTGTATTACGAGCAGTTTTCTAGTCAACATAAAAGAAAAAACAAAAGTAACTCTGAAGAGGAAGTCCTTTCTTAATCTTAATCTATGTCTGTCTTTCTCATTAGACCATATCTCCTTGAGAGCAGGGGCTATGACTACCTGGCATGGTTTAGTACAGTGGTTAATATATAGTAAGTCTCCTAAGAGCCAACTTCATTGGGCAAAAAGAGCTATCTTTAAAAAATGCAAACAAGATAATGCAATCTTCAACTTAAAATCATACTTGTGATCCCACTGTCTTAGGATAAATACCAGCGTCCAGGTCATAACCTACTGAACTGCTTAATCTGGCTCCTTCCAATAACTTCAGACTTATGAGACTCTATTCCTTCTTCTCCTTATTCTAGCCACCTTGCCTTTTTTCCTATTCATTGATCAATGAATGAACAGCCCCAAAGTATCATTCATTCATTCATTCATCCATCCATTTGTTTAACAAATACTTGTTAAGCTATATACTATATGTCATGAAATTGTCCATGCTCTGGGGATTCAGCAGTGAAAAATAAATAAATAAATATCCTGCCTTTATGGAATTTACACTCTACTTGGGAGACAACAAATAAATAAGCAAGATATGTAGAATATCGGACAGCAATAAATTCTCTTAAGAAAAATGAAGGAAAACCACTGGTAAGAAAGGCAGGTTTAAATAGGTAGGTTCACCAGTGAAAGTTCCATGAGGCAATGTCATGTGAAGACCTGGAAGATACAGGGAATAAAACATGTGAATATCTATGGGGAAGATTGCTCAGAGAGAATGAGTATTAGGGACAGAAATGAGCTAGGAGCATTTGAAGAATAGCAAATAGAGTAGTTGTCCGAAATGCAATGACCAATAAAGAGATGAGACCAGCAGGGCAGCCACAACCCAAATCACATAGGGTCTTAAGGACCGATAGAAGACTTGGCTTTTATTCTGAAGGAATCATTAGATGATTCTGAGCAAGAGAGTGACATGACTTTACTTTTATTTTAAAATGGCTACTCTTGCCATTGTGCAGAAAGTGGTCCGTGTATGGAGGGAGGAGGAGGCTAGGGGAGAAAGGGTAGAAGGGCAAGAGAAAACAGAGTGACTTGCCAAAGAGCCTTTGAAATAATAGGGGTAAGAGATAACAGCAACTTAGACCATGATGGTAGCAGTGGAATCAGTCAGATTTGAGATACATTTTGAAGTTTCAGGTAGTTAGGTTTTATGATACAGAGTGTAGGGAGGGAGAGAAAAGGAGAGTCAAGTATAATGAAAAGGGGTTTGGCTTGAACAACTGGGAGATGATGTCCTTTATTGAACTAGGGAAAATGATAGGATGGGGAGGTTGGAAGTTAAGATCAGGAATTTAATTTGGGACGTGTTAAGTATTAGATACCCCAATGCCAAATAGACATTGTTCAAAGTTCACAACAGAGGTCAGGACTGGAGTGTTAAATTTGGGAGTTGGCATATAAAGTGTATTAAAGCCATAAGAATGGATGAGGCTTGATGAGACTCCCAAGGTGCTTCATAGACACAAAAGAGAATGGAACCACGGAAGAGCCAACCTTTGCTGGTCAGGAAAAGTAAAGGAAAGAAGGAAGAAGCAATAAGAGAGGTGGGAAAAGAACAGGAGGGAATACTATTCTGAAAGCCAAGGAAAGAAAAAAGTTCCGAGAATGTGGAAGTATCCATTGTGCTAAATGCTATCGGCAGTGCAAGTCAGCTAAGAACGGACCTTTGGACTTGACAGCATGTAGGCCATCAGTGCCCTGGAGTAATTTTAGTGAAGAGGTTCACTAAAGAGTTCAAGAGTTCAAGAAAGAAGAAAAGTGGAGGAATTAGAGGTAGTAAGTAACAATAACTTATTCAAGAGGAACTACTAAAAAGAGAAACAGTTAAATGAATCTTTTTCTTTATGTCTGGAATTCTGTTTACCTAGTGCCACTTCACTGCTCCCCCCCAGTTAACTTCACTGCTCCCCCTAGTTAATCAGGTTTTAGATCTCAGTTCCAACATCGGTTCATGTCTAATCTAACTGATGATTCCATGCTATTATAGCACTCTGTCATTTTCTTCGTAGCTCTTATTATCAGTAGAAATCATGAAGTGTATGATTATTGGATTAATATCCATATTCTACCATAGTGAGAGCTCCATGAGGCAGAGACAATGTCAGACTTATTCAACTTGTGGTCATTCAGGTCAGCACCTCGTCAGTTGCATAGGACCCCATGGTGTCTTTCTTTCCAGAGAGCCACATTCCTTGGATTTCAGCCTGAGAAAAAGGACTGTCCTTCTGGGGGTAGTGTATGTCCTACCAATCGACTCCTCAGTCACCTTCTTACATGAGTCAATCTCTTTCCATTACAGTGAGCTCTGGCAATAATGACTTCCGTAGGACACGATTTTCTGATTGAAGCTTGGGCCTCCGAGTGCATGAGAATTTCAGCAGGTAACTGGATATTCTTTATCAGAAATCATTTCACGAAAACTAATGTTAAATCAAGTCCAATCTCCAAGGCTAGATGAGAAGAGAGTCTATGGTGTTAGTAAAAATGCTCAGCTACTATTACATCTATTAACCCTAAAATAGGTTACAAAACAACACCATACAAAATATAAAAATTATTTATTTATTCATTGATTTATTTATTTATTTATTTATATTTATTTATTTTTTTTGCCCAAAGAAGAATGGATATAATGAGTCTTTCATTTTACCTTGAAGCTGCAAAGAAGCTTGTGATTTGGTAACCAAAACAGGCATAATAAGCGTGCTCCATGATCGCCATCAACTGAATGCAGTTGTATCCTATATAAGCAAAGGTCAAAGAGAAGTTAAAGGCAAAGTTAGGAAAAAAAGTAATAAAAATATATATATGAACACAGAATCCTTGTTCTCAAGATATTAAATTTTGCATATAATCATTTACATATAAACAACTTGGTCAATTTGAAAAGTTCTACTACTTTAACACATTTTGCTTGTCTGAACTTTTAACATGAACTCGGACAGTTTTTGAGAGTTACAATCTAACTGTGATAGGTATTTCAAATGTCTTCATTTTAACAAGTAATAAATTATATGCAAATATACTCTTAATTTGGATTTAGAATATTAAAGATGGCAATCTGCATATGCTAAATTTCAGTTACACTTGTAATATTAATACTGAAGATTATGAATGCTGAATAAAAGTAACCAATCACATGCCAGATACTTTTAATTTTACTTTTTCTTTATATTTCAGTTTTTCTACTAGATAGCACGAGATACAGCAATAAATCCATTTTTCCCCAAGGTAGCTTTGACAGAATCAGCATTAATTCTTCTATATGCCACTGTTGCTTGCACCTATAAAATTACTCCAAATTTGCATGTGTGCACATGTGTGCACACATATACACAACGTTCTTTTTCTCTATCTGAAAACAATTTGCTCTAATACTAAACGAAGTGACTCAGAAAGGTAGGAACTGCCTTTTCAAAAATCTGTAACACATAAGTCTGTACTAATGTGTTTTTAATGGAAGCAAACAATCAGAGAAGAAACTTGTATTCTTTATAAAAAAAAAAAAAAACTAAAAATATCAGGTTTTTCTTCTTCCAAGTACAATATGCTAATATTTCCAAATATGACTTGATTCCTCTGGAAGTTATATTTCTGTAACATAAATAGAAAACATTCTTATTCTGTTTTCAAAGTCAAATTCATGTCAATATAGGTTCTCTTGCACATATTTCAGTAACTGTATATTGGAACAATTACAAATTCACATTCAAAATTAGGAATTCATAAGTTTAAAAAATAACAAACTCCATGGTTTATAATCTGCTGAAAAGGTATAATTGTTGGCCCCTTTACTGTAAAACAAAATCAAATTAACTGTCTGGCTATGTAGAAATATGTATGTGAACTACTGCTCAGATAACATAAATCAACTATATGCTTCATACCAAAATATAGCTTGCCATTTACTTCTCTATTATATAGTAAATATTCTTATGCTCAATCACCAATTTATAGTTTGTATTATTAATTTCATGGCATTAATCATTTCTGGATTTATTTATGTTCAGAATAGTGGCCCAGGCTATTCAAACACAAAGATGAATGAGAGAATCCTTATTCTGCCACACATTCTATAAGAACTGGATCATAAACCATTTGTTACATTACAAAACAACAGAACATCTCAAATACAACAGTTTTAATATAATATCTATTAACTATAACTCATATTAAATTTTCCATACATTTATTTAACTTTGGTTTCTGGAACCTGAGACCTCATCATCACAGATAATCCCAGATCCATATATAACTGAAAACTTTAACCATAAGTTGCAAAACTTTCCTCTAGCCAAAATTTGGACTGTTTAGTAAAAGCAGAATAATTAAATGTATTTTATCTTCCCACTTAGGCTTTAGAGCCGCTGCTAATATGTTGTGAAATAATAAAAAAAGCATCAGCTATAATAATAAAAAAAACAGATTTAAAGCGTACTGAATCAATAGTTGAGCAGGACACTATTCACTCTCCTGGTTGTTCCCATGAAGACAGAGCCTGTGTCATTATAGTCCCATATACAAATATCTAGAACAATTTGTCTCACACAGAAGAACCATAAATATTTGTCAAATGTGTCACCCAGACAAGAGCTAGATATGTGTATGTATTATATGTACACACATACAAACACACACACACACGACTCTGCTATAAAATGAGCTCCAGTTACCTTACAAAAGTAGTATTTTTTCCCTAACAGACTAAACTGAACCGGTTTTAATCAATGACCACTGAAATTGATAAAAGTACTCTGCTGTAAAAAAAAAAGTAATTATGCTTACGTATTTATCTACAATTTTGCAAGCCATCAGTTCACATTACTTAAAATTGACATTGGAATAATGTCTTAAATTCTTGTGCTCATCCCATTTCTCTTTTCTATGCTATCACTATTGCAGGGCAATTTGAGAAGCCTAAAATAAAATGCATATCTATTACATATTTAATCTCAACACAAAACAGAGACGCTTGTAATTAGCTTTTCTAATAAGAGAACAGAATCATTAAAATTTTATCTAAACAAAAATCACAGTTATTACTTACCAAGGTCTTTGATTCTTGGTAGTATATTACATGTAAAGTGTTTATAAGAGGCTACTTTTCCTTCATGAGAAGAAATTCCCACATGAGATTCATAAATTCTTAGACCTCTTGGCTTCTTCGGTCTGGAATGCTTAAACTACAGAATATAAAAATTACACATAGAATTAGAACAGAAATGCAGGGATGACACTAGCTGACTAAGCATGTTAAGTGAAATGGTGAAATCAACTCAGTCAAATACTCTGGAACCGTTTTCACATATAAAAGTCATTGGTTACATCCATTAAATGTTCTTTTGGAAAAAAATCCTTTTTAGAATCATATTAATGAATCTATTTTAAAAGAGCAATCACGTAATGGTTTATGCCTTATCATAGAGTAAACATATATTTTGAGCCTAAGTCTAAGAGAAAACACAACAGCTGTGAAATGCATACATAATTATTAAATGCCAAGCACTTATCAACAAGCTACAACAACTTAAAGCACAGAAAAGTGAATTCAAAGATACCCACAACTCCTGTCTATAAGACAACCTTAAAATTTATCCTTATTAATACATTCATCAGATGTCTTCATTATTCCTTTTTCTAAGGACATTGATCCTGCTTCAAACCCACGACAGTGAGTAACATTACATCATTGAAAGTCTTTGATGAATCAGAAATTGTGGTTAATTTTTTTTTAATCAGTAATCCTTATAGGTCACTATGTAGAAATTTAGTTTTCTCCCCCTCCCCCATCTCAGAAACACATGATAAAAACTCACTTTTATATTTTATTGGCTACAGATGATAGACTCTGATATATGTATACCAAACTGGTACAATATGATGTAAAATATTAAAACCAGCAGTGAAGAGAAAAGTTGAACGTTACTATAAAAGTGGTAAAAGTAAAAATTAATTTTCCTAGAAATATTGGAACAAGCATTTATTTAAAGATTGGTTGTTCTCACTTTATATGTGTGTTCTGGATCCCAGTGTATCCAATCATAATTCACATTATCACCTTCACGAGCCACATACTTCGCCCACGGTGAAATACGATACAAGATCTCTCCACTTTTACTCCTAATAACGACCTACAAAGAGAAGAAGACATTATGGCTTTAAAATACTTCAAAACTAAAATAATACATAATAGTTTATGAGTACTGCTACAAGTCTGAAAAGAAGGAATGATCTTAAGAATCTAAACTATCATCCAGATTCGTGACCTTGAAGATGTTTAAATTCTGTGGACCTTGCTTTCCTCATCTGATATAGTATATGATCCTTAAAGTCACTTCCAACTTGAATACTTTATGATTCTCTGGCGATTTCAATCATTGCAAACCAACCATGAGAGTGGTTAATTAAAGTCAGCATAGTAGATAATAAAAAGACATGGATAATATTTGGGAACTACTGTCAATAAATCAATCACCAGGAGGAAATAATCCTACTCTAGGTTAAAAAGTGACGAGTTATATTGCCATCTCTTCTGTTTTTCACAGTAATTAATGATAACATTTTCAAGAAGCTAAAGGAGAAAAATGGGTTTTGATTAACACTTGTATTATGTGTACACGTGCGCACACACACACACACACACACACACACTACTCTATATTTTTTACCCCTTCTTAACTTCTTCTAATCCCTATTTGAAGTACGCTTTTACCATACAAAACCAAAAATTTTCCCCTTTAGCCATCCAATCCTGTATTTGCCAATAGTACTACTATTATTATCAATAATAAAAAATAACAATAAAATACAAATACAATTATTACTGAATCTACCATTTTAGACTTGGTATTGAATAGAGGACTTTGATTTATCAGTATGGTTAGATAAAAAAGAAAGCTACACGAACAAAGCTCCACGTGGTTTAATTAGAATTTTTTTTTAAGTCTTTTTAAATTAAACCATCTAAAAGTAGGTGCAGTATGACCAACAATGTTCATATTTGGAGCTATACTATATTCTCAACGTTAAGAGAGAACATATTCTTCAGTCTCCTTTAACAGAGAAAAGCTCAAGTGTGCATAACTCCTGGTAATTAAATATTGGTATAATGTTTTATAGTTTAGAAAAGACTTTCATAGTCATAGCTCAGTTGGTTCCAGAGAATCTTTATGACACAAATATTAAGTGAGATGCCAAAAATCCCAAAGTGATAGAGTGGTGGAGCCAAAAGCTGAACATAGAGCTTCCCGTACTCATTTCCTTATTCTTAACAGACTTCTACAACACTTCCCTCAGATACCAAAAAAGAATAAATCATGATTCATGATGGAGGGGCAGGTGCGTGGTGAAAAGAAATGCCTAACTTCTTTTTCCTTCATTATGCCTAACACTTATTGGAGCCAATCACAGCCAAGTGTGCTGTTATTCAAGTAATTATCATAAAAACATGAATGAACAAATTCAACCCACTTTAGGGGTATTTTATCCCAAAAGATAGGTCCAGCAAGCCACATGAATTTCTAGTATACTATACAGCAGTGATGTTTGAGAAAAGGACCTTTTGCCCTCTCATCAACCCAAAATAAGCTATCGGGAAATATAATACTAGAAATCAGTTTCCAATGAATAGCGTTCTGCATAATCCATCCATCTTTTCTCTTTTTTTGCAAATGGCTCTACAACTGCTCCAAAGGATGATCATAAATGAATAACTATTTTTGAGGATATCTTTTGGCAGAGAGAAGATTTGCAACTTTAAGAATGTGAAGAACTTCCCCATGCTGAATATAATTTCCCCATTCTTTGGAACATTAATTTATCTTGCCATACACAAGAAATGTCTTCGAAGGCTACTGCAGGATGAGAATTGGAAGGAACAGTCTTTCTGTGGGTCTCACACTCCTACATATTTTGCTGTATACCAAGAATACTAGGCCCTGACTTTTTCTTGAGAGGGCCTACTTCTCATGTTGTGTGTGTCAACAATCCTGAGAAACATGATAATGTCTCCCTGGAAGACACAGAACAGGCTCACTCACTGCTTGCTATAGAAGAACGGATTCCCCAAGGTGAATATTCCTCAGCTAGGAGGCAAACCAACTGTGTGAGTAACATCCATCTGGCCCACAGCGCGTTAACCCTAGGGGATTTCTAATGCAGGGTGGGGTCAATGCAAATATGATGCTCAGACTGCTTACTGTGTCATGAGTAATAACACCATTTGTCTCTGACTCAGGAGTCCTGTTTTCTGCCAGAATCCATGACACACTAAGAGGTTAACTCAGAAGCTTAGGGAGGTAAGGTAAGGTAAAATCAAATCCTGCACCTGACAACAGATTCTTTACTCATTCACTGAAGGACTTCAATATATTTGGTTCCAAAAGCTCGGTTTCTCCATTTCTATCACTGTTTTCTATTAGACATATCTATTAGTTATTTCTACTAGTGTTGCTTCCTGGGATACAAATTTTTAATTCTCTAATTCCCTCCTTCTTCCTTAATAATAAAATAATAGCCTCGGTCCCTTAATGATATGTAGAACAAAGCTTTCCACCAAATCTGGAACACTTATCTGTGGTCATTACATAAAGGTAAATTAATTTCTCTGTTCTTTAGGCTCCTGAATTTTGGAGGTATCTTTCTTTGTACAGCGGTTTAGACTTTCCTAACCAATATACTTGCCTATAATAGCCACCTCCCCTCACTTTTGATTTGCTATTCCTAAATTGTTTTTGATAACCAGTTGAAAGTATTATGATAAATCTAAATAAAACAAACTTGGGAGACATCCAAATGGGTAAAGAACATAACCTTTCTGGACTAAATTTTGCTCACAAACTTTTTTTTTTTTTTGCAGGGGTAGGGGTGGGGTAGAGAAGAGGGTAGGTACTTCTGAGATTTTTATTTACGAGTTCATATTCAGATGAAAAAAAATTTTAGATGATAAGACTATACAATTTAATTTGCAACCTCAAAATAGCATATGCCATTAAAGCAAATTGAAAAGAAAGAACTAGCTTGAATGCTCTATTAACAATAAGCCTAACATCTGATGGGTAAAAAAGGTCACGTGGTAATACCAAATTGGAAGTCTTATACACTACTAGTATGAGGAGAACACAGTATAAAAGTTCTAAATAGCAATTTGGCAACATGCATCACAAAATTCGAAACAAGTCAACTTCAGTGACTCAGCAATTGAAATTATAGAAGTCTGCCCTGTGGACATATCAGAAATGTGCCCAAAGAACTATATCCTTATCTATTAATCTTAATGCTACTTTCATTAGCAAAGAGTGAATGACTGAATAATGTATAACTGTTTAAAAATTATACTATTGAATTATATTGAAAGTTGCAAGAAACATTTTTTCAAGTTATAAAAAATGTACTGTAGCTTCCTAATGTAAAAATGCACACAAACTAATAACTTATTTCAAAAGATACATAAAAAAATATTGAGCTGGTTGGCTATGGATAGAGATTATTAGTAGCTTTTATTTTCCAGTTGTATGTTTCTATATTATCACTTCATTTCACTTATAGAGCTTCTATAGTTAGAAAAAAATACATATTTCAGTAAGGATTACAAATATATTTATTATATAATTGCACACATATTCCTGGATCTGTGCTACTCAGTTAGTATATTGTGTACCTTAACTACATTCATAGTGTTAAAAATAAAACTTTAAAAATGCATCAAATCACTTTAAATGAATATACTAATGAAAATAATATGACAATTTTTTTAGAGGGCAAATAGCTATTTTGTAAAACTGTAACATTTTGGATCATGGTAAAGTGATCCAAATTAGGTTCCTTTTTTAATAAACCAAATTAACTCTTTGACTTATGGGAGGTTATCATCAAATACATTATTAAATTACATTAAAAAGTGAAGAAACGTCTACCTGTGCAAAAGCTAATTTGACTTAGTAAACTGTATGAAGTCCAATTTTACTTAGAAAATGTCATTTAGAACTGAAATATACACTATAAGAAACAGTTTGGTAAAATAGTGAAGACCTAATGTGTGTGTGTGTGTGTGTGTGTGTGTGTGTGTGTGTGTGTATTCATTCATTTTGGGAATATATTTTGAAATGCTTCTTGGCAAACATGGACTGGAAAATTACTGAGATAAGATGCTCCTCAGGTGGCCGACAATTTTACATAAAAACAGTGGATGTTGTGGGGAGGGAGATGAGGGTAAGGGGGATTAAATATATGGTGATGGAAGGAGAACTGACTCTGGGTGGTGAACACACAATGGGATTTATAGATGATGTAATACAGAATTGTACACCTGAAATTATGTAATTTCATTAACAATTGTCACCCCAATAAAAAAAATAAATAAATTGGAAAAAAAACAGTGGATGTGTTCAGCTCATTAGAAGTGTTAGTATATTCTGGAAAATATTATTGTATGTAACTCTGGGTTTCGTGAGTGAATGTGTAGCTAGTCAAGAGAAAAGATATAGATATTAAATAATATAATGCAGTTTGCCCTGATTATACTACCCAAATCACAACTACATGCTATGAGGAAAACAACCTTTAAAAAAAAAAAGTTGCTTAAAGAGGGGTGAAAAGATATTAATAAAGATAACTGCTTAATGAGGTACAGGTCAAAGTAACTAACCAAGGAAAGTCATTCCTAATTTATAAATCAATGTTATCTCCTCCTCTTTTAAATTGCCTCTAATATGTACAATATCTAATATAATTGATATTATATACAATATACAAATATATTAGTATATAAAATATGTAATTGATAACATCTATAAATATATATCTAAAACAATGGGTACAGCCATACCAATGTGTAATGCAAACATCAATATTGTCCGTACGTACAAAATGTTGCTGAAATATGTCTACATCTGTGTATTGTGTGTGTGTGTGTGTGTGTGTGTGTGTGTGTGTGTGTGTAAAGAGAGAGAGAGAGATAGAGAGAGAAAGAAATACACACACATACATACAGGACATATGGAAGTTTATTCTTAATTTTTAGAAGTGTGTGGAATAAAAATAGAGAAAGTGTTCATAATTAAGTAGGAAAATTGTGATATTTCGGAGGAGAATCTGATGATTCTACCAATGACCAGAATCCTGAAGACGTCAGTGTGTGGTTTTAATATTTACAATGTAATATAAACCTTATTTTAAAATGCATAGATATAATCAAAACTTTAAATTACATAATATAATCTTTAAAAAGCTCTTAAATCCTATTTTAATTCAACTAAAATTTTACTAATCTTTGTAAAAAAACAAATAAAAAGACCTGAGAGTATACACTTTTTTCACAGTTTTGTTTGTTACTCCTGTTTGAATCAATTTTAATATTTACTAAGTTTATGTACGAAAGAATCTCGGCCATTTAGGGAGGTTGAAAAACAGTCTCTCAGATGTCCACATCTCTTCTCTAGAATCTGTGAATGATACTTTATATGGCAAAAAATGGATCTTAAGACGTGATAAAAGGATCTTAGAAAGGAAAGATTATCCAGAAAGGCAATCACATATATCCTTATCAGAGAGAGGCAGAGGGATATTTTACACCAGACATAAAGGAAAAAGTAATGTGGCCAAGGAGGCAGAGACTGCAGTGAGGCAGACGCTAGCCAAGGAAATGCCAGCAGCCCCCAGAAGATGGACGTGCTAAGGAACCGAGTCCACCCTACAGCTTCCAGAGAGGGTGTGTCTCTGCCAACACCTTGACTTTAGCCAAGTGATAACTGCTCTTTAACTTCTGGTCTCCAAAACTGTGAGTGAACAAATTTTTGTTGTTTAAAGCCACCACATTTTTGCAGCATCCATTGGAAAGTAATACAACCATAAAGACAAAATTGGAGGCAATCACTTTTTGAAGAATAAAATGGAATGTACTTAAAATTTAAACTTTGTCAGTGCCAGAAAGAGTTAAAAGATAAAGCAATCTTAATGAATTGTCTAAATAACACATTTTATCTCTTATTAACTTCTTATTCCTCAAAGAAGACAAACATATACCAAAACATTTTAGTGACCTTTATTAAACAAGGTAAAATCTCCTTGACGATTTCCAGGAAAAGCAAACTCCTTCAGAATAAATGTTGCTGAGCTTCAGAACTGATAGGGGATCCTTCAAAAAAAGTGAATTTTCAATGTGCAATTTTTATTGCTTGCCTACACCCATGTAATTATTTTCAGAGATCAAACAAAAAGAATCACTCTTTACATGACACAAATAAAAGCTTGAAATTTACCACAAGGAAAAGCTAAGTGGCTATTTTTTCTACCCAATACCTGGCATATTTGCTTCATTATACAGACACTGGACTATTTAAATAAATAGATGATCAGTTTGAAACATAATAAAATAATGACAATAATAATAATGATAATGTTCACTGAAGAAATTTCATTTTGAATTTTCCAATCAGGAATATCAGACACACTAATTGATACTAACAGGTATGATTATGAACACTGTGTTAATTTTTAAATTAATAAGGGAAGAAAACTAATACACCAATAAAAGTATCGAGGTATTTTTCTAATAATAATAATGCCCTGGTATGTAAATGAACACTTTGTGGATAAACTTTAATAAAACTACATATAATTAATTAGTAAAATTATATAAATTAGGATTACATATGAGCTATATGAGTAACTGATATTACCATTGGTTATATAATGAACCTGTTACAGATATCAAGTAAACATAATACTATTTTTTGAAATTCTTAAAATTTTCTGTTAATTTTATCTGGATACTATAGTTCATACATTTTCAAGATTCCTATCTTGAAATCATAATTTACTTCATAATTTTCAATTGATCAAACAAACTTACACAAGTCATATGCATATAAAATCATCACTGAAAATTATCATGTCTTTGTGATATAATCTAAAATGTTCAGAGATTGAGGGAGGTGGAAAAGAGATTCCACCTCCCGGTTAGATTAAGCCCTTTAAGCTTTTATGTAACCCAGTATCGGACAATATACAAAAGAAGAGGTGACATCCTTGCTAGTAGCTTGACTAAGGTAAAGACAGAAATCAGCTAACCTTCAAAAGCAATAATGTATTAATAAATTTTAATCATCTCCCATTATTTTAGCTTTGTATGGGATTTCTTATTTTAAAACATGCTATCACAATTCAGCTTTTCTTTTTTTTTTCTTTTTTTTTCAAATAAGAACCAAGAAAATTTTGCCAGGTTGAATGAATCCAATCACAACACTGTGAGTAGGAATAGTAAAAGGATTTTCTAAAAGAAATGAAGTCACTAATAAAAAAGAACTTTCCTTGACAGCAAAGGTTACAGATATTTGTTATGAAAAATGAATTTGTAATGTGACAAAAACAAGTATCAGATGAAATTATACTAAACTATGGCATAAAGGACACTAATGTACAGAACAAAAAGACTTTTTTTGAGGTTTTTGAGGTATAATACTCATAGCTACTTAGCTCCTGATTTAATACCAATTGTAGAAATAGAGATATAAACATTCATTTCTATAATACACATGGGAGAGAAGAAACTGCAGAATACTGTTTAAAAAAAATGTAGATAGAACAGTAGTTGTTTCTTTTAAAAACAAGTCCTTATTTAGAATGATTTAGAGACAGATGTTCCGGTACCTATAAAAAGGAATTTTATTCCCAAAGGTTTCCACCCTACTTCCCCAATCTTCTAGTCTAGTTAAGAAGTATTATAACTATAATATCGTTTCCTGTTTCTCTTTTGACTGAGAGAAATCTTTAAAAAAGGAAAAAAAAAAAAAAAAAGCTAAGTAGAACTGGTAAACTGTTTGCTTCATTTCAGGTACATTACCTGAACAAAAACCTTATAAAGAGAGATCACTACAAAAAGACAAAATCCAAAAGAATTATCTGAGGTTTAGCAAGCAGGCATCGAAAATGATATCCCTGAGCAAGTGAGAATAACTACTCCAAAGTGAAAAGAATAAGAACAATGCTGAAATGTTGTAACTGGGTAAAGATTGATTAGGTGTCTTAGACAAGAAAACAAATGAATTACAGATGATATAAAAATATAGGATTTAAACTTCCAAGATATTGAAAGATCAATATAGTAATAAAAGAAAAAAGCTATGAAAAGGGGAAAAAATCAGTGAGTTTTCATTACTGAAAAAGTGAGCTTCAAAGAGACTCATCCATGTGCAGTGAAGGCTAGAATTCTATTAAGTAAACAGAGTTATAATCTGGTATAATATCAATACAAAAATCTAACAGGTATTTTCAGAAGTGTGAGAATGGGGGTGATACTATTGTAAGATGAGTTAAACCTCTCTTTAAAATATTTCATTAAGTATAATTACAAAAGTCTGTATGATGATAAATCAAATCATTTGAACAAAAGAATATCATCCTTAAGCAATCATTCTAAGTGCTATTGAAATGAAGTAAATTATAGAGAATGGAAGGAAAAAAAAAAGCAATTCAGCCCTTAGAAGAAATCTAGAGAAATCCCAGAAACTAGATATATAATATATAATTCTAAAAATCGTAAGATCTTTTGAGAAAACATTCAATTATATATCCATTACATATTGAGGCTGATATCTCCAAGAATATAATTAATGACAAAGAAAAGAGTTAATCATGAAAATACTTCTTCCTAATATTTAAATATCCTTTATAAATTAAAGTCTCATAGTATACATTGCAACACTGTCATTCTTTTTTTCTCGCTTCTTCCACAAAGACATGTCTTTTGCCAGATATAGGCGGTATTAGGGGAAGGAGAACTACAAATAGGTGTGTATAAATATTGATAGGGAAATAAGTATGACCATCAAGAAATGAGAAAGTGATGAAACAATATAACGGGAAACAGATAACGACTATCTGTATGAGAGATTAACACAACATATGCAATTGGATAATTTTTGTCAACTAATTTTTATAGCATTTTTACAGGTCATAAAAGGTCAAGAATTAAAGCGACCACTGAAGGTGGAGACAGTGATGATGGGAAGTAGTGGTATATAATAGGAGTCTTCACAATAGAGCTATTTATTTTAAGGTTTCCTAGTTCAGGTGTATTTAACTTACTAAACATAGATATTTCCATTATGTAGATGGCACAGGCACAGGACAGCTAAAGAGCTTTGATCTCCCAGTTTGACAAGCCCTCTGGAAAAGCAAGGAAACTTTGACAATGTGGTTGATACAGCACAAGTCAGGGAATTACCCACCTGATTTCTGTGTCAGGCTTAGTAAACATTCATATGCTGAGATGCAGTGACCTATGGTTAACTGTTTTCCAAAAAAAAAAAAAAAAAAAAAAAAATCTGTCCATGATTTTTTTTTTTTTTTCCCAATCAAGGAAACATGGAGTCACTTGGGAAAACTTATCGCTATTGGCATATTAGAATAGGTAAAGGTGAACAGACTGAAGTGTAAAGGAAAATAATTTTAATTCAAAAGGTTTAAACATTCATGGTGGCATTTAACATACATTCAACTGTGCTACCCAATAAAAGAACTCAGCTTAAATGTAAATATTTAAATCATGAAAGGATTATATATTGTGTACTTTACCATGAGAAAAAGGTTATGTCCTGTAGGAGTGCCTTTATTCATTATTATTTGAAGGCACTCTTGGTCAAAGTGCAAATACTTCTATTAAACGCAACCAAAAATAATATCCATCTAAACAGTCATAAAATGCAATTTTCTTTCTTTTTCTTATACTGCATTAAAAGATCAAATATGAAATAAAAGCTCTCTTTAAAAAAAATTGAAGCCTACATAATTTAGAACAAAAAGCATGAAATACATTTATTTAAAAAAATATACTGCTAAAGAAAAATGAAAGTGTTCAATTCTCCAGACTTTATAATCACATTTAAAATATGCTCTGCCCACACTGAAGGACAAAAGCATAAAAGATTATAAAATAAGTACAAGATATTTCACAGTACATGGATATAAGAAAAAGAAAGTCTGCTAATACATTTAATATTTCTAGAATCAGTGTTCAAATAAAAGGAGCAATCAGGGAACAGATATTTATGAAGAGTCTAATTTTCTAGATACGTGTGATTCACTTCTATAAGCACTAATAAAAAGAGAAAAATAATGTTTTTTATAGTTATCTTTCTAAAATATATTATACAGTCCCCGTAGCCTTAACAGAGGGAATTAAATACTTGAAATTGATTTGTATACGCTGAACTGTGACATGTCTGGAATATGAACATTTTCCTCCTAAATTCAGTAAAGAGAATATTAGACTTCTATATGTGTCTTGGCAGCAGTTTTCAACCCTGGATGTGCGATGAGAACTAGATGAGGAACATTTTCAAATAAAGATGTCCAATCACTCTCTCTATCCACTACCACAACCCTATATGTCACCCTTGATTCTGATTCTGTGGTTTGTAATCTAGAGCTTTAGGCGACAGAAGCTAGACCTGAGAAAGCAAAAGACATACCGTAGTAGCTACAAGGACCAGTGTTCCAATAATAAAAGGACAGATTTTTAAAACGTTTCTTTTCATGGTGGAAAGAAAACTAACACCAGAGTTACAGGGAATGTATTCTCTAAACCTTGATAATAATAAACACCTTGGAAGGTAATAAAAAGTATTCTGCAATAAAATGTGTTTCAATCTTTCCTTAAAATGTTTTAATTTATTTCTTATTCACTAATAATTTACAATTACTTTTTTCATAGTATAATCCTCCTACCAATTTATCATTCCAAAGCACTTTTTAAATTTAATCTCACTTCAATCACTTACTCATTTGAGGTCCTGAGTATACCTATAAATGTTCTCACAAAATTTACTTATCAAGTTTTCCACTGTACTTAGGAATGCCTTCATAAAAGTATATGATGAATCTATTCAAGTTTTTGATCTTACCCTATAGTTTTAACCCATCATTAAAATAGTTCACAATTTCTATACTATGTATCACATAGATCATTTTACAAAACAATATTTATCATTGTCACTTTAATAGCTATTACTAAAACTGGAAAATTTTCTGTTCAGTACTGTTTTATGAATTATTTTAATTAAAAATTGTTCTTCAGTTAGTCAAACCACTTAATGGCATTCCTTCCTATAACAGAATGCAAAGATTAAGATCACATTTTTCACACTCCCTTGCAGCTAGGTTTCTGTACCTACCGTGTTTCCCCCAAAATAAGACCTAGCTGGACAATCAGCTCTAAGGCATCTTTTGCAGCAAAAATTAATACAAAACCCAGTATTATACTATATTGTATTATATTATATTATATTATATTATATTATATTATATTATATTATACTGGGTATTAGATTATATACCCAGTATTATATTATAGTAAAATAAGATCAGGTCTTATATTCATTTTTGCTCCAAAAGACACATTAGAGCTGACTGTCTGGCTAGGTCTTATTTTCGGGGAAACATGTAAGGAGATGCAATCATACGAGATCTGGAAGATCTTGAGATAAATTATATGGAGATCAATCTTTTTTTGCCTAATAACCCTGAATGATGCTTAATCTAATAAAATGTCACTGTCTCCATAAGCATAAATAATGCAAAACTCAAAGATAATTGACAAGTCACAATGAATTCCCTCACATACTCATAATTTCCATTTGTACCTCCCTATACAGAATTACATATACATTTAGAATCAGCATTGTCATGAGAAATAATCACAAACAAGTGTTTTGCATGGGAAAAATTATTTTCTCCTTGATTCTGGTTTTCAATGTTAAAATTTTGAAATTTAAAGTTTATATGCAGAGTTGCTATGATTATCATGCAAAAATAAACAGATGTTGGCAATACATAGGAATTCTGAGAGGAGACAGAGGATTCAGGGGTGAGGGTAATTTGTACCTAAACTAAGATTAGCAGTAATACTATTATCATGAAAAAGTGAGAAGTAGATATTTTGACCTTAGGTAGGGCATGACTTTAAAAGAATACACCAAATTGGGAAAGAGATAATGCACAGCCAAGGTAAGTTTGAAAAAAGAAGTGGAATAAACAGACTAAGATGAGGAAAAGTCAGAGACAGAATCTGGGAATGGCAGGCCTGAAAAACTGGACAAGAATACACCAGATTTCAAGAATAGATGGGCAAAAATAAAAGATTAAACAGGGTCAAAACAATGCCAGCACTATGAACACAAACAGATAGGTATGCCCAGACCCAAACCGAAAATGAACAAAAAGCTGTGAAAGGAAAAACAAATCACCTATAGGATAAATTTCTTCAGATGTTAGAATTAGTTTTGATATAATTATTGTTACATTAGTTTTGATATAATTATATCTGTTATATAATTATAATATAGTTTTGATATAATTATTACTTTAAAAACAAGTTCATGTCTCAAGAACAAATGGTAAAGGTAGCTACTTAGCTGAGAAACAGTTGTTTACGAGACAGCTCATAGCTGTTTCTTCAAAAAAGGACCATGCTTATAAGACAGCTTAAAATTGCTTCAAAAATATCAACCAAATATTTATTACAACTACCCACCGTAAAATTACCTATTTGCCAGAAATAATGTTTCAAGATTTACTGGTTAGTGGAGTATTACTTACACGTCTGATTAGCAGGTTCATTTGGAAGAATGGTGAAAATATTCACAAGAACAGAGATTTGCAAATATTTCCCACTGTAATTACCAGTGCGAGACATTACGGCTTATTTCATTATCATCACTTCAACCTCTTAAAATGACTGTAAATGTGACCTCTTAAGTGACATAGAATTAATTGGCCGTCATAAACTAACAATATTAAGCATAATGGTAGGGTAAATCCAGTTTAATGCAAATAAGCAAATGTCAATGACATGGTTATTTACAAAGGTAACAATAAAAAGTATTATCTGCATTTTCTTCAAATCATACTATTTCATTACATCCTAATTTGTATATGAACTAAAGCGTATTCTGAGAGTTTTTCTCCTTCAATTCAGAAGCAGTTCACAACCACGTTTTATAACAGTAATCCATATACATATAGATTCATATATCATTGTACAGGATCCATTTAGATTCTGTAGGCTGAAGTAGTGTTTTCAAACTTTTAGGAATGCTAATTGAATAAGTTCTGCAAGTCATTTATGAAAATCAAACAAACAAATGAAAACTGCCAAACTGATATTAGATGTGACTGTATAAAGTAAAAGAACCAATTGACTCTTGCAAACCTTTTCTTTTTATATTACATCTAAGTAGTCTTCTTACAGTATGGTAATGGTTAACTGAAAAAAATCTGTAAATCTGAAGTGCTTCTTCATATTCTGCAGGCTAAATTACAAAAGGGAACACAGTAAAATCTATGCAAGACACTCAATATTACTGAACAATTTACAGATAAATTCAGAGCACTTCGACAGCCCAGATGATAGAAAATAAAACTTTGTTCTTTAAACAATGGTAGTGAAGGCGGGGCGCTGATTTTATTACCTCAAGAACGCACAAAATTATTATAAAATTACTTTAGCTGTTAAAAGAAACAGATGTATGTGATATGCATTAAGAACATTTATGAACTTTTAGTTATTTTTATAATAGTTATGCCAAGGTAGACTACTTAGCCAGAGTAAATAGTTTCTACATGTAAGCATTACTCCATTAATATGAGTGTAGAGTTGATTCAAGTAAAATACTAATGTAACTTTTGAGATGTGCATGATATAACGAGTGGGGAAATTGAAAACGAATCGGCATAGAATAATCACATTTCTGTGATAATAAAAAGCATATAAATATAGACAGGCAGAGAGACAAGGAGAAAGACATTTTCCAAATGCCTAAAAACAGATCAGAATGAATATCCACAAAAACTGAAACAGTGAATGGTAGCAGGGAGGATCAGGCTGTTGATAATTATAAGAAAAGCTGCTTTGCAGTTTTCTTTCTATATTCCTTAATTGTTTTAAGTTCTGTTATCAATCATGTTTAATAATTACAAAAATGTAAAAGGGACTCTCTATAAATAAAAAGAAAAGCATTTCAAATAGAAAAATAGTTTTGCTGGGTTGAAACACATATCAAATGGCCTATAGTTCTCAAGTCTAAACATATATATATATATATATATATATATATATATATATATATATATATATATAAACATGTATGTATACATATATAAATATGTATATATATGCATATGGATACGGAAGTTTAACTTTTTTATCAATGCTATAAAATTCTAAAGGAAAACCATGTCAAAGGAAAATATTAGTTTTACATCTGTATGCTCAGGAAATTATGTAAACTGAAAATCTGTAAAGAATAGTTCGATTTCAGTCAAAATGCCATGCCTTGGCTTTCCAAAAGAGGGAGATATAACTCCACTACCACAAATATATCGATTTGATACAGAAATGATATATTCAAATACAACTTATTGAGTTACTGAAATAAAATAATTTTAAGAAAATACTTTATGTGTTTATTTTAGCCTTATCATTTTAATTGCCTAAGGAGAACAGTTAAATCTATGAAAAATATCATGATCCACAATAATAAAATGGAAGCTGCTCCAACTATTTTATGGAGCTATCAATTATGAAATAAAAATATGACAGAAGTCTTACAGTTGTTCAGATTTTGGAAAAAAAAAAAAAACAGATCAGAGACCACAGATGTTACGGTAACTACAAATTATAGGTTCTTGGTATTATCTGAAAATGAGATTTAGTAATGTTCAGCAGAACTAGAGACAGAATGCTATCCATTTCTTGCAGTGATTATTAAAAATATGAATACTAAATGCTATACCTGGGGGCTTCCTACTGAGATAACATACACAACACGTACTTTACAAATTAAAACAAACTTTTAAAAGTGTACTGCATCTTTTGAAAATAATAATATCTAGTTTCCAAATTAAGAAAAAGAAAATTAATCGATGAATTAAAAAGCTCAAGGCAAAGAAATAGTTGAGCTATATTATGATCAAATCAGACGCACCAATGATGAAAGAAGGGATCAAATCCCAGATATTAATTCAACTTGATAAAAGCAATGGTATCACTCTCTAGAAAAGTCTATTATAAAAACAATACAAAACTGTCCGTGGTTAAATACACACACACACACACACACACACACACACACACACACACACACACACACACATAAAATACAAAACACAAGAAAGAAAAATCAGTTGAAAACAGGGCACCTATTTATTCAGCATGCTATTTATCATATTTATTTATTTTATCCACTTTCTATGTAATTACAGTTAAAAATAGATGGTTGTTTGTTTCTCTTAATCAGCATGTGACCAAATCACCAAGTTTCCACACCATTTAATTAAGATTTGAGGTAGTTCATTACTACAGTTCTCTCAATTTCAGTATTTTGCAGAAAATAGAGTAGAGAGTAAACATCTCAGATAATCATCTCATAAGTGATTACTGTATCAACCTCTTATGACATGGGACAAAATATTTAATCTAGCTAACATCCACTTTCTTCAACTGAAACTGAGATTATAGTATCTATACCTCATAGGACTGTTAAGCAAGGATTAAACTAGAACAAGCTATTAAGCAAACAAAATGCATGAATATACTGAATACTTTAAATTATATATACATGTAAATTAAAACTGAAATGCTCTAACAATTTAAACTCATAAAAAGAACAGTATCCACGGAAGACTACTTATAGTCATGAAACACACTGCAAATGAAAGCATCTCTGCTGATATTTTCTTATTTATACCTTAAGCAAGGACAATAATTCATTTTGCAATGAGCATAAGTTGATATTTGTAGTCTCAAACCTTAATAACATGAAAAGATGCATGATTTTGGGCAAGTCGTAACTTCCTTAAAGTTCCATTTTCTTAACTAAAATAAGAATGTTGGACAAAGATGATCCCGAAATGTCCTTCTTGTGTGCAAACTCTAGGGTGCTCATTGTGAAGAGCAAGCAATATTTTGGGTACGTGTACATACATATATTCCTATATACAGATAGAGAGAGAAAACAGCACAATAAGAGAGTAATAAGAACAGCATATATAAGTTCTGAGGATGTGAAATAGATGTTTAATCGTGATGTTATTTCTAGAAGGCAGGGACTATTAAGCCATTCTGAAGAAGGAAATAGATTTGGAAAAGCAAAGCCAGAAAATGGGCCATTCTAGGAAGTGAATGGAATAAAGTAGATATTCAGAGATAGAAACAAACAAATGCAAAGAGAATAACAAAACCTGATTCTAGAGGACTACAGACACCTCCAAATAAGAAATTGACATGCTGAACAGGTTTAAAACAATTGATCAATTAATGAAGAAAATTAAAATGCCACACTGAGGAGTTCAGCTAAGTAGCAGCTAAAAAAGTGCAAAGTTCGTAAGTAACCAACAGAACCAGACAAATAACAATGATTTATATCATGCGATGATTTTCATCCTTCAAAAGTATCTTCAAAAATCTTTGGGTGGGACATGTAAAATATATTCAACAAATAAACTGAGGAATCAAGATATAAAATGAAACAACTAATTACTAAGAAATCAAACAATAACCCACAGTACCAGACCTCTTGCTGAAAGTTATTTCTATAAGGCCAGTAGTTCTAAATTTGCCACCCATCAAAATTAGTAGGAGCTCTTAAAATACACATCTCTTCCTGTGATGGCCATACAAAGCTATCTTTGAAAACTATTATCTTCTGTGGTGGACAAGGGAAGCCACTGGGGTAATTCAGACAAAAGGCAACGAAGGCCCAGGCTACAAGTGAAAGCACAATATTCAAAAAATCCTACAGAGGTAGAATCAGCTAAACTTCTTGACTAAAGGTAACTGTAACAGAAAGACAAAAGGTAAAAGAACTGTTAAGTTTACCATTTGGGGAGAACAAGAGAAGAGCATACCTTTTGACAGTGATAAGTAAACTGTAAGGTTATGTTGATTTACAAGTTAAAAAATGAGCTTGTTTCCTCATATTAAACGTCAATTGTACACTTGAATCTCATCAGATTACCTCACTTAGAAATTTTTGATTCATATGTATTACTGCAAATGTATTTTTGCAATATGTCCAGATATTTAAAATTAACAGCTGCATATGAGTGCATATGCCCAAATATATTTTGTGTCTTTGTATAGGATTAGCCTGCCTCATCCTTCCCAAAACCTCAAAGAACACATGCACTATTGAAACCCAGAACTAACAAATTAAACTATATTAAATTCACCATTTACTGTTCTAGAAAAATATCTTATTTAAACTAATTAGACCAGCAAAACAGAATTGTCTAATAAGTCTAAACTATAAAATTCCTTGTTTTCAAATATCTGTTACTTTTGAAGTTCAGTCTAATTTAAATTATGATCTTTCAAGTCTAGTAGAAGCCTCTCTTCATAAATAAGAAGTATTTATAAACGATATAAAGCATCTAATCTAAGAAAAGCAAATATTTGCTTGGTAGTATATAGTTTACATGTGTGAATTACCCTATAATAAGGCTGAAACACAAAGGTATGTATCCTTTTGCAAAGGCATCTCTCTTTTAGAATACGTTCCCACTGCCCATCAGCCTAGGAAATTTGTTTTACCTATTACTTATAAAATACAAGAAATTAAAATGTACTTTATATTTTTCAGCAAATTTCAGTGTAGTATGTTCGAGCAATTACATAAAACACAAAATAATTGTACTAAATGGTAAGTCAGTATATAGCTGATAGGTTTCAGGAGTTATAAGCAGAAACCGCCAAACTTGTTCTTGTGACTTGTTAGAGGTCACTTGAAAAGACCCTGGACTTGTCTTTACAAAATACGAAAGGTTCATGTGGTTACGGAATGCAGAAAATGTGTGTGCAATGGAAGAGCAGCATCCAATTCATGCCTGTACTCACAGTTTAATTCATTTCCTATAATATGCTTTTTCCCATTGATTAGATCTCATTGATTATTCACATCCAGTCCTTGTATTTGATTAGTCTCAAAACATCTAGCTTTTCTCATTTCCAATAGTTCCTTTCTTCATTAAGGATTCTCCATCTTCACTGTGGTAGTTTCATTTTGGTCTCATAGTCCCCTTGATCTCTCCCATAACATTTCATTAAGATTTCTTTTGAAGTTGTACAAAGATTTTATACACAGTTCCAAGATTCTTAAAATGTAAACGGTGAATTAAGAAAACGAATGTTCAAAAACACATAAAATTCTTCACATGAATGATCGCCAGGCACAGCACACTGACAAACACTCTCGTGGATTTTCAGTCATTGATGGGATTGATCCCATGAACACACCAGCTGAGTCTCAAGAAACAGCATTTTGTAGAGAGTGAGATAATGCTGATGTACAGACAACCATCAGATCCTGCTTTGTTATATACAAATTTATAAAATGCTTGGCCTATACTCACAAAGTCTTCAAACATGGGACCTTTCAAAGAATAAAACACATGAACGCTGAGCACACGCATGGAAAACTAAAAAGTTAAGATTAAGGAGCTTTAACTGAGTATCACCAGGCATTATTGAAAATGTTTTTATGCTCTCATCAATTCTAAGGGGTAAGTACTATGATTATTCCCACTATGGAGGAAGCCAGTGAGGGAAGCATGTAATTTGCCAACGGTCACACAGGTAGCAAGTGCTAGAAATGGCAAATGAACACAGGCCATCCGCATTTGTACACATCCTGCTGTTACCACACTACTCAAGAGGACATGAAGACACGTGTTCTCTGAAATACAGGTAGTATTGTCGCTGACATAAAGTCAAAGCAGGGTACATACGAAAAGTGTCACACTGCATCAAGTGTATATTAGATATTCAGGAAAGACATGGCACTGCATTGAATAAGGTTACTAGGCTGTAAGGAAACTCAAAGATGATTTGTTCTACCAGATGTATTATGACAGGGCACAATTTCAAATTTGTTTACCTTGAAAGAATAAAAACAATCATAATATTTCTTATTTACTATGGCTATGAAAAATCAGAATATAAAAATCTGCTTGAATACTATTTCTTTGGAAAGTTTTTGAAATCTAGTCGTTATATTTTTTTTTTTGAAGTGCAAACTGGGTACTAGTCAAAAGGCTCAGCTATGGAAATTGTTCAAAGCCATACAACGTATAAATGGCAAATAATGAACTGACATATCCCAAAGCCCTTTCAATCCAATTCAGTATACAAAATAATTTGTTATGACACTTAGCTAACAAGATTGTAGATGGACTCAAAATTAGTAAACAAAGAATTTAGGCTATTCCCACTTCTCTGATGCTTTGCCTTTTAAAAAAATTACTGTCGGAGCCCTAGTACGGGCTTAATATAAAGTGAATACATGAACTCGTATACCCTAACCTTGTGTTAAAGGAGATGGGATGAGGCAGGTGTCCATGACACTAAGGAGCTCTGTTACTGCCACTGTATAAGTGTCACTGATTAGAATCATCTGATGTGGGAAAATAAAGTAGCATATTTTGGGTAGTGAAAAAGGAAAAAGGCGGGGCAGGGGGGAACAGTCATTCCACAGAGACTTTTCCAGGCCTGAGTTTATCTCTGTACAAAAAACTAAAACATAAAATCTTGCTCAAGCACCCCTTTATCGCACCTGGCTCATAATACAATTAAAAACAATTGTATACAACTAATCAAAATAAAACCATCCTATGTTTACAAGGGACCTTGAAAGCTACGTATTTAGAAAGAAAGAAAGATTTGAGGACATGGTCCTGTTTTATAAAAAGTATCATTATCTAGTGGAATGGGCTCAAGAATGGGCTTTGGGACAGTTCTCAAAGTGCGGTCACTGCACCAGCAGCAAAGCATCACCTGGGAAGCTGTGAAAATGCAAATGTGCAGGCTCCCCCAGACTTACTGAATGAGACACCCTGGGGTGTGTCTTGAATAAGTGTGCCAGGTGATTCTGATACCCACTAACGCTTGAGAACCAGTGTCTAAAGGTACTGTTACACAGGATGTGATGGACATGCGTGTGGATGGTCTGAACGTGGGGAACAGAGAGAGCTGATGAGTAAAGGCAATGCCTCCTGTAGGACGACCACAGTGGATGGCCGAGGGCCATGTACCTTAGCAGGACTCAGCTGGGAGGTCAAGTTCACCGGAGCAGAGGCGACAAACGGACTGAGAAGCCCGCACAGTGAAGGGTCTCCTGTGAAGATACCGAAATCACCAAAACTGTTTCTATTTAAAATATTCTCTCAAGGATCAAATGAGACACTTTCAAAGGTGCTTTTGTTCTTCCCATTTTTTATGATTTTACCCTAAAATATTTTTGAGACAAGATCAATTTCAAAAGTTCTTATTTTAGTAAGATTCTGTGTACTCATGGTTGCCTTAAAAATGTTTAACCAACTTACCAATTTTAAAAACAGTCTTCTTTCTAAAAACCTTCTAATATTGTGTAAAATATTTGTTTAATTCCTTTCATTAATTATTATGGTAGGTTTATAGATAAATGCTGGCTCACACCCTTTCCTTCTTATCTGATGTTCCCGCAGAATTTATCAAAAAGAAAAAATGAAGGGTTAAATGTTTATTAAAAAATGCTCACCAATACACAAATTAAGTGACTAGAGTCAATATACATTCCGATTTATTAAGAAGGGAAGAAAACCATTCTTCTTGAACACTAATTTAAATTTTGGTATCTCAGATGCACTCATCCTGCTGCCCTATGCATTCTCTGTTACAGTGTGGTCGGTGTACATGCTGAATTTTGCTTTTCAAGAAAACCAGGTGAGAGCCTGGTTGCTGTCAGTGGCAGATTCTGCTCAGCGTGCTTTTACATCCCACAATGCTACATTTACATGCAGGGTTTTCATTGAAATCCTACTCTTATGTACGCAGAAACTGTTGTCAAAGTAAAAATAGCATTAAAATTGAGACTGGCATTTCATGAAAATTTGGACATCCTTCACAAAGTAGCGAAATTTTAAGCCTCACCTAAGAAGACCTAATGAATTCCAGATTGCTTTCAGATTTTACTTTCATTTTATTTGTTCAATGTTGGAGTTTACAATGATCTAAAGTATTGCACATTATGATTGCACATTATCAATAACAGCTATATCCTTAAGTGTATATTATTATCAGCCATATCCTTTAAAAATTCTTTCTTATTAAGGACACTACACTTTTTCTAAGTTATAATGAATCAATGCTTAAGAGTTTTAAAACAATGTTATTTCTATAGCACAGCAACAAATAACATAAGGATACATTACTTACAGTTGATCTGAGAAGTATAAAAAAAATGAAAGTTGCTAACACAAGGTTAATTCTTCTACTTCCTTAAAAAAATCCTTTTAAATGGCTAGGAAAATAAATGCTCGTTGTATTTTAAAATCTATCCTCTGTTTTTCCTTTAAATAAGACAGAACCTGTTGAATTTTAGCTGGACAAATGGCCCCAAGCTAAAACCATATTTCCCAGCATTTCGTGCAGCTCGGATGGCAAATGTGACAAGATCTGGCAAGAAGAATGTATGTAGAATTTCTGTGTTTGCATCCTTAAAAGGGAATACCTTGACCTCGTTCTCCTCTTCTCTGTCTGCGGGATACATACAGGTGGTGAGCATGGTTTGTCATGTGGATAACACACTTGGAGAGAGAAGACCTATCCTTTACAGGACCATGTAAAGAAACTGCTGTGAGTGTCCTATCCACAGAGCATCTACTGACCTGAACTTTTACTTCACAGAGAAACAAACCATCTTTCTTGTTTAAAACACTGTTATTTTAGTCCTTTGCCAAAACAACATAACCAATATATTACTTACTACGATGACTCAGAAACATGCCTCTCTCCCACTGAAACAAGCTTAATAAGGAATGATGAACTCATTAAGTCAGCTAAGTGTGGTCCTGGGCCAGAAAAACACACAAAAATCCACATATGAGGACTAGCATGATGGAGCCCCAGCGTTCACCTTGCCTGGCTCACCTCCCACCTTGTTTTGTTTTCTTCCCACTCATTACTGACTTCTCCCCTCCTCAGTCTAGCCCCACCAGCTTAATAAACAATTGTTTCTAGCCTCTGTCCTCAGCTTTTCTTTGTGGATATTTTAGTGTTTGACTTCTCTGACTCCATCATGCCACTGATGTCCTTCCTGGTAGCACAGATAGTCTCACTTCGCCAGGAACACCTCACTTTCTGACCCCTACCCCTTCAGCAGCCCCCAACCTGACAGGTCTGGCCACAGAGCTATTTTCACACTAGGCATAAGGACTAGTCTAGATTGAAAAAGTAAAATCTACCTTCCTTATGATGTTCTGATTTACATAGTTATAAACTAGCTACATGTACACATGTATGAATGCACGCACGTATGACGACTATCGGTATCATGAGATCAAACTGTCAGTGTGTGTGCAGTTTCCTTTGAAGAGTCTCATTATGAGCTGCCCTCACATTGATGTCATGAGGCATGATGTCAGTAGCCATGATTCTATCAATTACCTAACATCAAATATGTCATATATATGTACATACACACACACACACACATACATACGAGTATATATGTATTGTGTACACATCTTCATTTGTGTACACTTATACATATATAAATATATCTAGTCATTGCATATGTTTTATTGAATATTCCTAACAATTAAAAAATACATTGTTTTTTAGGGTTTTTTTTGTTCCCCAACTTTATTACTGTCACTGCCACTTGCTCATAGAGAAACATGCATTCTGAAAAGATATTGGGATTTGCAAAAGTTTATCATTTTAGCCAAGGGCTACGTTTGGTAATGTTTAAATATAGTTTTTAATTGCCCTATGTTGCTATAATAAATTATAGCAACATAGCATAATCACTAAGAACACACCCTCTGTAGCCAAACGCCCTGGGCTTGAATCCCATCTCTACCAACCATCAGCTAGTAAAGTTATATAACCACTCTGTGCCTCTATTTACTCATCTGGAAAATGGGGATAATGATAATAGGGCCTTCCTGATGGAGTGTTATGAGGAATAAACCAATTAATATTAATAAAGTGTTTAAAATACTACCTGGCACATAGTCAGTTCTATAAAATAAATAAAAGGAAAAAAAGAAGCATTTTACAGGGAAAAATCTGCTATTTATATCCTATTTTAGGCTATGAATTCTGGAAAGTCAATCATTAGACATTTTAAATTATGAAAATTATTTTACAAACTGTATTTTTAAAGGAAAACAAAGGAAAAAAAGGAGAAATGAAAGGATTAACAGATTTGTGGGATTTTTTTTTTTTTTTATTGTGCTTATCTCTGAAGGTGACTTTTTGGGAAAACGTATGTTATTTGTTCTCTGAGCTGTGTATGATTAGTTTCTTCATCATACACTGACGAATTAGGAAGGCTGCTGTGGTGTCCAGAAATCATCTGTTAAACAAAGTCAAAATTAATGATAATATTGAGTTCCCTTTGTGTTTGATTTTCATCTATCTGTACTCAATTATAAACGAGCTATCAAAGAAAGCTACCCATTAGCTGTTAATTTATAATGATTTCAGAGAGCAATCCCTATATTGCCATTGATATCTCACCCACATTCTCCTCCTGTCTGCAGGGCTTCAGCTGAAAATGAAAAAGGAAAACAAAACTACATAATCCAAACCTCTCCTCATCCTGAGCCTGGTCATAAAAAACACCGATGCACAGAAATCAGACTTAATACTAACAAGCTGTAATTAGATTTCATCTATGTATTTAAAAGAGATAACTAAACTGTTTCTTTCACCATAATTTATTGTACCTTGAATAAAAAAGACACAGATACAGTAATAGTATATCCCAGATTTCTACTTCATTGTGTCAAAAGTGAATATTCTTCAAAGTCAGAGAAAGTTTTCATTGAGGAAAATGTCTAAAACAGAGATGATATGTGCGTCGCCCCGAGAGAAATAACATCTCATTATTAATTTGGGATAAGAGTGGTATCATTCCATAATTGGACTTTTCTCCCTTCACAGTCCTCCCTTTAATGACTAAATATTCTAACCTCTGGCACATCTCATAGTGAATCCATTTTATAGACTCCTAACTTGTTCCAAACTATAAGGAAAAAGAATTAGACACCATCCATTTTTATACAGGGGATTTAAAGGAATACTAAAATTTTTGTCTTGATTTGTAATTACAAACCCTTATCTGCAGATTTACATACATTTAATTTATATTCTTCTTACCTCCAAAAAAAAAAAAACAGCTTACAATTTTAAAAGTGTAATAGTGTAATATAATTATTTAAAATAAAATGAGAAAGAAAAGTCAGCAGTTACAATGAACACGGTCAGAAGGAGAGAAAGGATATAGGGCAAGGAGGCAAGATAATAGTACAGGAGTCTGGAGTGGGATGGTTACTGCAAATGTACAACCCACTTAATTTTTAGTTTTCTGACACACTACAGAGGGAACCATGAGATAAAAACAAGCATTTCAAATCCTCAAGAGAAAGGCAAACTTTTCCTACTATTAGTTCTCTGAACACACTGACTCATGAAGATCTCTGTACTTGTATTAAAAGCAGCACAGGTTACCGGGTCGTAGTGGGGTAGGGAATGGTAGATGAAGGTGAAAGGAATCAAATATATGTGATGGAAGGAGAACTGACTCTAGGTGGTGGACACACAATGTGAGATATAGATAATGAATTACAGAATTGTACTCCTGAAACCTATGTAACTTTACTAATAACTGTCACCCCAATAAACTTTAATTAAAAAATAAAAAACAACAACCTAGATAATCCTACAGACTCATTACAATAAGCTGCAATTTCCAGGCCAATATTTATTTGTTTTGACCCTAACATCAACAGGACCCCTCCTATTAAGAGCAATTCTGTAAGTCTGAAATGCTTAAACTCCAAGAGTATAATTTTAAATTATGGACACACATAATTTTATTATATATATATACATTTATTTCACTTTCTGTATAATATGCACAGGCAAAAACATGTCCAACAGTGGCAAATGCACTGACCTGATGGCCCCTATCAATTTCATCCACACAGTCAATAAACATTTGTCGAGCAGCTTCTAGGAATCAAAAATTACTAGGTTCCAGGGACACAGAGATGATCAAACACTGTCCCGATCCTCAAAAAAATTCAGTCTAAAAATACATATCACAGTGAGTAAGGACGGAACAGGTCGTCTAGGGGTGTTTGTGGCAGAAATGGTAGTAGGTTAGTGGAAAGTAGAGTTTGGGATTATGGAAAACTTCACCAAAAATAAATAGCACATAGCGCTATATCCAAGACTGGGAGTTTGCCAGACTACTAAAACCAGGGAGAGAAAACAATGGTTGCCTTTGCCACTTGCTGAGACATGACCAAATAGCATTTGAAAAACTGCTTTATTAGTTGTGAAAGACATACTGAACTGCTATGGACTGAATGTTTTTATCCCTCCCAAATTCCTATGCTGAACCCCTCCCCAAAATGTGATGGGATTAGGAGGTGAGGCCTTAAAGAGGCCATCAGGATTGGATGAGGTCATGATGTGGAGCCCTCTGAATTTCGTTAGCAGCCTTACCAGAGCCAAAAGAGCGCTCCAGTTCCTCTCTCTGCTCTAAGCCATGTGAGAATATAATGAGAAATGGGCAGTGTGTAACCCAGAGAACAGCCCTCACTAGACCTCTACCAGGCTGGCACCCAGATCTCAGCCTTATAACCTCTAGTTTGTGAGAACAAATTTCTGTTGTTTATAAGCCACCTAGTGCAGGATACTTTGTTACAGCAAACTGAACACAGTGAGAAAGGATAAAAACAATCTAGAAAGGACTCCCGAAGCTTGGGTATGGAGGGCTTTGTATGGCAAACTAAGGAGTGTGGAATTCCTCCTAGAAGCCAGTGTTGTTCAATTCTTTTAAAACAGGGAAATCTTTATTTAGACATCATCATACATAGGAGATCAATTATTAAACGAAACAAACAAACAAACAAATCTCCTTATTTCAAGTGAGTGCTGGAATCTGAAAACTGGCCAGGTCAGCTTCTTGACACACAGTTTAAAATCCCTGACTATAACCAAGTTGGGGGTGAGAGAGCTCAGCAGAAAGGGTTTAAAGTAGAAGAAAAACATGAGCAGATTTCAAATCTTAAAATGATGACTGTAGTTATGGTATGAAAATGGACTGGGGGGAAAAATCAGAATTAGTTATGAGAATATGACCATTTTAGGAAAAGAGTAAGAAATAAAACCCTGTCTTAGGGCAGATGGTAGTGAAATTTTTAGAACATCAAAATAAAGAGGAAATACCAGTGGCTACCAGTAGAAAAGGCCAATTACATGCAAAAGAGCAAGAATCAAAGAGTAAGGATTTTTTTTATCAGCAAAACTGGATATAAAACAAAACTGCAGCAATGTCTTTACATGCTGAGAGTACACAACTTTCGATCTGGATATCTATAATAAGAAAACTTTAATCCTAGACAAAATGTGAACTATGTAAGATCTCAAGCCCTTGCTAAAAGAATTTCTATAGGATGTACCACAGGAAACCAAAGTGCTAACAAGTAAGCTGCAAAAAACAATGACGTATGACAAGTTTCAGTTGGCAGATGGTATAGAGCAAAAGGATATGTTACCTGTAGCATGATAGCATAACCAGAAACGATCACTTAAGAACTGCAGAGTAAAGGTCTATTCATTATGCTGTTTTGTACACCTGAAACTAATAATAAACATAAATATATAAGAACTGCAGAAAATTGAGGCCCTACCATAGGCCGTGACACAGTGGAACTCATTTGTATTATTTACATGAAATACTAATGTTAATATGTGCTTCATATGATTCAGAACGATAAATGAGGTTTATACTACTTCATTCATAGGACTTGAATTAAATTACTTTCATCAAGTTATTTGTTCTACTTTATTTTTATTTTTAAATCAGGATAGGGGAGGATAGAAACCAATGAACGGGAAGTGGGGATATGGAAAGAACAAAGGTACCTGACAGTAGGTTCTTCTTTCTATGAATTTTTACCATATGAGAAAAAAGAGAACACATATGGGGTCCTTTAACAGTGGCTGACTTTTGTTAATTAAAAATAAATGACTAGCGCTTTAATATATTAAAGGTTCTGGGACCCAATTCCAATGTAGTTGTCCCCATACCAACGAGCAATTGTGGGTCACCTGCTGGTATCCTACAATTCAAGTCAATAGTGACACTGTCTACCTGAGCTTCTGATAGAAGGCTCGAGACTGGCGGGTCCAACAACTCCCCCCATCCTTGGGTTCCATTGATTTGCTAGAGCCCCTCAGAGATCTCAGAGAAACATTTTACTTACTAGATCACCAGTTTATTACAAAAGGGTATAACTCAGGAACAGTCAGATGGAAGTGCTACATAGAGTACGGTATGTGGGGGAGGGTGGGAAACTTCCAAAATCTATCTGAACATGTCACTTTCCCATCTCCACAGGTTGAACACCCAGAAGTTCTTCAAACTCCATCTTTCTGGGTTTTATTGGAGGGCTTCATTACATAGGTTTGATTGATTAAATCATTGATTATTGGTAACTGACTCAATCTCCACACCCTCTCTCCTCCCTAAGGTCTGGAGGCAGGTCCAAAAATTCCAACTCTCTCATCACTTGGCTGGTTCTCCTTAGCAACCAGACCCCAAACGTAGGTGGTTTCCAAAAGCCACCTCATGAACATTTTAACAAAAACACCTTTGTTGGTCTCATCACTTTGGAAATTCCAAGAGTTTTAGGAGCTTTGTGTCGGGAATAGGGTAGAATACAAATACACAATACTTCTTATAAATCACAACATCATATTTATGCTCTAGAAGAGAGAGTACGAGTATTTGTTAGGGAAAAAAAACTAAGGGTAGAGATCAATAAGGGTAAAGAAGGGTAAAACAAGGTAAATAAGGGTAAAAAAGATCAATAAGGTAAAGTCCTGATCAAAAAGCAAACAGAAAAAAAAAGACAAGAAAGAACAGGTTAAAGAATATATTGGTCATTATTAAAAAATTATTGAGGAGTTTGTTTTTTTAAGAAATGCAGGACTTAAGAAAAAGCACAACAGGACCTCTGTCAAAGTTTAACAGTTATGTTGTCCTGTGATCTTTTCAGAGTAAAATTTCCTGAGACAGACTGTTTTAATCTCCTTATACATATATCTGATATTTTCATAAGTCAGTACAAGTCAAATTGACCACTGAAGGGGACGAAAAGTTTCGCCAACCCAAAACTGTGCCTTTAGGGATATTGATTTTAAGCTGATTATTAAGAAACAAAAGACTCAGAAAGAACCAAAAAGATTCAGAAGTAAAAGCCTCTCCGGGAAGGGCATCTAAGCATGTTCACCTTCTCATTAAACAGGAAGGGTCCAGGCTAGAGCCTGGTAGTGACAATCCCCCAGGTCCCATTGTTTCTGGGTTGCCTAGCAAGAATTGGCTTGCCACGTGGGTTCCACGCTTCCTCAAATCTCAAACCCCTGCCCACTTTCTCCTTTATCCAAAATGGCATATAAACCTCACCTGCCCGATGCATTTAAGGTCACATATCTTATGATACCCATGGCATGTACATCTATAATAAACTTGGTACATTTTCTCCTGTTAACCTGTCTCTGTTCATTTGATTTAGCCCAGTTAGAAAAACTTAGAAAGTGGGGGAAAAATTGTTTTGTTTTGTTTTGTTTTGTGTTTAGCTTGCACATCACTATCTCCCACACAGAATGGTTGGATGCCTATTCTTGCTTGGAATTACATTCTTTTATTTCCTAATTGACCCCTGACAACGTATTCATTAATTCATATTCATTAACTCCTTCAAGACTAAGCTTAAATACAGCTCTTTCCATAATCATCTCCTACTTATTCAAACTGTCACCTTTATTCACCGCTAGCTTTACATTTCCCCAGTGATCTCTCTCTAATCCCTGTCCTCTCTTTGCTATCTTCTCTCTTGGGTTCCTTCTTGGCCCCATCAATATTTAGCCAAATATGAACAGAAATAAATCACTAACAAATAAATAAAAGAAACAACTACATATTCCATTTGATTACTCCTGCTTTTCTGTCACCAACTTCTCAAAAAACGTAAGCTTCTACTACTTCCTTAATCAGCCACAGAATGCTAAAGTGACTCATTTTAATGGGAATTTTTCTTCAAGTGGGTAATAAATTCAAAGTGCAGGCATTTTAGCTTTCATTTCTTCACATGCACTCAGGGAAGTCAATACAATGCTTCAAATGCAAAAAACATAAAACTCAACATGTGTTTACTAAGATAGTAAGAAAAAAAGAGCAAACTTTGATGAAGAAATTAATGTGAAACAAGCGCAAAATATAAGGCAACTCTCCACACTTTCTATCTCGTCCATCCTGTAAGCAATAGAGTTACTCCACAGACTGGCAAATAGACTGCATTGGAAATTTACATTTATTTTGTGTTTCCTATCAACATTCTAGAGACCTTCAGAAAAAAAAAAAAGAAAAAGAAAAAGAAAAATGAATCAATTAACAAGGCTTTATTCTCATCTACAGAGGAAGACCATTTCCTAGTATGTTATTTAGGTTCATTAACATTCATATTGTATTTTGCAAACACAAAGAATTATAATCTCTGTGGTAAGGGAAAGTGCATCTAATTCTAACTATGCATTCTCCCACAAATTAGATGTTTCAGGGTCTTAAAGGCTGATTAAGTTGAACCAGGTAACAAATGAAGTGAGTAAAGGATTTTTTGTGGGTCATGGAGAAGAAAATCTTTATCACATATAATAATACAGACAGACATCACAAGCAAGAAATAATCAGTTTGACCAAAATCTTGTAATCATGGAATATGAAGAGAATATAAAGGCTCATGTGAGGCCCTAGAATTACAAAATATTCTTCTATCCAGTAAATGTACTTTTTTTAAATTTCTTCTTCCATTTAAAGAAGGGTGTTTAGAAGTATGAATTAAAAATGACAAACCTATCAAGCCTCTGTTGAAATACATAACAGCAAAAGAATATAAAAGGCATTAATAGAGAAGAACAGAAAAGGAGGCAAGAATAAACTAGAAATATTCATACGTGTTTGCAAGATAGAAAGTAGTTGCAGGGGTAAGGAACTACGAGGTATGATCAAACAATACGGGGAAAGTCTAAGTAAAAAAAATGTATTACAGTAAAAGACACATTGCCATTAATCCCCCTCAAAATACTCCCCCGTCACTTGGAACACACTTATCCCATCATTCTTGCCACTTTCTGAAGCAATTCTGGAAGTCCTCTGTAGTGAGTGGCTTTAGTTGCGCTGTCATGGCTGCCTCAATGTCCTGAATCACTTTGACTCTGGAGAAGAGCCAGAAGTCACATGGAGCCAGATCCAGTGAATAAGGTGCATGAGGACACAGCGTAATGTTTTTATTTGACAGAAATTGCCATATACCAGCAACGGTGTGTGACACAGAGCATTGTCATGATGGAGGATGATTTACAGCACACTTTAAAACACCTTCTCTCAACTGTAGCTTACACTCGAATGACAGCACCGAACAAGTTGAAACTTGTCACATATTGTTACTAAGATTCAAAGTGTTGCTTCCCATATTGAAGACCCCCGCCTTTTTGTTGAATGGCACTCAGCAGCAGCGTTCATTGTATTTTGTGATCACAATGAGAGGCTCCGTGTCACACATCGCTTCTGGTATGGCAATTTCTGTCAAATAAAAACATTACGGGGTGTCCTCATCCACCTTATTCACTAGATCTGGCACTGAATGACTTCCGGCTCTTCCCCAAAGTCAAAATGACCATGAAAGGCAAACATTTAGAATTGATTCAGAACCTCGAGGCAGCCATGACAGCACAATTAAAGACACTCACGAAAGAAGACTCCAGAACTGCTTCAGAAAGCAGGCAAGAACAATGGGATAAGTGTGTTCCAAGCAAGGGGGAGTATTTTGAGGAGGACTAATGGCAATGTGTCTTTTATTGTGATATATACATTTTTTAATTTAAACATTCACCATATGCTTCGATCACACCTCTTAGCTTGATAAGATAAATCACAATCTAGTAGCGCAGAAGAACCTAAAGAAAGCAACTGGTCAATTTGTCTCCCAGAATCCGTAGGAGACTCGGTGTCTGGTGGCTCCTAGTACAATGGGAGAAGATACGATGCAGTGTTCTACCAGGTGACTGAAGGCTCTGGAGTGGAGCTCTTTCCCTACTCTGTACAGATAAACATGTATCCCTCCAAAAATTCCAGCTCCCACCCCTCAAACAGGGGATAATAGGGTCATTCTCTGAAAATCACTGAACAAAGAAGGCTCCAGACCAAGACACAATGAGCACAGCAGAAGGAAGAGATGACTCACATGGCTGAAAATAGGATTAAGTGTTTCACTGAAAGGTGGGATCCTCACCTACTTTCCTTTTCCTTATCCATGGATGCCATTAGCCAAACATAAAGTCCTTCACTCCACACCCCTTTCAGTCACCTCTTGTAGGAAACTGAAAGATCCATCACTGATAAAAATAAATAATCTAAGAGGAAAACCTTCACTGATTGCCATCAACCTAAAGGCCGGTTGGCTTCCTAACAGTGAAGCTCAGCAGGGACAAAGCCCTATCCATGTGCACAGAATTTTTAATTGCCTTTTCCTACCTCATTTTAAAATATGACTACCGAGCATTTGAAGACAGCCGGCCCCATGAAAGAGAGAGGCTAAACGAGACATAGGAAAAGAAAATCTGAAAGAAACAGAGTAGGGGCAAGGGGAGCAAGGAAATAACTTTATATATATAATTAATTAATATTTGCAAAAAGATAAAAGTATCCCAGGCATTTAACAAGGACAGAATCTATGAAAAAAGGATTGAACAGAAAGCATGTCATTAGAAATTTTAAAAATATTATTACTAAAACAAAAGCAGTGGATGGTAAAGATAAAGTAACTTCTCAAAGTGAAAAAAAAAAAAAGAAAAAGAAAAATAATGGGCAACTTGAGAAAAGGAAATAAAATCTAGGAGACCCAATATCCAAATATTAGAAATTTCTGAAACAGTGAAAAAAGAATGTGGAGATAAAAACAGGCAATAATAATAATAATATAAAAAATATTCTAGAAATGAAGAGTAAAGTGCTTATAAGATTAGTCTTCTTAAGCAAGTATTTAGATACTAATTTCTCGACATGCCACTCCCTCCCAAAATTCTCTCAATGGCCTTTTCCTGACTAACAGTCTCATTGCAGCTGTCAATAATTAGTTTCACTGAACCAATCTCATCTTTATTCTCTAAAACCTCAACTGATCCACAGATTGATTATCTCCTTTCTATCCTAAGTGACGGTAACTTCAAAATTGTTTCGCAGCACCTTGAAAAATGGGGATGATGGTATCCATACACAAAACCAAACGCAAGTATGGTATAAAATGATTTGTCAAATCTGGGCAAAGCTCAAGTTCTACTTCCCTTATTTTCTCTGTGAACCCTTAGCCTGACCAGCATATAATCAGGATTAAGAGCAGGGATGGTGCTGTCAGACGAGTCTGAACCCAAGCCCAGGTTCTACCATCTACTTAAACTCTCTAAACCTCAGTGTACTCACCTATGAAATGAACATATAACAATATCTTCTCTCATAGTGTTACCACAAGGATTAAATTAAATATGAATGCCGAATAGTCTCTCATTTTTTTCATGTATCGTATCTAAGAAAATTACAAATACAGGTATTAGGTCTCACGTGCCTTTTCTACCAATCAATTGTGTAGCACCCAAATATAAATGGAAAAGCAATCTGATGTGCTCTGGACTGAACTGTGCCACCCAGGTCCCCAAATTATATACTGATGCCCTGCTTCCCAGTGTGATGGTATTTGGAGATGGGACCTTTGGGAGAGAATTAGGTTTAAATGAGGTCATGAGTGTGGGGCCCTGATTGTGGGATTTGTGCCACGTGAGGACACACAAGAAGGTAGCCTTCTATAAACCAGGAAAAAAGCTTATACCAGAACACAACCATACTGGCTGATTTCAGACTTCTGGCCTCTAGAATAGGGAATAAATTAAACTTCTATTATATGTGGCATTTTGTTACGGCAGCCCAAGCTGACTAATACATGATCCTTTGAAAACATTAAAATGTCTGGTATCAAGAAACCTCTGTCCTACTTCGTTTGGTCACTGAATAGCAAGGCGAACTTAAAGTAGACAAACATCCTCAACACTGAAAAGGAGACAGTTTTAATCGTTCTTGCTAGTCATCTGGGTATTGTTGAAATGACTTTCTAAGCCCAAGATGGAGCTCCTCCTACCCAAGGTGTCACATCAGCAAACCAACCAAAACTTAGATAACTTTTCTGTCCATGGAAATGCTCCACTTGACCAGAAATTAAATATATCCAGTCAATCAATCCCCAAACACAAAGCCAACTCTGGTCCTTCTCACCCCAAATAAGGCTGAGTAAGAGGCCCCAGCCAATCAGTTATATTCTACTTTTCTGTCTTCTTCTTTAGTCTTTATTCTATAAAAAAGCTTTCTCACTTCTGTCCCATTTTGCAGTTCTCTGAATGCAGACTATCCTGTTCAGCAAGTGTTAAATGAAGTTTGTATCACCTAAATTGCCTTCTTTAATCATTTTTTAATCTACTAGTATTAATTGATGCGATAAAAGAAAAGAAAAATGCAAGTCAGAAAAAAAAAAAAAAAAAAGAATTCTTCACAGTTTGCCTCCAACCCACCTTTCAGGTTTACCTTCCCAGACCTCTTGTTTTTCCTGACCTGAGGTCTTTCCCTGGTCTCCTGAGCTACATTTTACTAGTTAACACAGACCTACTTCTCATTCAGCTGTCTTGCCCCAGGAGGCTGACCTATTCCTGATCGTATTCCCCAGAACTCTGGCTTATCATTGGGTTTGGACCATTTGGAGCCCCAGTAAGAGGTCGGAGACAGGAGGGTAGAGTGGTAGAGATCAGAGTATGTGTCTCATTCTTCCTCTGGCTGCTTCCCAGCAAGGTTACCATGAATTAATTGTGTCCCTCAACAAAGTTCAGTGCTCCTTTCAAGATGGCTGACTCTCTTTCTCTCTGGGTTCTAGCGACTGATTCCTTGTTCCTGTGGCCATGGCAACATGACAATTTGGGTGCTACTAAGCCCTTAACCCCACCCTCCTTTGAACTCTCTTGTGGATCCCCTGAATGCTCACTTTTGAAAATAGCCTTCTGGAAAAACAAAACAAAACACGAAACATATTCAAACTGTCCTTTTTTGAGGGTGGCATTTGCTTCCTGTTGGGACTTCAATCAATACATACACTTTTATTCATGCAGAACCCTCAGGTTGTCGCTGCCAGTCTCTTATTTCCCCTGGTGCCATCACAGAATGAATAAACTCTTCACTCTTCTTTTTTTTTTTTTCTTTGCTCCAATAGCACTTTATTTTTAAAACACACACGCACCCTCTACATATATATTACAAGTTAGTACAAAAAGCACACATCAAGGACAGAGACACTCAAAAATTGTGTCAAATTTCCATGAGGCAACTTGAAAAGCTTTTAAAATATATATGTTATGAAAGGTGTATATTCTTAAACAGTGAATAAGAAATAGCTTTACATAAGTTAGCTTGGCTGTGCATCCAGAAGAAAAAGTGTTAAAAACATGAGCCATATATGTCTCATTAGCCTTTAAGAATAGTCTTCTATTCTTCCCTTACCTGTTTAAAGCCTTGAGTATTTAATTTACCTTGTAATATTATTTTATTGTTTAAATATTTTATTTGGTAAACTCACTTAAAATATAGAAAAGAGACATTTACATGACTATATAAGTAGTTAGGTAGCCTCTTCCAAAGTGTTCAATTGAAAAGACCAATTTGTAGAGAAAACAAAGCTATCATTTCAATAATGGATAACAATATATTTTTTTTTAATGGTTACCAGATAATTCATAAGAGACACATCCTCAAGTGAGTTATAAAGGTCAATCCCTTGTGGACTGAAATAAATTTTCAAGTTCAATTTAAAACAAGATTTTTAATTACCAAGATACTCTACCTAGGGACAACTTCAGATTCAAAGGCCAAAAACCTCAAGTTAGTTGATTTTTAATTTGGAGAATGTCACCCCTCCTCCAAAGAAGTTCTGATGCAGCACTTCTCATAAATGAAAAACTAATTATATCACCATATTAACATAATGTTTCCTCAACATATGAAACATCGAAACACTACAAATAATATTTTGATCCTAAATTTCTAGTTAATTATCTTCACTGAAACTTTTAGAGAATAATAATGAAGCCATTACACAACACCACTTGATACTTGCTTAACATTTATTTGCCATTAAACATAGATTTTAAAAGCCAAGAGAAAATGTTAAAGCTGCATTGTTTTTATTATAGGATTATTTCATTTCAAAATATAGAATTAATTTTTGAAAGAAAGCACAGCATCGTACATAGCATAGTACAGAAAGCATATTAGTCCCTTTGAGCTGCTATAACAAAATACCACAGAGTAGGTGCTTATGAACACAAACATGTGTTTCTCACATTTCTGGACAATTAAAGTCTGAGAATGGGTTGCCAGCACAGTTCGGTGCGAGCCCTCTTGTGGGTCACAGACGTATTATATTTTCACATGGTGGAAGGGGTTATGTGTCTCTCTGGAGCCTCTTTTATAAGGCTCTAAGTACATTCATGAGGGTTGCACCCTCATGACCTAATCACCTCGTAAAGCCCCAGCTACTAGGACCATAACATCAGACATTAGGATTCCAACATAAAAATGTGTGGGGGGACACAAACATTCAGATGATAGCAGAAAGTATAAAAGATGTGCAGTCCGATGGGAGAGGCACATACCCACTATTATTCCCAGTATATATATCGTTATCATTCATTCCTAATAAGTATTATTCCCCGATGTATAAAAACATACAAAAATTTATTAATTCATTACTTAATGCAAAAAGTAGAAACGCCAGACTTCTCAAATTTTGTAATTTAAGAAGGCAGAGAAAATTCTCAGCACTTTAAAAAATTAGTATGTTTAGTTCTTAAACAAACAAACAAAAATGGCCCTTAGGTCTAAAGCGACAGTGAAATCAACAGTTGCCTTGCCTCACAATCGCCATAAAATCAGGCTTTATAAACCATAGAAGAATCAAGCTGTTTGGTGTATTTCTTCAAAGATTGGCCCTTAAAATGCTTTACCATTCCATCATTCCATAACTATTTCTTGTGTGTCTACTCTGGGCCAGGCACAGAGAGAATATGCAGTATTAGCAAAAAAAAAAAAAAAAAAAAAAAAAAGGCAGCAAAGGCCCCTGCTCTTCTGAAGCTTAAGCTTATACTGACCTGGAAAGGGACTTATTTATTTTAAATCCCTCTTACTGTATACTGTAGCTACTTTTTCTCCTTTCACTACAGGTTAAAAAGAAGATTGGCTGCCATCCCATGTTAAAATGTCTCTTTACTATAGACAATAAGCTCGTCTGGTAACTATATTATGTAATATTTCAGTAATTTTTAGATACACTTATAATTTCATTATTTGTAAAAAAAAAAAATACAATCCATCTTGATTTTTAAATATGCTTTAACTCTAAATGAATGCTGTTAAATAACAAATGCCCACAAAAATAATAATTAAGTCACAGGACTTATCATGGTAAATACTATGGATGCCGCTGCATGTCTAAGGAAGGGAAAGAGAAACCAGGGACATGGAAATGTCATATAATCATACGAGAAGGGACCAAAATCAAGTAAATGTTAAAGGATTTAGACAGCGTGTTATATAATCAAATGCCTTAAATCTGCAATCCAGACTTGAGGACCCATCGTCGCGCCTCCTTGAGGAGACAGGAGAGGTGGAATGGGCTGCGCAGACTAGGAACGCAGACCACATTGTCAGCTGTAGCAGAAGGAGTGCTGACAGGCGAATGCAGACGACCTTCCCACAGAAGGACAGGAGAAACAAGAACTCCCATACCAAAGACCAGAAAGGGCAAGAACCAGAAGCACGTCCTAAAACGCGTGGGTTTCCAACGCAGCAATCGCCTCCCCACATTCACATGGCTAGTCACAAACTCAATTTTATCAAAAATCTCTTAACAGGTAAAAATTGTCTCTACATTTGTTGATTTAAAGACAGCTTTCCATTTCCTATTATACTTCCTGTTTTCCCAGCTAAGCTACTACAATTACTCCATCACTCCTTATATCAAGTTTCCAAAGTTGATAACACAACTGAGTTTGGTACCTACCCAAACAAACAGTTCTAATGTAACACATTCCAATTTGAGGATGCCCTCTCTTAAATTTCCTCCATTTGAACATTTAGACTTTCTTCCTCGATTATCACGCATCTGTATACATTCTCGTATTTTAAACCAAACTTTGCAAGCCGAGTAAAAAGAAAATGAATTCAAATAAATATAAGAGGGAAGAAAGTACCTTTAATTTGGATCCATGAGGTATTAGTTGAGATTTATTCTGCTTTGGTGGTATATACAGTTCCCATTTTCCATAATCCAGTTTTTTATATGGGTATGAAAATGGATTCCAATCATCTTAAAAAAATTATAATAAAGAAGATCAGTTAACAACAGCATGATCAGACTGACATTTAATGAACTTCAAGCAAAGCATAATATGCTGCCTACTTTCACAGAATCAAATTGCCTAAAAAAAAAATCATTAAGCTTTCCAAGGTATTAAACAAAATACTGTACCAGCCATTTAGAGAAACTTTATTCTTAATTTATTTTTTAAACATATTTGAAAGTTCGCCTTTTGCATTTTAGTATTAAGGATTACAACATTTACAATTACACTTTCAACTCTATCAATAAATACAATGTAAAAGAAAATGATGGGTTATTTTTCAAGAAATACCATCAACCAAAAGAGATAATATAAAATAAAATAAAAAAAAAAAAAACAGAAATGCTTTCTATGCAATTAGATAAAATACATGTCATGGAAGAAAAATGATGAAAAATAATTAAAATTATATTACATTGACCCCAATTCACAAGTGAACTGACATAAACCAACATAAAATCTAAAGAAATGCCTCAAATAAGAGGTAAAATGTTATTAAACTCTAGGGGGCAAAGGAAAGGTGGATTGAAGACCCTGAAAGAAAGTCAAAATGAGCAACAACAGACCCCCACACATGGAAACATCTAGTAAAGACGACATAAAAATCAGTGAATAAAGGACACACTGTTTAATAAGTGATGCTGGTTTTCCATCTGGAGAAAAAATGAGTCTTTACCTAGTAATATGTCGAAGAATCATTTGAACATACAATAATGTTTAAATATGACAGGTAAAACTATAAAATGCCTAGAAAAAAATACAGGAAAATATATTTGTGATCCTGGGTTTAAAAAGTGTTTTTTAAACAAGATTGAAAAAAAAATCCACAAACATTAAGGAAAAGTCTAGTAAATTTGACCACTATAATTATAAACTTATCTTCTTGAGATGGATGAATAGACGGACAGAATGATAAGACAAGCTGCAACTGGGAAAACATATTTGTTATGAATATACCAAGAAAGAGAGAGAATCTAAAATATATGTACACTTGTAAGTCAATGAGAAAAAGAAAACGCACCAATAGAAAAACAGGTAAAGATTTTCAGGGGAGGACATAAGAATGACCAATAAATATCTATAATGATGCTCAAGCTCACTGGTAATTAAGGAAATACAAATCACAACAACAAGGACATACCATCTCTGATCCATTGGATTAGCAAATCTTAAGAGTCTGAAAATACCAGGAGTCAGCCAGGATATAAAATAACATTGCAGCTGAGGGTACAAATTGATAACATGACTTGGCATCACACAGCAAAGTTAAAGATACGTTAATTCTATGGCCTAACAAATCCTACTCCTAGGTAATGGCCTAGGGGAATTCTCACAAATGTGCACAAAAAAGCATTCACAAATGTTCGCTGAAGAATTGTTTGCAATAGCAAAAACAAACAAACAAAAAAATGTAGGCTATCAAAATTTAAACCAACAACAAAATGGGTAAATAAACTGTGGTTTAATTAAACATCAGAATGCTATACAACAGTATAAACTGAACAAATTAGAACGAATATATCAATAGCCAAAAGATAAAAATTAACTTTAAAGGGTTATGAAAGAATACCATGCACATCAAGCTTAAGAAATATGCAAAACAGCATTCTATAACATGGATACATAATGTATGCGGTAAAAATAACAAAAACAAACGAGCATGTTAAGCATCAAATTCCAGAGTAATCTCCACAGGACAGAGAAAAGGGAACATGGGAAGCTTCAATAATAGCTGCAATATTTTATTTCTTAAGGTAGTTGGTATACACAAAGACGCTTGTTATATTTTCCCTATTTGTTTATGCCTAAAATATTTTGTAGTTTAAAAACAAAAAATTAAGTAGCCCTATGATGCTATACACTGCAAGGCTATGACATTAGATTCTTAATGGAAGAGACAATAAAAACATCAGAAAGCTTGTTGAATGCCATGATTTCTTCCTTTAAACACCAATTCTTTCACCCTGTCAGTTCTAAGGATCTTCACTCTCCCCCCAAGTCTAAACACTATGGGTAGAGGTGTGGGTAAGGAACAACATTTAGATAAAGGTCCTTCTAAATAATTCTCTATTCCCCATCATGAAGACAACCCGAAAATGTTTAAAGGCAGTCTATCTTCAGGAGCAGCTCAACAGGCCCTATGTTATTCTATTCTCCTGCCCCTAAAACCTCAAATACATATCAATTATTTATGGTATAACATTCTTCACCAAAACAAAGAATGTAGGGCATAAAGAGGAAAAAAAATCTTGAGATATGAATATTTGAGTCCTGTAACACTTTATAAATTTACTGAATTTCTTTTTAAGCTAATCACTTAAGACAATTAATAAACTTAAGACAAGCAGCAGATCGTTTCCTGGTTAGTTAGATCTGAAAATAAAGGCTACAGTTCATTAATTCATTCAATCATTCATTAAATATGTACTGCGTGTGTTTAATGTAGACCTCGCTTAACGCAAAACCCAAAATTAGTTTTCAGAACAATAGTCATAGCTAAAAGAATGATTAAATTGAGTAATAGTACATCAAAATGAGTAGTAAAATTTCTAATATAGGATACACTAAAAATTTAATAAATAAGATTTTACTTTGAAAGTAAAACTTCAATTATATGGGAAATTTACATATACAGATTTATTTAAAAGTTGTTTTTAGTAATGTGAAAATAAACAGGTTTGAATAATAGTTTCTGAGTATCAATTGAACTAGTTTTTCAGCTTGCAGTCACTTGAGTTTTAAAATCTCTTTAAACAAGTATTAATATTTGTATAAAGAAAAACACTTCTAATGAGTCACATTTTCTTTTTATAATATCTTAGAGATCTAAATCACATGTTGATTACTTATAATTCTACATTGCGAAAACTGTTTTTCTTTTTTTATTAAATTTATTGGGATAACAGTGGTTAGTACAATTACATAGGTTTCAAGTGTACAATTCTGTAATACATCATCTATGAATCACATTGTATGTTCACCAAACAGAGTCAGTTCTCCTTCCATCACCATATATCTGACCGCCTTTACCCTCTAAGGAAAGCCTCTTCAATAAATGGTGCTGGGAAAATTGGAAAGCCACTTGCAAAAGAATGAAACTGAACTGCTATCTGTCACCATATCCAAAACGATTTTCTTATCATCTTCAAGCATTCCTTCTATTAGCCCCCCTCTTTCTGACGGAAACTCGGGTGTTGACTTTCACTGCTGCAGGTACATTTTTCTTGCCTAACTACCAACCCTAAAAGCAAGACTTAGAATATCTTCACATATACCTCAAAAGAAAATCCATTTTACCAACCATCATAAGTAATGTAGAATATACCAGTGATTTCATATGTGAAAGAGGCAGGTTTGTAAGGCATACATGCATGAAACAACTTCAACTTTTTGCATAAAACAATTGTCTCCTGACGTAAATCCCTCTCTGGCCATAGCATCAGCAGAGACTTTCACCTCCCTGACTCTTTCTCCAACCCTTTTCCAGCCTTGAATTTTCCTCACTCTCCTTCATTAAAAATAGTGTTAAAATCCTTTATTAAACAAAGGACATCAACCATATATATAGTTAAATATATATATATATATATAGTCATAGGATGTGGAGTACAGCATAGGAAATAGAGTCAGTGGAACTGTAACAGCTGTATACGATGTCAGAGGGGTAGTAGCTTGGGGGAGGGGGGTTATCACTTTGTGAGGTGTATAAACGTCTATTACATTGTTTTGTACACCTGAAACTAATAAAAGAAAAAAAGAGTTAGGTGCTCCCAAAACAATGTATTTTGTTATTCTAGGTTTAGGTTTAATAACGTATTTCCTGCTTATAAAAATAATTCTATTATAACATTTTCTAAGACATTTGATGTTTATCAAGTTAGGATAACCTGACATATTTTTAAAGCCAAAAATTTCATAGGTATTTTATTATGAACAAGTTGAACTTCCTCATCATATTGGATAATTCAAAAGATTCTATTTGTCCATAGACTCAAAAACCAGCAGACAAAATTTAAATCGAGATATGAGAAAGAAACAGTGCGTGACGTGCAGTTTAATATGAACTGCAAACATACATTGGGCAGAGGCGATCAAACATTAACTAAGGTCACTGCATCAGGCACACAAGCTCTATATTTATCTCACACCCAACAACCTTTCTTCTTCTAATGTAATAATCCTCACATAAAATTCTTAAATGTCAGCTTCCTTCAAATATTCCCAAACTCTTTAACTCACAGTGAAGTATTATTCTTCATCAGCACGTAGCAACCTCATTTCGTAGAGTTTTTGAGTTTAGCATACGTTTCCTGCATGCACAGTTAACATGGTTCCAGCTTACTATGTAGAGCCTTACACCTTTGACGAAGATGCCAACGTGCTGAAGAACATGGTCTGCCCTTGAGCCAACCCCTGCCACACGCGGTGAAGTAAGGTCCCCGCCGAGTGCAGCAGGCAGAGCTAATCGAAGGCCAATACTGGCTAACATGGCAAATTTCACTCATTTTCCATTTGGGTGGGTCTCCCTAATGTCATAACTCTTGTTAAATATTTGGAAAATCACCTCTTAAAAGCAAGCAAACACCTTCCTCATCATATAATGTTATTTAATTATTGCAAACTTTCTAGCATGCAGAGTTTACATAGATTTATAAATTTATAATGCAAAGTTGGCTTGTCAAGATGGAAAATTGGGGACTTCTCTCATGTCAAGGAAGTGTCCTCCTCTCTGTTACCAACAAGTCCTGAGATCCAAGACTCGAATCCTTACCCAGGATTATGAGAGGACCACACAGCCTTTGGGGGTGGGGGACAATTGTCCTTCGCACATATATCCCTGTGCTTTACGATCACCTTCTCTTTTCACCCTTCAGATAATTATTCCCCTCAGTTGAGTAGCTGGGAATCACCCTTCAACCTCTGCAGACAGCTGGTACCCTGGGAATGAGCATAAGGCCACCAGCATTATTGTGTAGTGGCAAGTGATCTTAACATTCATTAGTTTAGGTTAGCTGTGCTTTTCAAGAACAAAATTTGAAGTACATCAAAGTACTACTAAGTTCAGAACCAAAGGGATACTAATATCTCATTCTTTTAAAGAAGAATAGTGTTCCGTCCAGTGATATGCAGCTTCTGGAAATCAGGGAACAAACTGAATATCTAGAACTTTACATATTAAACTGGCTCACATGGCAAACTGTTCTTAAACGCATGCATAGAAAAAAACAGCATCATGATGGGGGAAAAAAAAGTGTGGCAAATGGGACTTTAAATAGAACTAACCAAGGTTCTTTATTACAGGAATATTTATATTATGATACATTTTATGAAAGAAAGGCGGTGATAAATGAATATATGTAGTTGCTTGTCACTTAAAAGAGACTGAAAATATAATCCCAAAAAATTGAAAGAAATGATTACGAATATAGGAAGAAAGAACACAGATTAGTAATTCTCTAGGATTGTACCTTATTATAGTTTGAGTATAGAACCAGGTGAACAGTCAGTAAAATTAGAAAATTTAGTAACTCTAAAAGAGGGGGAAAGAAAGAAAAAAAACATCCCTTAAATTGGAAACAAACTAAATGAAATGAACCTATGTCACAGTATTTGGAGGTGGGGCCTTTAGTGGGGCGGGGGTGGGGGGTGGTGATTAGGTCATGAGAGTAGAACCCTCATGAATGGGTCTAGTGTTCTGAAAAGAAATCCCAAAGAGGTCCCTGCCCCCTTCCACCATGTGAGGACACAGGAAAAAAAACTGCCATCTATGAACCAGGAAGAGAGTTCTCACCAAAAACCAAACCTACTGGAACCTTTATCTTAGACTTCCCAGCCTCTGGAATTGTGAGAAATGTGTTTCTGTTCTTTATAAGCCACCCAGTCTATAGTATTCTGTAGAGCAGTCCAAACAGGCTCAGACACAGCTCATCTCTGTCCATATACCAAGAAATTTCCATAATAAAAATTGAAAAACTGTTGTGACGTCTCCGTGCACAAATACTTGTCCAAACCTCTTTCCTCATTATCAATAAAAGTGATTTTATCAGGTAAGGGGGTATAAGATTTTAATTTATTTATGGTTCTAAGTACAGATTAACAGACTACTTTCTGGATAGGCAGCTCCAGTTCATACCCCCACCAGCAGCATATAAGAATGTTTAACTACCCATCTCTTCATCAACACGGGATTATCATTTTACAAGCAAGGCATGCCTGCCTTGCTCAACTGGGGTTCACTATGAGAATTAAGCCCGAATGCCTTAAGAATCCAGTGTGTACAATGAATTAACTTCTTTTCAATGCATCTAGCACAGTACTCCTTATGTACCTTACTTGGGAGAGTTAGGAAAATAGGCATTCAAATCACTTTCTGTGTTCTGTAGATCGGACAGGGAACTAGCATGAGAAAAGTTGCCTGTCATTATTGTCCTAGCTGTAACAGATAGCTTTTGATAATGTTTTCATTTTTTTTACAAAACAGGCTATGATTATAACTTTTTCATTATTCTCTTAATCCTATTGTTACTTGGGATATATTGGGAGGTATGTATTATATTTTCTTTCAAACCTTTTCATTTATTGTTAGTTTTACTGAAATGCATTTAATAATGGGGTGTACTTTATGGCCGAATACAGGGGCAATCAATCTAGTTATTTATTTACCAATGTATTTTTTTTTAGCAATATAAACCTTTCAGTTATTTCAAAATAGATTTTATGGAAAACTCCAACATAGAAACTACAGGAGGAGGGGGGAGAAGAGTGCCAAAAAAAAAAAAAAAAGTATACACATGACATGTATTCATCTTTTGTTATCAGTACATATCAAATATTACAATTATAATAGTTTTTTTTTTCCTTTCTTAAAATGTGTATACATTTTTGGCCCCCTCTGTATAAAACATGCAAAAGCAAACCTGCTCTGCTCGAATTGCCCGCCCCTAGCTAGCTGGACCCCCTCACCTATTACTCTCCAGATTAGTCTACCACGCAAAAACTCAGTGCTGTAATTTATGATCTGTCTTTGTAAATAGTCCATAGATCCTTAAAAATATGTAATCTATTTCAAAGTCTCCATTTATTTTTTGTATACTTGACCATTACAAGTTAAGAATATATTAAATTCTATCACAACAACTAGGTCTGAAAATTTATCCGATTTTTAACAATTCTTGCCAACTGTACTTGACCAAAAGTAAACATTATTTGAGGCCTAGGAATAATGGCATTTATCTTTGCTGTGACTTATATTATTGATCTCTATGCAATTTTACCTGAGTTTGTTTTGGGTCTAGATTTGATCATCCTTTTATTTTATAATCTCTCAGTGACTGTAAAGCAGAGGACAATTAATGGTTATAGCTGAGAAGAGGTATATTATTTGCTTTGAAAGAACATGGATTAGGACAGAGTAGGAAGCAAAAAATATGGGAGAGAGGTACTAATGCAATATGGTCAATAATCAGAGGAAGCCATGGTATCCCATGGGACAAGCATGGCCCTCAGTTACGTTTTAACTAGCTAGTACACTGAACTATATCCCGTGATATCAGCAAACATGGGGCTAAGGAGAGGGCTCTCTTAGAGCACAAACTCCAGTTCACTGTTATACGTTGCACCACTATTGATTGCAGTTGAATCCAATTATGAATTCCCCAGGAGTCATAAATTTTATTTGACATTATGAACTCTACTCCCTAAAACGTAATCTTTAATCTTATAATGTTCTACCTGAACCACTGCCTGGTGTTGGGGCATGGGAGACACCAACAGTAATCAGGAAAGCAATCATATAGGTCTTTCTCCTAACCCTACAGCCACTTACAGAAGTAAATTAGTATTTACTAACATGGCCAGCAATGTAAGAGAAATAAATCCATGTATCCGTGGTCCGTTGATTTTTGACAAGGGTGACCAAGACCATTCAATGGGGAAAGGATATTTTTTTTAACAAAGAATCCTAAGACAACTGGATCTCTCTATACATAAAAGGATAAATTTGGACCCTTACCTCAAAATATATACAGATGCCCCTCAACTTACAATGGGGATACATCTTAATAAGTCCATCATAAGCTGAAATTATCACAGGTTGAAAGTACACGTAATAGTCCTGAACTAGTGATCATCATAGCTTCATGCTCAGAACACTTATGGGAGCCTTAAGTTTGGCAAAATCACTTAACACAAAGCCTATTTACTGAATACTGTACTGAAACACAAAACACAATATCCAAAATATGCCAGCAACAAAGCACACTTAGAGTAGCAGTTGTTTACCCTCATGATCACATGGTTGACCGCGAGCTGCTGCTCACTGCCTCTGCCCAGCATCACGAGAGTATCTTAACACATATTGTTAGCCTGAGAAAAAAATCAAAATTCAAAATACATTTTCTACTGAATGCATCTCGGTTTCCAACCATCACAAAGTTGAAAAACCTTAAGTCGAACCATCTTAAGTTGGGGACTGTCTGTACAAAACTAACTCAAAATGGATTCAAGACTTAACTGTAAGAACTAAGACTACAATACTCTTAGAAGAAAACACAGGAGTAAATCTCTGTGTCCTCAGTTCTTAAATATGGCACCACAAGTACAAGGAACAAAAGAAAAAAAATAAAACTGGACTTCTTCAAAATTAAAAACATTATGTGTCAAAGGACACTATCAAGAAAGTAAAAAGATAATCCACAGAATGAGAAAACCACTTATCTGATAAGGGACTTAAGGACAGAATATATAAAGAACATTCACAACTCACTAATAAGAGACAAATAACCTTTTTTTTTTAAATGAGCAAAGAATCTGATCTACAAAGACGTAGAAATGGATAATAAGCGCATGAAAAAAAAGTGGTCATCCTCATTAGTTATTAGGAAAATGCAAATAAAAACCACAATAAGAAACCACTTCATTCACTAGGAAGCCAATCGTCCAAAGGATGGATAATAATTGTTGGAGAGGATGTGCAGAAAAGGAAAATCTCACGTACTGCTATAGGTATGTCAAGCAGTACAGCCACCTTGGGACAGTCTGGAATTTCCTCAAAAGCTAAAGACAGAATTACCACCTGACACAGCAATTCCATGCCTAGTTATATAACCAAAAGAAATGAAAACATAGGGCCACACAAAAACTTGTATATAAATGTCCACGTTAGCATTACTCATAATAGTCAAAAAACAGCACAACTGTCTATCACTAATAAATGATAAAAAAGATGTGGCATATCCATACAATGGAATCTGGCCATAAAAAGAAATGAAATACTTATACATGCTAAAGCATGGAACATTGAAGACATTATGCTAAGTGAAAGAAGCCGGTCACAAAAGACCACAAATTATACGATTCTATTTAATATAAAGTATCCAGGGTAGGGAAATTCAATGAGAAAGAAGGTAGATAAGCAGCTACCTACAGGTAGAAGAGGGATGGGAAGATTGCGGGATGACAGATAAAGGGTTTCTTTTGAGGTGATGAAAATGTTCTAAGATTGATTGTTGATATCGTTGCACGATTCTGTTCTGAATATATTAACAACCATGGAACTGTACACTCTAAATAGGTAAGGTGCATGGTGTGTGAATTATAGCTCAATGAAGCTGTTAAAAAATAAAAATATTTTAAAGGTCAGGTTGCCTTTCTCTGTTCATTTCTATTGATCTTTTGCCTACACTAAAATCAGAATCTATCAGAGATATTGTAAAGAAAAACCACATAGGGAGACATGTATAAAAATTTAATACTGAGAAGATAACTTGGTCAATAAGTAGAATAAAGGGCCGAGTCGGATAGCTGAAGTCTTTTTGAAGAGAAAATGAATGAATGTTTCAAGGCTTTGCAAACGGAGAACAACTTGACCATATAACAGGACTTGGGGGGTGGGGGAGGAATAGACTAATAAGAAGAGAAAAATGTACTAGTTTCCTTCTGGAGCCCAGATTAGCAGTAGGTTTATGGGTGATGACCAACAAAAGCATACCAAGCTACTGCTGCTGATGTTAGAATTTATCTTAGACTCTGGAAAAGTCCTACAAAGATCTAAAAACTATCATACAACCCACTCTGTTAAGAAAAAGGAAAAGAAAAACATGGTTTAAGCAGAGGCTGTCTCAAAACTAATCATATAGGAATGGCAAGTTGTATTGTGATAGAAGAAATAAGAATGAAAGTCATTACAATAACAACAACAAAACAACAGGATGACTTGGTGACATTGATGGCAGCAGCAGTAGTTATGGATTGTCCTTAGAGCTTGACATTGAATATCTAATTCAATATCTGAAAAGCCCTATAAAGTAGTACACATTTCATTCGATGAACGAGGAAACAGACTCAAAGAGGGAAAGCAATAAGCCCATGTTCCATAGCTATCAAGTGACAGCCAGGATTTGAATCCATGTTAGTCTGACTTCTGTGTCTGTTTGTGTGAGCTCTTACCCATAAACAATATAGATAGCAATCTGTCTGCATTAGAAATATGCGTAGCACATATTGGACTCTTAACTAGGTTGATTTTTATTCTATCAATTACAGCTATTCTTCTGGAATCTTATGCCTTAGGAAACAAATTTGCATGTGTGTTTTTTTTTTCTTAACAGAAAAGCTCAACAATATGTGTGAGCCAGCCTTAAAACTGATCGGGAGGTCTGTGGCAGTTATGCCAGAGAGAGGGCTCCCTCAGTCTGTCAAAGGTTGGCCACTCTGGACCACAATGCCCAGACAAGGCACTGTCCCCAGGCAAGTAAGTGATAGAACACGTGATTCAGGCTACTCCCTGGACACTCAACCTTAACTCTCAGCGAGTGTTTTGTTACTGTTCACAGTGCGTCCAGCATTAGTCTTGGTGTGCAGACTTAGGGAGGAGAACCACACAGTAAAAGTCAGGGACAGAAAAAGAGGGAGAGAAAAAAAGAAGAGAGAGAGAGAGAGAGAAAGAGAGAGAGAGAGAGAGAGAGAGAGAGAGAGAGAGAGAGAGAGAGAGAGAGAGAGAGAGAATCAATAGTAAAAACGACTCCTTCTACTGCGTACTTTCCAGTATGTCCACAGAGAGATAAACATGTACACTCCCCCTCTTTGCGGTGAAGACGTGGACTTGTAATCCACAGAGAAAACGGGAACCATCGGGCAAGATCGCCCTCACCTTTCTACTTTCAAACCTACCTCCCATCTTCATCTATTTCCCTTCAGTTTGTGAGAAAGAGGGTTTTCTTTCCTCGTATTAAAGCTAATCCCTTCATTCCATCTTTTCCTTTGGTCTGTTTTCAGTTATGTCCTCTTGTTTTGAGGTTTTCAAAGATGCTCTCTCTTCAGGCTCCTTACTTTCAGCATTGGAATATAATGAATTGATTGATGCTTTTGTTAATTATGAAATAGCATCAAAGACAATGAAGAAAACCTTTCTTTTGAACCAAGATGCCCTGAAGCAAGTCTCCTGCCCTTGATAGGCGAACTTCTTGACTACTCTTTCCACTTCCTCTGGTCTCTTCAGCCCCTAAAATGTTTCTGAAACACTCTGGCAAAGTCACCAGCAACCTCCAACTTTTCAATTCCAACTGTTATCTTCATACTTCAACTTCCATTAGCTTTCAGTGGCATTTAGAACTCCTGACCACCATATAGAATAAAAAACAAAAATATAATAAAAAAGACAAAAACTCATAAACCCAAAGCCCCCTACATAATTAGTGCCTTAGTATAAAATTATCTTTTTGACAACATAGGTATGTATTTATGTACACATACATGTATCCATAACATGAGATATATATAAAAGTATGTGTATACAGTTTTTTTTTTAATTAAAGTTTATTGGGGCGACAATTGTTAGTAAAGTTACATAGGTTTCAGGTATGCAATTCTGTATCATATCATCTATAAATCCCATTGTGTGTTCACCACCCAGAGTCAGTTCTCCTTCCATCACCATATATTTGATCCCCCTTACCCTCATCTCCCACTCCCTTCTCCCCTTACCCTCTGGTAACCACTAAACTATCATCTGTGTCTATGAGTTTTTGTTTCTGCATTTGTTTTTCTTGTGCTTTTGTTGTTTTCGGTTCTATATACCACATATCAGTGAAATCATATGGTTCTCGACTTTTTCTGTCTGAAAAATACTTCACTTAGCATCATACTTTTTTTTTAACTTACAATTTTGTAAACTTTTCCACATGCTACATGGTCAGCATTACCCCTGTCTGTACGTATTCATTTATGACAGCAGTTCCCCAATCTGGCTGTTTTTAAGAGATAAAAACCATGAGTCCACCCCAGGTCCTTGAATGAGATCCAGGAGTACGTCTGCACTTTTATAAAGCTCCCTACATTTTTGCTATGCACACAAAGGTTTGGTAACCAACAATCTACAGTATCATTCTAGAAATCTGACAGATCATTAAAAGAAGAATTTTCTTTAGTTTTCTAATATATTTAAGGAAAAAAAGATGTGAGCAAAGAAACATGAGGCGGCAGAGGAAGAGAATGGCAGGAAAAAGAAGAGGTAAACGTTTACCATATCAACGAAGAAAAGAAAGGGATTCAATGTATGGATTCCTGGCATCAATTTCTCCTACTAACTTTTGAAAGACCATGGGAAGGATGAATACAGATACAGAGATGGTTTTAGGGAAATGTTGTAACAGTTGAAATTTTCCTTTCTGCTAGCTTCTATTTTCTCTGAAAAGCAAGGGCAAGTGTTATGCTAATGGAGAATGAGGACTCCATACAAACAGTGGGGGATTCCGATGAGAGTGGTGAAACTGAAATAGCTACTGCAGAGGATGTAAGAAAGACCTGACTGGGGGATGTGCAAATGATTTCTGTGGAGTCTTAATAGCCTTGAACCTGAAGAAGGCACAGTTCCCATGGCCGTGTGATTGTTCTCACGGTGTCTACAAGTTGTACGGGACCACAGAAATTAGACAGTTGGATGTGACCAACATTAAAGATTTACAGGGCAAGTGTGGTAGAACAAGGTTCAAAAGAGATGACACTTTCAGGAAAAGAATGACTGAAGAGCTTACAGCAAGGGATCTAGAGTAGACATCAAAGAGATAAAATCATGTCATACTGTATCATTTGGATCCAGAGGTCTCATTCAGTCTGGAATACCTGACATCATGGAGTTTAGAACAGGAAAATGCTGCTATATATATAGCAATCTTTGTACCTTTCATGTGATGAATTTTGTTAACATTTTGCAACAATTCCCCCATCTTTCATCAGCAGCCTCATCCCTCACCAAAAAAATTCTTGATTGCTAACCCATGACTTTCCTTAAGCATATTGAGACAGGATAGTTAGCATGCTGCTAGGTAGACAGGAGGGTCCCTGGTGGAATAAACAAAAAAAAAAAAAAACTGCCATATCCTGAAACTCCAGGTCCCAGAAAGTCTCCTTCACTCTAGGACAGAGACATGAAAATACATCTTGAGTTTAACAGATAATCTCAAATCCCTTTTGGCCAGACAAAGGAGCAGCTCTGACAGATAGGAATGGGTTAGTTGTTAATCCCTTCAGGATGGGCAAACAGGACAAACCTGATAGATGAATTCCATTAGAAGGCTCCAGACCCCACCCCCAAACAGGCAGGTAAAGTATAAAAATAAGAGCTTTTGCCTCAGTCACTGGGCACCCCCATTCTGGACCTCCTCCCGCTCAGGAGCTGAAACCTCTTCTCCTGCCTCTAATAAACTATCCTCTTTTAAAAACTTTTTGCCTCTTCCTGGTCTGTGTGTCATTCTTCGGCTTCACGAGACATGATTCCGGCCCACACCCAGAAACTGCCAGCAGATCCAACATCATCTACATCAACATCAAGACCTCTAAAAAACAGAGTCACCCTAGAAGATCTGATCATACATGAGTGAGAAATCAATGCTTATTGCTCTTACGCACTGAGTTTGGGATAATGTGTTACACAGCATTACTGTGGTTATAGCTGACTTGTGCACCAAGTAAGAGTTAGTACGACTCCTCTGAACTTCCCACAGGTAGCGTAAAACCAGAATCTATTATAGCACTTAATTTACATGTGTCTATATGTGTTTTTGACGGTTTTGCCTATATGGGTTTTGGACCCCTATCTGAAGGTAGGGGTCAAATTTTATTCATGTTTGTATCCCAACGCCTAGTACAGTACCTCACATAAACTCAAGCTTCTACTGAAAGAATACAGTTTCAACTTTTTATGCCAAATCGAGATCATAAGGTAACTTGGCAATTGGACATTTAATAAAGAACAGAATTAACCAAAAAAATCATTTATTTTTTTTTAATTTTGTAAGTGAATATAAATGGTATTCTCTTAATAAGACTTCATTATACACGAAAATTATTTTTAAAATGTACCTATATCTAGCCAATAATGTAAGTGATAAAAAAGCATAAAAATCTAAGTAATTCATTTTATTGATGTTTCAAATTAATATAGATGAGTAATTAAATTATATAGATATAGCTTAAAAGCAAAATTATAGTAATTAAAGGAAACATGGATTATTTACTTGTATTTTAAGACAGATCTTGATTTTCTCCTTTATGTTCAAAACTCCAAAAATACTATGTATAATTTATGTAATAAATATATTTCAGAAGATCAATTTTTGTGGTACTATATAATAATATAGTAATAATATATAAAGTTAAAAAGATTATAAAATTGTAAGTTATAAAAGTATGTGCCATATATATTATAAATTATATAATTAACCTAATTTATATATAATTAAATGTTACCACAAAAAAAGGCAATCTTCTAAAATGCTCAATAGGTTATTAATCTAAAGATTCACAAAACGCCTAATTACCCATATCTAAACACAAGTAGAATCTAAAAGAGACCTCTATATGTGATTTCTATATTGATAACACACATAGGATATAATTCATTAGGCTATGCTCCTTCTTCTCTGAAATCCAAAATCCAAGAAAATTGAATCGCTTTTTAAATGAACCAATGTGTTTATTAGATCCATGGGGTGTGAGAAAACTTCAATTGCTACTTTATGTCATGCTGATATAGGCATAAACTCTCAGGTTAAACTTCTCTCTTTGTAGTACAAGTTTCAATTTGGATTTTAAAAAGCTTCAGGCCATCAATTTTCACATCTTTCCCCACTCCCATTTCACAAATCAGAGACCCAATTTCAGGAAAATACTGGCAAGTTATATGAAGGTTTAACATATTCAACGATAAATCTGACTGCCATTAAGGCAATTACATTAAAATAAAGAACATTTAAACCACTTAACTATTACAAGGTTCCCTGGCTTCTAAGTTAATGAAGTCAAAATGAATAATCATGTTTTCCTTAACTATTGTACTGATCAAATTCAAAACTCTTAAAATTTGAAACAAAACCATTAAAATGTTTTTGCCACTTTCAAATGCCTCTTAACAGAGCCTGCAAGGCTCTGCCTCCTCATCTTACAACACTCTCCCCCATCACTGGAGGACTAGGCCACTGTATACTTTTTGAACAGACTGAACTCTCCTCATCCTCTCTTGATCATAGGCCATCTGTCCACGGCACAAACCCTGTGAATATGATACTCTGGAGACAGAGAACCATCTGCTTTCTCTCTGCCTGCCCCTGGTCTCTACTGAACACAGTAAGGAGATCTCCACAACTATGGGAAATGCTGCCCTACCTGAGACAATGCAGACCCAAGGCCTCTAATACCCCGTAGACACTGACAACTAATCAAGGTCATATGTACATCCCTTTGGTCCTAACTCTTTGTGCACACTTTCTCTCTAAATTCCTCTTATTAAGGTTCCCAAACAAATGAATGGACTGGATCTCAGATGTAGCACAAGTAAGACAGCAACAGCTAGATACAGAAATAGCAACCAAGAGGGTAGTGCACTCAAGTCAAGTGATTCTCCTTCAGTACCAACTTCAGCACACACACACACATACACACACACTCACACACACACGTTCACACATATATTTACTTTTATTAACAGAAACAAAACATTGTGTGTATTGTGTATGTTTGTGTGTACCTTAAAATAAATGACATTGATTGAACATTACGGTCTACAACTTGATTCCTAACTTTCTCTCACTCACTGCATTCAATTCATCATCAGGCTGTGTCAGACAACAAACAAGTATAATTTCTTGAAGCTTCTTTCAAGATTAGTTTCAGAATCACCTTAAAAGGTGAAATTCATGAAATAAAAACAATCAAGGGAAACTGTAAAAGACAGATATAGCCAAGTAAGTTTGGATTTGAAAAAAGTTAGCCAAGGTTAAAAACAATGATCTTAATAATACAAAGTTTGATTCTTCAAATACTAAAAAAATTAAATATATGTGTATATGTGTATATTATACACATATTTATATATGTGTATATATATATATATATATATATATATATATATGTATAACATACATATATGTTCTCTTTCAAGTCAGTCCACTTTTTTTAATTTTCCTGTCTCACAGGTCAAAGGCAAAGATTGTAAACCATTTAATTACTTATATATCCATTATACTATACATATATAGTGTTAAACACACACACACACACACACACACACATACACACAAAACACTGCCGTCTTACAATTTAGATATAAAATTATTCCAAAACTCTAAGTCAGCCTATAGAGACATAAACATGAGTTTCAGATGTATATCATCCGAGTCACATGTATTTCAAGGGTATGAAATTGGGATGCCATTGGTAAGCAAAGCCTTAATAGAATGAATACGTGTAGAATATCTGTAGCTAAACCTTTCGATTTACTCTGTACTAGAGATGTGACGTTTGGCAGGTTACATAACTTCTTGAATTCGAATTTCTGTGTCTGTAAAATACAGAAACAATTCTCTGTGAAGGAACACTTCCTAGCACTGCAAAGAAAAGTTGCAACTGGAACTCACTTTCCTTAAAGCTCATGGTCATCAACTCTTCGCGAATTCAGGAATTACTGCACAAAACCCAAATGCCTTGAATGAAATTCTGGCTCTGGCACAGGTTAGCAAGCATGAGTTCCGCAGTCTAAGTGCCAATGTGCTTATCTGGAAAATGAGGACGATAATAACATTTACCTCACTGAATTATTGGGAAGACTTGGCGAAATAGTCTCTATCAAACTCATATTGCACAGTTAAGTGTTCCCTACATTTTAGATATTATGTAGACATATAATAATACTGTAAAGTACTATAATAAGCCAGTAATATAAAATAAGCCAGTAAGAGATATCCATCTCTTCCTTGAAAAGCCCTCTCCTCTTGCTGTGTTATAAGACACTCTTCGCATTTTCCTACTGCTGTTTCTTCTCTCAAGCCTTCACCACTGCTTCTTTCTCATCTTATATTGCCAAATGTGAGCTTTTCATGGTTCTATCTTCAACTTCTATTAATATTGTTCTAGTGACTTATAAACAAAATACTGAAACATTTGGTAAAGAAATGAATCCAAATTCCGTAAGAAAAAAAAAAATTATCCTGGAGAAACTTAAGAGTAGGCTTGACCAGGGACACCCCCCTTTTTTCCATATAATGATTTTAATATGCTTTCAATTTAGGACAATACCACCACCACCAATAAGCCTTGCAACAGAGCCCACACCTTCGAAAGGTAGTTCAGCAAGGGCACGTGTTGACAAACTAGATAATAATGCTCATATTCTCCATGTAAACTTTAGAAAATGCCAGACAGAGGCAAAAATGAGTTTGGGAAGAAATATTTATTGTGAAGGTACTAGACATCAAGCAGTGTGCTGAGAACTCTCACCTACACAATTTCATCTGCTCTTTCCTACGATACAACAGTGTAGATCACAGGCCCTTCCTGCAGGGCCGAAGATGAAGGTGTGAAACAACATCAAGTCTACGTGAAGAGAATCCATCTGTTTGTAAAAACAGTACATTCCCATTGTCTGTATGCCTAACGTGACCATGATTTCTTACTAAGCCTCTAAGAGTGACTGAATCTCTGTCTTCATTAAGAAAAGATTAACAACTCTAAAATGTTACAATTACCTTCTGGGTAATGATGGTGTATTTATAGGAGATTTCAGTTTGTGATTAACTCACCCAGTGAAGAGGAAGAAAAAGGAGAACAAATATGGGCCATTTTCTATAGAAGCTTTTCCTTTACAAAGGAAATGAAAGTCATAATGAATCGCCTTACCTTTTGATAGAGTTTATTTTTTTTATTTAAAATGTACAATAAATAATTAATCTGAGGTATTTTTACACTAGTCGATATAATCTAGCCACACACACACAAAAAAGTGTTAATTCCCAAGATAGATAAAGCTATAAAGAAAGCACTTAAGGTAATATTACTATTCATCTAAGTAGGTCTTTAGAGAATGTAAGCCAGTAAAAAAAAATCCCTCTTCTGATTTACTAACCCTTCAAAAAAAGGGATCAGTGCCGAGCTGCTCAACAGGAGCCGTGGGCCTGATCATAGACTGGAGTTGCAGCAGCTTGTATCAGTCCTGGACTCCACCTCTAGTCCTCGGGCTTTTCTCAAACAGGAGAATCGGCATGGCGCCAAACACAGCCCAAACCTCAGTGTCCACTGAGAACATGGACCCCCTATGTCCTGAAATAAGGGGATTCGATTCCAGAGCTGGGGAGTATGGTCAAGATCAGTTGACTACCATGTTTCCCTGAAAATAAGACCTAGCCAGACCATCAGCTATAATGCATCTCTTGGAGCATAAATTAATATAAGATCTAGTCTTATTTTAATATAAGACCAGGTATAACATAATATAATGCAATGCAATGCAATGCAATGCAATGCAATGAAATGCAATATAATATAATATAATATAATATAATATAATATAATATAATATAATATAATATAATATAATACAATACATACCAGGTCTTATATTAATTTTTGTTCCAAAAGATTCATTAGAACTGATGTTCTGACTAGGTCTTATTTTGGGGGAAACACGGTATATATCCTTCCGTATTCAACTTACTTTTTTTTTAACGTCTTGGGCTAAGAGTGCACAATTAGTAAGGACCACAGAATGAGCTTGGGGCACTCTGATTTCCTCTAGTTAACCTAAAACCGATTCTGTAATAGTAGAGTTTGCAAATTTGGCAAACACATGTATACAATATATATTCTCATTTATGTTTGCTTTTCTTCTTCGTTAACATCATTCTTTGTATGCTATAACTTTTAGAAAAGTGCCATCCATTGGATGGTATTATAAATGAGAAACCAATCCATCCGGTGATGAAACTAAAACACCAGGAAAAATAATTCATAATGATTAAGGAGCTGTATTGGTGAAATGTTAGGAGAGTTGAGAAGGCATGTAACCCTGTTGTTCTCAGTTTTCAGGTTGGTTTGATAAGTTTGGCTACTTTCTCCATCAGGAGAAAAGTAAACCATACTTTGATCCAATATACTAAGTTATAAAATCCTTTCAGAAACTTTCTTTATAGGTTCACTGAAATACTTCAATTAAAATGTACCTTTTTAAGGCTGAAATTTATAAAGAATCCCTATTAAAGGCAAGTCCTGAATACAAGTTAAATACAAACTAACCATAAATTTAAGATTTTAAACCTATTTCTAACTTAAAGAAAGGTTAAAGCAATCTAATTTTAATTAAATATATCTATAGCAACTTAATTCCAAATCTTAAGGTTCTGCAACCCAATTTCTCATGATAAGAAAATTACTAAAACTCATCTGCATTGAATGACAATCTTCCATTCCTCTCGGCTCTCTGAATCCATTATCTGTCTCATGGGAATGAATGCTTTGCTATGACTGATGATGAGTAAGATATATAGGACAAATGATGCACTTTTTCATTTAAAAGACTAAAAAGGAAATTCACTTTAGTCTCCTTTCTGCCTAGTTTCATTAAAATCTAAATACAGCTATTATAAGAGATTTTTTTTCTAGCTCAGTTCAGTTTGACAAAAAAATCTCATGTATCATTTAAATCAATTATAGGTTCTCTGGAAATATACTTCAAAAGCTTCATTTTAACACCGCTGGCTTAAAAATAAACACACAAAATCTCACCAAAATTAATAAGCAATCAAAAAATCCTCAAAATAAGTATTAAGAAATACTATATTGTATATATAATTAGTACTAAATTGTATTCTAAGAGCCGTTTTGATTTTAGAAAGTACTTAGGAAAATATCATCATATAATTCTTTAGTTCCCAAAATATCTTTTTATAAAGTAGAATCTTTAACCATTTATTTTACCTGAAAAGTATACAGAAATGGCCATAAGTACTTAGAATGGCATCAAAATTTCAATTTTACTTTACTACTGGATGAGTTTAAGCAGATCACTAAACTTACATGAGCTTAGAGATTACCCATTCCCCCTGCCAGATGTGAAGCTTATTGTCCCTCTCTTCCATCTCGGAATTTCCATGATTTCCTCCACTCCAAGACAGCTAAATCTATAAAGCACTTAAGGTAATATTACTACTCATCTCAGTAGATCTTAGGAGAAAATAAGCCAGTAACAGATAAAACCCCTCTTCTGATTTATAACCCTTCAAAAAAAAAACAAACACGGATGAGTACTAAGTTGATTGACAGGAGCCCCAGGCCTGATCACAGACTGGAGCTGCAGCCTCTGATATCATTCGGTCCCCATCTGTACAGTGTCCGGCAGATAGCAGGTGCTCAATAAATACTGCTACCAAAGGCGAGGGAAGGAGGGAGGACTGGAGAAGCTGTTGAATTAAATTCCAGAACTTTCACAGCGTCTTCTAACTTAAAGGGCCCTAACAGAGTTGTGAAACAAACAGACCTAACAACAACAAAAAATTTACATACCCACATAAAACTGTATATTTAGTGATTAAGACAGTTATTTAGCAATATTACAACTTTAACAAAGTAAGCACCTTATTTTAAGATTGCATTCTATAACTCTGGGGTCGGGGGGGGGGGGTGGGAAGCAAGAAAAACTGTGATTTTTATGTGCCCACATGTTAGATGTATTGGTAATAATATATACATTGTTTAATGGTATTTTAGAAGCCTCGGATAAATTGCTACAAATTTAATTGTTTGCATCAAATAGATTAAGATATTCAGTACCCACTTTCATCCCTGCTTCCTCTGGCAGTGGCTGCCTTTTTCTCTTCACCACAGAGCCTGTAACTGCGTCCCTCTTTCAGAACTCCAGCTCTAACCGTACCCTAATAACCAACCATCCCCCCTTTTTTCATACCCATCCTCAGAGGGCAAACACTTTCCAGTCCTGGTCGTTCCCTTTACCTTCACCAGCCTTCTCTAGGAGCCCTTGGTTAAACTCTCCTTTGAAACCCTGAGCCTGTCATCTGTGTCCTGCTGTTCCCTGACTAATCCAGAGGCTAAAACCCTGTGACTCTCAAGAAAAACTCAACAAAAGAAAGTCTGTAAATGACTACCACTTGAAGACAACACCTCATTCAGTGGAGCCAAGGACACTTATCAGTGGACCGAGACAGCAAGAAGAAAATACGTTAGAACAGACTTGGTTAAAAACAAAGAAATTTCCATTAAGTGCCCAGGGTCGTCAATCTACAGATGCGTGGTTCATTCACTTTCAGTCCTGATGGAGCTCTCACGTCATTTATTGCCCCCTTATTGGGAAAAACATGTTTGAAAAAACATATATTTCCATCCATAAAGCAATGTCCAGATTACATGTGCCCAGTATATCTGCTTCATCAAGTGGGAAGTGTATCAGGTACATTAGTCACAATAAAGACATAATTCCCTTACATTTAAGGAAGTAATTTTTAATTACACGGTCATTGTTATATAATAACCTCTTCAAAGTATCTTCCACAGTCTTTCCTTATTCTTTTATAGAAACAATGTAAGTACTATTTAGTGATATTTCTATACATTATAGAAATCTCTCTCATTGCAGTTCTTATGTTATAGTACATATTGTTCATTACAGAGTCAAATAGAAGACTAGGATTACACATACCTGTCCACTTTCTAGTAGCATGACCCTTTGCCAGTATATTAGACTGTCCAGCTACCATAACAAAATACCACAGCCCGGTGGCTTAACCAACAAGACGTGTTTCCCACAATTCAAGAGGGTGGGAAGTCCAGGCCCAAGGTGCTGGAAGATTCGGTTCCTGGTGAGAGCCCACTTTCTGATTTACAATCTATTACCTTTTTGCTGTCTTCATATGGGGGTGGGGGGAGGAGGTGATGGGAGAGAGGGAGGGAGGCAGAGAGAGAGAGGCACTCTGGCCTTTGTCTTCTTCTAAGGATCTTAATCCCATCCCATCCCCATGACTTCATCTAAGCCAAATAACCTCCCAAAGACCTCACCTCCAAATACCAGCACATTGAAGGTTAGGGCTTCCACATATGAATTGTGGGAACACACACATTCAGTCTTTAACAGCCACCTAAAGGAGACTCTTTCCAGCATGTTTAAATTGAGCCTTACTTTTTTCTTCTACTGAAAACCTTTATTTATATCCTAAAGTGTCGTAAGCTTCTAAATGTTTTCTTCATTGTGCCATTTTCCTCCCAGGGAAATGCTCCCCAGAGAACTGCTTCGTGGGGTCTTCTCTATCTTTCTCATTGTTTGTTTTCTGTGCCTAGGTTGCCCGACCTGTTTCTCTTTCCATTTTACTCCCTCCTCAGCTCAAGTCTCTGATTCCCCCATCCCATGTCTTCCTCGTTCTTGGTTCAAACCCTCATTTTTCTGGCATACATACAACACCTCCTAAGGAAGAATGTTTGCAACATAAAATTTCTCCAACCCTACCGATCCAAAAATGTCCCAAACTTGCCTAGACAGGTGATTGATAAATTGCCCAAGAAATAAGAACCAAATTGCTACCACCCCAGAAATCTGAAATAATTATTTCATTGTTCTTTACTTTCCCCTCTAAGTGATAAGCCCATCTGATTCTTTTCTAGGAGACATGTGTTTTTCTTTCCTTCTCAAAGATTCTCCTAAAGAAAATAGGGGTCACTGGGTGGGGTTGCACACTGCCTACTATGTGCTAGCAAAAGAGAATATGGATGTGACTTCCCCACCATGAACATGGAATGGGAGGGATGAAAAGAAAGGATATAAGATACTACAGCAACTACTAGCAAAAAAAATAAGAAGGCAATACATAATCAACATTAAACTCTGCCCCCCAGAAACTGTGATTCAGGAGGTTTGTTATTTACCCGGGAATCTTCATTTTATCAACACCCAGGTCACCTTCGTTCAAGCGATATATGGATCACACACTGGGGGAAAAATGCTTTAGACTTAACAAAACATGATGAAGATGAAATTGTTCTCCAGTAGAGGGAACATCAAAAACCTTGTTTAAAGTAAAACATAACTAATTTGCTACAATGTAGAAAAAAATAGCAATATTTCTTACTGCTGAGTTTTCTAGAATTTTGAATAAAAAAGTAAAATTCTATAATATGTATCTCGTATAAAATGACCTAAAACTTCACAAGTTGGTAAGCTGAACTTTTAAAAAGTCATTGAAACGTACTTTAAGAAAAGCAGGACCACTGAGCCAAACCATTCCAGGAGGGCTTTACAATGCCCGAAACACAGCAGGAAAAGTGTTCTGTAGACTTACTATAATTCAGCGGCCTAACAGTAAGGAAATGCTATTCCGGCGATGAGAGGCTAGAGTGGAAACCACTCTACCTATTTCACATAGAGGAACTTATTACAGGAAATTGGTTACACAGGTAATAGAAGGTCTGAGAATTCAAATAGAGGACAATTAAGTAACCCAGGGATTAGCAATAATTAGGAATGTGGTAACACCCCTGAGGGGGAGGCAGTATTACCCTAACCTAGCAGCCAGGGCCATAGCAGAAACAAGGCAAGCTTTCCTGGCAGGAGCTGAGCTCATAAAGAGAAAAGCAACAAAAACAGTAAGACACACCTGCTGTAGGAGACATGAGCAGCCTCACTTTAGAAAGAGTTCCCTGGCTTCTCCCTCCTCCCACCCTCAAGTTTTCCACTAGTGTCTCCTACTAAACCAAGTCAACAGAAGCAGAGGCCAAGGGAGCGTGGGAAATGTGATACGGAACAGAACGGAAAAGGGTAGGTGAAAGGATCTTAGGGCAAATAAGCAAATGAACAGTACAGCAGAATATGTGAATTTGGTAAGAACATCAACAACCAAGGCAATCCAATAGAAGTGAAGAGCACATATTCACATAAAACCTTGTACACAAATGTTCATGGAAGCATCATTCACAACAGCCAAAAACTGGAAACAACCCAAAATGTCCATCTGCTGAGGAATGGATAAACAAAATGTGGTATACCTGTCTACACAGTAAAATATTACTCAGTCCTAAAAAGGAATGAATGATTGCTACATGCTACAAAATGAATGAACCTTGAAAACATTATAAAAAGCTCGAAACAAAAAGCTACACACTATATGATTCCATTTATATGAAATGTCCTGAATAGAGAAGGTGTGGAGGGAGGAGAATTGGGACGAACTAGCAAAAGGTATCAGGTTTCTCTTTGGAGTGGTGAAAATGTTCTAGAATTTGTGGGGAGCCATAGCCGCCACGAGTTGAACGGTACCTGGGAGGGGGAGTGGAAATGAAAGAAAGAGGCACACAAGAATTAGACAGTGGTAATGATTGCACAACACAGTAAACATGAAGTCAGACAATTAAGTTAGTGAACTCATCCTAGAAAAAGTGCTACATACCTCATTGCTGAATATCACTACGGTCACCTTCGAAGTACTCCCCTTGGGAAGCTATGCACTGATGCCAGTGCCTAGTCCACCCTTCAAAGCAATTTTGGAATTCTTTTTTCTGGAACGGCCATCAGAGATGCCGTCGTATTACCCTTGATGTCCTGAATGTCATCAAAATGTCTTCCTTTCAGTATTTCCTTTATCTTCGGGTAAAGAAAGAAGTCATTGGGGGACAGATCAGGTGCATAGGGAAGGTGTTCCAATACAGTTATTTGTTTACTGGCTAAAAACTCCCTCACAGACAATGCCGTGTGAGCTGGTGCATTGTCGTGATGCAAGAGCCATGAATTGTTGGTGAAAAGTTCAGGTCCTCTAAGTTTTTCACGTAGCCTTTTCAGCACTTTCAAATAGTAAACTTGGTTAACTGTTTGTCCAGTTGGTACAAATTCATAATGCATAATCCCTCTGATATCACAAAAGGATAGCAATAGTGTTGCAACAAGTTCATGAACTTACTTGTTAAATCTTGTATACAAAAAAAAAAAAACCCACTGTGGTGTAAACTTTGGAATGGTGATTTTAATCTCAAATTTTTAAATGTTAAAAAAGTAAAGAAAATAAATAACTAAGAAGTAGGAGAATATAATAAGCCTTTAAGAGTTGAGTCGAAAGCAATTTAGTATCCATGGTTCTTGGGCAGTGACACTGCACTCTGATAACACTGATGAAGGTCACTGATACTTGCTGAGAAAATGTGGTATTCTTTTCAGGTTATTATTCTCTAAATAACATATCTGACGTACTTCTGCCACTGATTTACAAGCAACTAAGATGGCTAAGTCATTTTTCAGAAACCCATCATAAGAGATGGGTCTCTGGCAGTCAAAATCAATACTTGCAATTTTACATAAGGAATTACAAAGCAATAAAGAAGCAAAATTCTCCTGTTTTTCAAAATCTTTTTAAGCTTAAACATACCTCCAGATTGTTCAAATAACAAAATAGTTGGACAGGAACTGAAAATGTAAAGAACACAAGCTAGTAATAGGGAAAAGAGGGAAAGGATGTGAGGAAAGAGCTATAAAGTCAAAGCTTGACAATAAACCAGACAAAGCTTCAAGACTAATCAGTGAATTCCATTTGACTGGCTTGGTACAACTGTCTGGATAAGCCAAACAGTGCTATAAACCTTTTAAGGATTTACTAGATTTTTGTAACCTCTACAATGCAAAATGTTATTTAGTTATCTGTGGTGTAAGAAAAAAAAAAAATACTAACAAATTATATTCAGTTGCTTTCAACATCTATCATAAGTGACAGATTCTTCCAATAATAAAATTTGAACGTAAAATGAACAGTTTAGTTGCGATCAAGAGACAGAGAATGTTGATACATGTTATCAACATGTATCAGATGTGACTATTATAAGACTTCTCTAGAAAAACATCTAACTGGTAAGAGAATAATATAAATAATGTATTATACCTTCTTTATGTAAGTAAATGATGAGCTTAATAAAGTCACTTTAATGGAGAAAATTATTAAAATTTTAAAAGACAACTGCTAAAGAACAAAAATAAAATAACTTTACAGGCATTAACTACAAGAGAAAACAACAAAACCGAAACCTAACAAAAGCATTGTATTAACCAAACAACATAAATTTTTAACAGATATTTATGAAAAAGTAACACAAGGCTAGAAAATTATTATTTCTGTCACACAGATCAAAATCTACTTTCTAACATCAAGGTCTCTAACAGCAATCTCCTAAAATCCCAGGAGGTGAAAATGCTTTCCTATAAAAATAATCCCATTAGGCATTATAACAAAGCTTTCTGATCCAGCATAACTGGGGCCAGAAGTGGTATATACATATTGAAAATATGGGTTAAAGCAGAGCATGACAGTCAAAATGTTGTTTTAACTTAAAACACAAATATATTCACTCATCTTCTGAGTTAAGATTATTTCATTTAACTTTAGTCCCTGCCTGAGCTTTTGTATCATCTTTCTTGTATGATCCTATAGCCCACAATGCAATATTTATAGTTTCCAATTCCCTTGGAACAACAAAATAGAATGAAAGCTAAAAGGTACATGCAAAATAATCTGCATGCGAAATTGTTAGATATGTATCGTTCTGGGTAGTTCACTGGTGCACACTTAATTCAAAATAAGTTTTCCAACTTGTCCACACACAGATTTTCCCAGCACACCCATAGATCATCACTTTATATAGTATTATATTATGGAATTATAATGAGGAGAATTGGCATTCACAGGATTGCAGAGGGGTGGGAAAGTAACTCTCTATAAGCACACGATGTAAGCACCCAAAGAATTGTGTATGTGTGTGCAGACCACTGCCTACTACCCATGTGTGTTCAGTCTCCTGTGGGAAGCTGTCAGTATCTTTTACAGTAAGCCTGTACAGCAGAAGTAAATTCCCTAAGTCTAGTAAGTACATGTTAGTTAAGTAAACCTCCACTGTACATCTACTCCATTGAAAATGAATAATTCATCAATGAAAACAGATAAAAGGGGTGAGAGAATCAACACCAGGTTGGAAAGCTAGAGAAAGTCGTGACAACATTCTATAAAACACCTATTGGCTGATTAGTTGTTTTAAACTGACAGACATCAAAAGGCCATTTCTTAATTAGCATAAGTGTTGTTTAAATTAACAATCCTAAAGCCTTTTACCTCTACCTTGCAGTTTGCCACTCCTTTGCCAAAATAACATCAAGAATCCCCAGACCACCCCAGCAATGTGCTTTCTAAAAACATCACCATCTCCAGTAAGCCAAACAGAAGGAAAGCTACATAAAAATTCACTAAGACAACGCACAGGGAGTTGAAAATGTCTACGTGACAAGACTCCCTGAAGTTCCACAGGAATCCAGAGGTCAATAGAGATTCCAAAGAAACCTTCTCAACAATCTGCGAAAGGAGCACTATGCTACCTACCCAAGTCCCCTCAGGCCCCAGAAAAAAAAGACTGTCAGGTAGGTGGAATATCAAAAAATCTGGAAAGCTTACACTTTATATTATGAATATGTGTTATTTGCCACAAGGGTCATTTATATTATCATTCTCAGTTTTTCATGAACCTCCATAAAAAAAGATTCTGCTTCCACACGCCACGGACATAAGGCTTGGCCAAATTATTTGGTTAATGAAATGTCAAGTGCAAATCACATTGGCCATTTCTAAGCTGAAGCTTTTGGAGACATAACATTGCTGTTTCTCTGCCATGAGATCAGCATGTCCCACACATGAACTAATCCACCACCCTTGATTCTGGAAAGATTTTGACACTTAGGACAGAGCCACAGCTGATAATGTAGCCAACATGAGCAAGTTAAGCCTTTTTTGTCCTCAGTCATTAAAATGTTGGAGTTTTTCATAACATGCTATACCACAGGGAAAGCTCACACACAGCCACCACAGATTTAGTTGAAGAGAATACAGAGGAGGAAGAACTATATCTTCCAACCATAAAGGACATCTAAAACAATAAATACAATCCCTAATTTTCAGATCAGTGTTTCTCAAACTATTAATGATGATGGACCAATTATCCTCTTTAAAATTTTTTTCCAGTCTAGTATAGACCAATATTTAGGTAAAATATAATAAAGTGAATTATTAGAAGATTGCAATAGAAAAAAAACTTCCAAAATTTAAACCCTAATTTCTGTATTATCATTGAACAGAAATAAAATTGTCAAACTGTCATTAAAGGTTTTAAATGCTTACTCCCAATTCTAACAATATACAGTACACAGAATCATATTGGCCTGCAGAGAACATTTTGAATGACACTGTTTCAGAACATGTGGGATTAAGAAATATAAAGGCTTTTGTGATGATATAAACTTGGGAACTGTATAACTGGAAGCTAAATTATAGACAAATTCATCCAGAAAATAAGCAAAATTAGCTTTAGTATGTTTCCCACTCTACAAAAATATATCTGGTTATTTTTTTTCTATAGGCCTAAAAAAATCAGGGTGTTTCTCCCTCATCCCCTTTTCTTTTAGTCTATCTATGATAGACATTTAGGTTACTTGAAACGTGCCTAACTCCTAGACTTCGTAATTTTAAATGAAATGTTTTCAGTTACAGCTAATAGGCACCCAATTATTTTATATTGACATATGCACTTTACGGCTTTTCTCTCCACTGTTTTCTAGCCACTGGAAAACAGCTAGTTTTCTTCAGATATTTAGCAATCTGCAATAAACATGATTTACTTCCAAAACCCCAAGTATATTTTAAATTGTATTTAATTTTCTAAAGAATGAGTCTTTGCTGTATTAAAGATAATTAAAAGTTTTAGAAATTCATCTGGAACCTTTAGTGTACTTTATGACTTGCTCAGAAATACTTTTTGGGTGGTGTGATTATAATCTTGATGAATGTGTCATTATATATCTACTGTCTTTCTGGGTTGCAGCAGCAGCTGCGAGCTGCTTAAAAAGCTACTTTTTTAGTTTTTGTTTTTTAATGACTAAAAGGAAAAGATATGATTGTTTCATTCATTTTCTCTCAAATGAAGAAAAAGTGTGTGTAACACATTTAAAGTGAAGTTGCTTTCCAAATTTTAAAATGTGGATAGCAAAAACCAGATCCGTCTCACTTTGGGCAAAACAGAGACTACTAAAGTCATTTGACTTTTGCAAAGCTCAACTGCCTTTTGAAAGTAATAAATTTGTAAGAAATAAACATTTCTTAAAAATAAGATACAGACAGATACTTACAGATTAGAGTACCTTTTTAACCTTGTCAATTAAATTTCTGTAACACTCAATTTTCACATTCACAATGTAGTTAGTATCTAGACCAACCCAGTTAGACAGGTAAGATGAATATCATCATCTCTATCCCCACTGAGCCAGATGAAGAACCATGTTTGGTTCTTTGTTGGTCTGTTTGTTTTTACATACCAAATTCATGGCAATTTCTTTCTTGAAGATCATTTACATTTGACTACTCTTAAGTAAATGTCCCTTAAAAATCTTTAGGTCGGTTGGCAAAAAAAAAAAAAAAAAAAAAAAAAAAATACACCAGAACAACGAGCATTTATGAGCACTATTATGAGGAAGGCCTGAGAAAAAACTTACAAGGCAGTCAATTTCAAAAATTAACAGAAGAGAAGAAAGACGCCATAACAATATGCTAAAGTATTTTGACTATATAATTTTCCATAACACAGAATTAAAGTCCAGACATTCTTTAATTTTAACTTCTTCTGAAAAATTATCACAAATAGAAAGCCAATCATTTAGAGAGAGAAAAATTCAATTAAGAAAATTTCCTGTTTCAGTTAAATATAAGCAACAATTCATACATTGGCAGAAATGAGATTTTTGTTGCTGCTGTTGGAAGACTTGTTCTATATTATCTTTGGGGGGTTGAGGGTAGAGGTAGATACAAGAACAATGTTTTCAATTATATATATATATATGTATATGTGTGTATATATATATATATATATATGTGTGTATATATATATGTATACATATATACTTCCATGAAAATAAAATTATGTTACTTTTTAAATCTCTGGCAACAGGTAAAGGAGCAACAGTTTTTTCAGATGCTATTTAGGTACACATACATAGAAGTTGTGAATACCGTCACATTAAATGACAAATAAAGTAAGAAACTGAATTCTTAAAAATGATCAGGATTAAAGAGACTAAATTCTATAAAATCTTCTAAATTTATTGCTGTCTAATTAATCAACTGATAAATATGAGGTCATATACTACAGTTAAACACTTTTTTTAAAAAATTTTATTTCATTTGCAAAACCACTAAGAAAAATATCTTAATTATTTTTCAATTTCATTTTCTAATTAAAAATATACTATAATTTTTAGCTACTTAACATGCATTTATTACTTTTCTCCAAATGCACATATGACTCAACTAATTTACAAGGCACAACTTTTAATAAATCAGTATTAGTCATTATAACAAAGTCATTTTCATATAGTCCCTTTCTCATATTTTTATGTTTCTATAACCTATTTAGTGGATTTAATCATTAATATAGAAAGAGGGTATCAAATGAAACTATCAAATTTTAACTGAGGTTCTCATAGTAGTTCTGGTATCTTTATATAAAAAGTTAACTTGGACATTCTCAATCAATACTCTCAATCTTATAAATGGTCATAAAAACAAGTAATAAAATAGAATGCCAAAATGTGCCTTGGATATAGGTTGATGTCTAAATGGTCTATTAAAAAAATATCTGGTAATTAAGGTAGTTGCATAAAGAAAACAGAGAAATAAGCATGTTTCTATATAAGAAAAAAATTAATAACAATTTTAATAATAACTTAAGTAAAATGTCTCCTATCTCAAAATACAGTTCATAATTATCACCAGGCCAAGATAATTTGAATCAGCAGATCACACAATCTTTCTGAAAACTTTCCATGAAGTTTTCAATAACTCAAAAGTCTTAAGGAGCTGACATCATCTAATTTGGAGGAATGCACAGAGACTTATTTAAGTCTTTACACCTGTGCATTCCAGTAAGGGAGCCAGTAGATACTTGTGATTACTGAGCACTGGAAATGAGGTTTTGTGCAACAGAGAAACTGAATTTTTAATTTTATTTGATTACTTTATTAAATTTAAAATTTACAGCTATTGCTCAATTTAGTTATTAAAATTTTTCATTATGTTTGGAAACATTTGGGTATGCACATTTAAACTAAAAATCTTATTAAATCTAAATTGAAATCAAGTATTTCCAATGAAAAATTACCAGATTTACAAGACAGTACAAAAGAATGAAAATATCTCATTAAAATTTTTAAATTGATTACTTTAATATTTTGATTACTGGGTCAAACAAAATTTAACATTACTAAGATTCATTCAACTATTCTTATTCTTCTTTCACTTTTTTAACAAACTTCGGAAAAATTTTGAATTCCATAAGTCACTTGCATTGTATTTCTATAGGAGAGTGTTGCCTTGAACAATACTTATAAAACCAAACCATTTTTAAAGTCAGGTTCCTTGGGGTGTAATTCATATGCAATAAACCTCACTCTTCTACATGTATAGTTCTATAAATTGTAACAGATGTACAGTCATGTAACCACCAAAATCAGGACATAATTCATTTTCATCACCCTGAAAAGTTCCCTCATGCTCCTCTGTAATTAATTCATACTTCCTAACCCAAAACTGTGACAACCCTGTTTTCTGTCTCTATAGTTCTGCCATTTACAGAAAGTCATATGAATGAAATAAATACTACACCGCTGTATGGTACTAAAGGAGTATTACCATTTCTGATATTTCCTTTCCTTGTATTGTGATTATTTTGCCAAGGCCAGTTTTTCCAGTTATACACTTCAAAACTCAGCTTTCTTCCTTTCGTTATTATAGTAATTTATTTATACTTTCAGAATAAAATTAAACAGACTGCATTATAGTTTCTTAATTACAGGTCCTTCCTCCCACCATATTGTAAATCAGAAGGCTAACTTCTACAATCATTATGCCTTCCATTGGAATAACTGCCTCGTGAAATTAATAGTGCAGATAACAAGAGTGAGAAGATATTTCCCCTTGTGTTATAAAAAAGGGGAAAGAAAAAAAAATTAAGTGATAAAGACATTTACCTCTAAATTAGATGTCTACTTTGATTGAGGTCTCAAAAAAGGATATTAGGCTATGCAGGATAAAGAACTACAAGGCCAGCTAACCACGTGCAAACACCAGTGGATGTTTAACCTACACCAATATTTTTATCCAGATTGTCATTGTTTTCTCCAGAGCTTGCTAACAAAGTTGACTAAATTTAGACTAGTCTACCTAACACTGTTTTTCTCATCAACTGCTATTTCTGGTTACATGATTTTACAGAACATGAAGTTTTTCAGGAACACATACATCGTATTATAGTAGAAACACCTATAACCGCATGACAGTAATGATTTAATAAATACTAAGGCTTTATCTGAAAAGTGGAATATTTTCAATCATTAATCTTCATATAGTCAAATATATAAAATATAACAAGTCTATGTTCTAAATAGATAAATAAAATATTACTCCTGATTTTAATGCTTTCAAAGTACTTACTGAAGTCTCCAGTTAGAAAAACTCCTTCTGCTCCAGGGGCCCATTCTTTGCAGTATAAACCACCATCAGCATCTTTGTGGATGCCAAATGATTCATAACCTCTGGAAAACTTATCGATACCACCTTCGTTCTCTCCAATGTTGTTCAAAGCCTGGTTAAACAGTTTATACCTATGAAAAGTGCAAAAGAAGGCAGTTAAAAAACGTAATTGTCTTCCAGAAAAGCTATTGCAATTAAGTGACTGCTTTAGTCTTATTTGGAAAAAAGGAAAAAAGATATCATTAAAGAGGATTAATGTGAATAATTTCATTTATTTGTAGAGGTAACCTAGTAGGATAAAATTGTTCTTATCTTAAATAAACTGAACTTATCTCACTAACTTTTTTTGCAATTTTAAGCATTTTGGTATAAGAGAGGAAATATGATGATTATGTTATTCCACAAAAATTTTTAAATCAGCATGATAGCTCCCGGATAAGAAAAAGCTAAAGGAGTTCATCACCAGTAAACCAATATTACAAGAAATGTTAAAGGGACTTCTCTAAGAAGAAGAAGGGAGAAAAATAAAAGTATGAATAATAAAATGGTAATAACTATGTACCTATCAATAATCACTTTAAATGTAAATGGATTAAATGTTCCAATCAAAAGATATAGGGTAACTGAATGAATAAGAAAACAAGACCCATACATATGCTGTCAACAACAGACCCATTTCAGATTGAAAGACAGATAGACTCAAAGAATAGGGAAGAAAAAAGATATTTCATGGGAATGGAAATGGAAAAAAAAAGCTGGGGTAGCAATACTTATAAGAAATAAAGAAGGACATTTTGTAATGATAAAGGGATCAATCCAACATGACAATATAACCCTTGTAAGCATTTATACTCTCAACACAGAAGCATATAAATATACAAAGCAAATATTGACCAACATAAGGGAGAGATTGACAGTAATATAGTCATAATAGGGGACTTCAACACCCTATTGACACCAATGGACAGATCTTCCAGACAGAAAATCAACACGGAAACAGCGACCTTAAGTGACACACTAAACCAGATGGATTCAGTTGATATTTTTAGAGCATTTCATCCCCAAGCAATAGAATATGCATTATTTTCAAGCACAAATAGAACATCTAAGATAGACCACATGCTAAGCCACAAAATAAGTCACAACAAACTTAAGACTGAAATCATATCAAGCTTCTTATCTGACCACAATGGTATGAAACTAGAAATCAATTACAAGAAAGAAATGGAAAAACACACAAACACATAGAGGTTAAATAACACGCTACCAAACAATAAGTGGGTCAACAACAAGAAAGAATAAAGAAGAAATCAAGAGAAACATTGAGACAAACGAAAATGGAAACACAACGACCCAAAATCCATGGGACACAGCGAAAGCAGTCCTAAGAAGGAAATTCACAGCAATAAAGGCCTACCTGAAGAGACAAGAAAAATCTCAAATAAACAATCTAACCTTATACTTAAAGGAGCAAGAAAAAGAACAGCAAGCAAAGCCCAAGTGAGTAGACGGAAATAATAAAGATCACAGTGGAAATAAACAAAATAGAGTTTAAAAAAATAAAATTAAGAAATACAAGAGATCACTAAAACCAAGAGTTGGTTCTTTGAAAAGATAAACGAAACTGATAAACTTTTAACCAGACTCACCAAGAAAAAAAGAGGAAGGACCCAAATAAATAAAATCAGAAGTAAAAAAGAAGAAATGACACTACCACGGAAACACAAAGATTTGTAAGAAAACAATATAAACAATTATATGCCAACAAATTGGACAATCTGGAAGAAACGGACAAAGTCCGTGAAACATACAATTTTACAAGAATGAATCCAGAAGAAACAGAAAATCTGAGCAGATGGATTACTACAAATGAAATTGAATCAGTAATCAAAAAACTCCCAGCAAACAAAAGTCCTGGACCAGATGGCTTCACAGGTGAATTTTACCAGACATTCAGAGAAGAATTAAAACCTATCCTTCTCAAACTATTCCAAAAAATTCAAGAGTAGCGGAGACTCCCAAGCTCATTCTATGAAGCCACCATTATCCTAATTCCAAAACTAGACAAAGACAATACAAAAAATAAACAAATTATAGCCAATATCTCTGATGAAGATGGATGTAAATATCCTCAACAAAATATTAGCAAACAAAATTCAACAATATATTAAAAAGATCATACGCTATTATCAAATAGGATTTATTCCTGGGGTGCATGTTTGGGTCAACACCCACAAATCAATTAACATGACACACCACATAAACAAAATGAAAGATAAAAATCATATACATATAGATTTAGAAAAAGCATTTGACAAATTCAGCATCCATCAATCCAACATCCAAACACTCAGTAATCTGGGAATACAAGGAACATGCCTCAACATCATATAGGCCATATATGACAAAACCACAGTTAAGTTCATACTCAAAAGGGAAGGCTAAAAGTGCTTTCCTTAACATCAGGAACAAGATAAAGATGTACACCTTTATTTAACATATTAGAAGTCTTAGCCACATCTATCTGACAAGAAAAATAAATAAAAGACATCCAACTGGCAAAGAAAGTAGTAAAACTGTCATTACCTGCAGATAAGATGATATTATACGTAGGTAAGTCCAAAGATTCCACCAAAAAAATTGTTAGAACTGATAAACAAATTCAGCAAAACAGCAGGATACAAAATGAATATTCAGAATTTGGTTGCATTTTTAAACACCAATAATGAAATATCAGAAAGAGAAATGAAGAAAACAATCCCATTTACAATTACATCAAAAAAATAAATAAATAAAAAACCTAGGAATAAATTTAACCAAGGAGGTAAAAGACCTATATTTGGATAATTAAAAGACATTAAAGAAAGAAACTGAAAGAGATACAAATAAAAAGAAGCATATACTGTGCTCATGGATAAGATTTAACATCGTAAAACATCCAAACTACCCAAAGCAATCTATAGACTCAGTATAATCCCTATCAAAATACCAATAGCATCTTTCACAGAACTAGAACAAATCATCCTAAAATGTATATGGAACCCCAAAAGACTCTGAATAGAGACAGCGATCCTCAGAAAGAACAAAGCTGGAGGAATCACGCTACCTGATAGCAAACTATACTACAAGGCTACAGCAAACAAAACAGCATGGTACTGGCATAAAAACATAGACATTTATCAATGGTACAGAACAGACAGCCCAAAAATAAATCCGCACTTTATGGTCATTTAATCTACAACAAAGGAAGCAAGAACATACAATGGGGTCAAGGGAGTCTATTCAATAAATGGTGTTATGAAAACGGGAAGAGGCATGCAAAACAATAAAACTGCATCACCTTCTTACTCCATATACAAGAATAAACTCAAAATGGATTAAAGACTTGATGTAAGACTTAAAACCATAAAACGCGTAGAAGGAAATATAGGTAGGAAACTCTCTGACATTGCTCTTAGTAACATTTTCTCTATCTCCTTTGGCAGGAGAAACAAAAGAAATAATAAATAAGTTGGACTATAGCAAACTAAAAAGGTTTTACAAAACAAAGGAAACAATCAACAAAACAAACAAAACAAAAAAACTTACCAAGATACTCACATTGATAAGGGGTTAATATCCAAAATTGATAAAGAACTCATACAATTTAACACCAAAAAAACAATCCAATTTAAAAAATGGGCAGAGGACCTGAATAGACATTACTCCAAAGAGGACATACAGATGGCCAATAGACATATGAAAAGATGCTCAACATCACTAATCATTAGAGAAATGCAAATTAAAACCACAATGAGATATCACCTCACACCTGTCAGAATGGCTGTCATGAATAAATCAACAAACAACTGTTGGTGAGGGTGTGGAGAAAAGGGAACCCTTGTGCACTGTTGGTGGGATTGCAAATTGGTGCAGCCACTATGGAAAACAGTGTGAAGATTCCTTAAAATTGAACAGCCTACAGGAGCCAGGCAGATTATCATAAATATGAGGAGCTGGCCCTAAGTAAGAAACACAAAAGTGAGAACATGATGAATTAAAAAAAAAAAAGGAAAGAAAAAGACACGAATAGTGAGGATGGCCTTCGAGTATCGAAAACAATGCAGAGAGGAACTCTGGTGAGTTGGAGAGTACAAACCCCATGGAAAAGCAACAGGGTCTATTTAATAAGTACAGCCCATTGTTACCAAACATGCTTAGCCAAGTCAGATAGTTATTTAAGAACCAAAAAAATACCAGAATTATCTATGAACTCTCCTTAATTTAAACATTGGCAACTGTTGCAAAAACTTAAAATACTGAACTGAACAAAAAAACTTGATCTAAAGATCTACTAAGATACTAGTAGGCAAATTTTCTCATACTTTAAAGTCCTATGAGAAAATGTTTTTTTTTGTTGTTTTACACCTTACAGATATCAACTCTTGGTGTCTGAAAGCTCTAATCTGTATTAAACCACATAAGTAATAACATTGAAAAGATAATCAAACAGTAAGGAATAATGAAAAAAAATTAATTTGAACAGGGTGAAAAAATACATATACACATAAAATGATTACCACATTTATGTAACCTCCAAAAGTTTATCTTTTTTAATTAACAATTTTCCATGTGCGATGATGATACATAATATATATATATATATATATATATACATATATAGTAGATGTGAGTCTAATATCTTAAAAACACATTTTTAGATTTATTTGAGGTTTAATTTTTTTTAAAGTAATCATGTTTAAGAAGCTTCATAAGATACGTAGAAATGTCCCATTACTAAAAATTCAACAGAGACGGAATTATAGCATTATATTACTTTAACTAAGTATCTTGACTTCCCTCAAGGTCGGCCCTGTAGCTTCTGATACAGAAATACACATTCCACTTTGAAATCACTATGGTTCAAAAAAGAAAATGCCTGAGGATACAGCAAGCTTATCATGCCAGAGCTGGAGCCCTCTCCTACAACAGTTGTCTCTTTTAATATTTTCTTATGAATTTATAGGATATTTAAAAAGTAGGCCAGATTCTCAGTAACCAAGAACATAAAATGAAGTTAGTATAGCAACTAGAATTACGTACAGATATAAAACATTACAAATATCATATTTGATCTTTACGTTGATGTTTTTAACCCTCTTTTTTTTTACAAAGAAAGAAATAGAGGCACACATCATGTCCAAGGTCACGAACGTGATAAGCAATAGGCATTCAGCATCATTCATCACAAAAGGTATACTCTGAGTACATCAAGAGACAAAAATCTCAAATCAGATTTCCCTGTTCAAGAAAGCCATTTAAGTTTTACTCACAAGGAGGCTATTACTCTTATGATTAAGAGAATCGGTTTAGTCTCGAAATAAACAATATAGATTCAAATCCTAACTCTGTAACATAATGTATGTGACCTTGAACAAGTCACTTATTCTCCCTTTTCTTTTATCTTTTCCCATGTTGAGTGGAGGCAACCTCATCAGTTATAAGGAATCAATGAAATCACACTGAAAGTCTTTCCCACAGCAGCCAGCAAATGTTCAGTAATTGTCAGCTACAACCTTCCTCCACCTCAGTGAGGGACAATGCTAGAGTATACTTTTAAATGTATCTTTTTTTTTATTTATAACACTTATCTACATATCAGTATACATGTTAATTACCAGCAAACATTAAGGATTTTCCCCTCATATTCAAAAAGTGTTTAAGAATCCTTACGATTGTTTTCCCACTATAAAAAATCTAGGCATTCCGACACATCCTAGGTACTCCATATTGACTTGAATGTACGGATTATGGAAAGTTTGTAAGAAAATTAAGTAGATTGTGCTGACCATGAAAAAAGAAAAAAGAAATTACTTTAGGGAACTAGCAAGAGATAACTTTTGGGGAAAAAAATGAAGGAAGCTAAAACCTTTGCTCTCCTGAAAAACACTTCATCCCAGATCCCTACTGAAGTTCTAATTTCAGGCAGGATTGTAAACACAGGAGATATGTCAGGGGAGATGGATCATACCTTATCAGGAAATGACTAGGATGTAGAATTCTTTCTCAAGTGCCTCGGTGTGAGCCTGAAACCCCAAGGAACCCATGCAGGAAATTCTTTCCTTGCTAGCTTAATTTTGAGAGTTTATATTGTTGTCTGCTTCCTATGGGAGCCTTAGATTTGAGGCAAAAAAAAAAAAAAAAAAAGAAAGAAAGAAACCCTTAAGTAAAAGCTCTACAGGAATTTTTAATAGCAAAAAAAGGGGGAAGAAACTGTTAAAGGAAAAGAGGATTATAACTTTTTTTGAAAGAAAAAAATAGCTTTTTAAATTGGCGTTTAAAAAGACTTCAAGTTAACAAGCAGAAACTTTGTTCAGTTACGTAAAACAAGATCCTTCCCTTAAGAAGTTCATTAGTCCAATGAAAGACTGGAACTGGTGACTGGATAAGAGCTGAGATAAGGAGGACAACAGAAGGAGCTAGTGGGAGAAGAGGAGATTAGAGAAGGCTTTAGGGAATAGCTGGCATTCATGCTCTATCTTGAAGGATGATTAGTATATTTTGACAGCTAGAGAAAACACAGAGAAGGGCAATACATGTGTAAAAATTGGGTGGCTCTTGTCCACATGACAACTACCTGTGTGCAGCCAGAGCAAGAGGATGGGTAGGAATCCAGTGGACTAACGGGGTGAAAGATGGTTTTCAGCTAGATAATAAATTAAAAAATAAAAACCCTTACAGGCTTTACAGAAGGGGTAACTGATATGATCAAGACAGGCTTTAAAGGGAGCCATTTGAATAGTGAATTTTAGTAGGCAGACTCCATAGATAAATGAAATCTTTATTGAAAAGACCAAATATTAAAAGCACAGGGATTTGTGAACTCTCTTGTTATACAAGATGATAAATGAAAACAACTTAAAAGTTGAGATCATTGTACATATACTTTCTTATTTTTGAATGCTGTTCCTATTTTCACATGTTTAAATGTCATTTATTACCAAATACATACATTTTGAAAGTGCCTTTTAAAATCTCAGTGGCATTTCTAATCTGTATCCAATTTAGCATACAGTCTTGACTTTATCTATCAGAAAATGACAGAAATGGAAACATTTAAGTAAACATGATGAGCAGAGAGTGATGAACTCCATCCATTTATTCTATAAATATTACTGAGCACCTACTGTACATCCAGCACAGAGATGAAAGGCATTACACAGTCCATGCCTTCTAGACAAGCTTTGTCATGTGCGGGAGACAATGGGGCCAAAATCAGACAGTGGAAAACACTGCATAAGGTATTGTAACCAGAAAACTCATAAGCAGAAGTTTTAAGTTTATAACCAGATAAAGCCTATAACCAGAAAACAGAAATAGCTAGAATGCAATTTCTACAAAGACAAGAAAAATATGTTTTGCACACTATTGCACCCCAGCACCTAAAATAGTGGCACACACTAAGTATTTGGTAAACAGGTATTTACTGAGCACCTATCACTTGCCAGACGGTGGCTAAGCAATGAGGATACAATGGTTAGATTTACATTAAGATTAGGATTTGTATGCCTGAAATTGAATCCCAACCCTACCTCTTACCAGCTGTAACTAAGACTACATTTTCTAATCTGAAATGAGAATAACAGACCCTACTTCATAAAGTTGCTTTGATAATCAAATGAGATAATAATATACCTAAAATGCATGGCACAATACCTTTCGCATGAAATAAGTAAACACACTAGTAGGACAGTAAGTGTATTCAATATGATTGCTGGATTTGAGAAAGACATAGAAAAATCAATAGCCTCTTAAAATGTAAGAGAGTTATAATCCACTGTAACTATACTAGACTCCTGATTCACTCAGTCCCAGTGGCCCTCCAGGCTCTGTGCGCTAGCTTGACTGGACCTATGGAAGCTGTGGCTTGCAAGCAGCTACCAGAAGATTCTACAAGAAGGATGTGTGGAGAAATAAAGGTCTCACAGGACAAACTTTGCTTAGACCAATAAGAGATAGAAAATGGGAAGGAGGCCCAAAATTCCTCTCTCTTCCTCCTGCAGGTTCTGTGTGAATCAAACTACCAGCTTTGTAAGAAAACATATTATCTCACACAGCAAGTCAATTCATCGACTTGGGTGCTATATCAAGATCAAACATATGGAACCACAAAAGTGAATAGCAAGCCGGGGGATGCGATGACCTAATGAAGTCACCAGCTGCTGCCAGACACCAAAACACGATGGGCTCAGCAGTCAGTGCTATTTAAGATGAATGCTAAATATTCTGTAATTTAGATCTACTCTGGAGAACTGATAAAAAGTGAGTGGAAAACAATTAATTCCCAACATCCCACATCTATTCAAACTGAAAGCATCATGTATGTCTATGGTTTTTACTCAAGCAATTTTTCTCACTATTACAACCCTTACCAATGCCTATGTTCACTAGATTCAGGACTAGATGTTAATTAAATGAGTTATTTCACATATGTACTTAGTGTAAGACTAATTGGTATGGACCACCTACTAAGTGCCAAGCATGACACATTAGAAAGGGCAGATTTTAGATATAGGTTGGGTTGCATTGCTAAACTCATTAGCAAATTGATGTTAGATGTTTCTACTTAATGCTCTCAGAGTTTCAGCTTACCCATTCATAAAACAGAAAGAAAATACAATTGATGTAAGAGCCAGTGTGTGTGTGTGCGTCTGTGTGTACCCCACCAAAAACAATCTTATGCCATGTGTCATCTTCCCTTTTTTTATAAAACAAGAATAAAACAACAACAATAAAACCATGAAAAAACTAGAATTATGTCATGGCAATTATAGTACAATAATAAAATCTAAATATCAATTCAATTACAACCAAACATTGTGTTGGTAATTTTAACTTTTTAAAAAATCTTACTCATTTTGTACCATCTCTCAAACATAATCAAATGCACTGTGGCCAATCTGATAAACACATCCCCAGATCATACTTAAGAACAAATACTTGTCTTCAAATTTCCAATATTACAGAATAAAAGTTATTTAAATAACAGTTTTGTTCTTACTTGGATTGAAGTTAAATGCATTTTGGTTACTTTGAGTTTCAAATTAATAAAACATATGTAGAAATTATAATTATATAGAAATCACTGAATCTTTTTTTGGGAAAGGGAAAATTGGTTCAATTCAAAACTGTTAAAAGTTAACTTTTAAAAGTTAGAGTTTCTACTATTTAAAATAGTGTACTGAAAGTCAATAGTGGTTGTTACTTATTAAATGCTCTTTCCTAATTTTGGTACTGGGCCAGAGAGGTGAGAGGGTTGGGAAAGGTTATTGCAGAGATTCTTCCAGGTCTGAGTCCTACGAAACCAAAAACACGAAATGTTCTCATCCAATGAATAAAAAAACTAGAAATACTCCACTTAGTGGTATTACTTAGAAAGCATTTACTCCCTACCTGTTTTAATAACAAAGTGTTTATTTCTAGACTTCTACATTTAGGATCATGGAAATGACATTTAATGACACAACTTAAACAACCTACTACTATATAGTCATTAATGTAAACATATTATGACTTCTTAACAGATTAATTAATTAGAATAAATTAACAAAATATGACTAGAAATTAATTTTAGTCACTGTGTCTTCTATCTTGGTGGCGAACAAATTAATAATACCTTGTCCTTGCAGTTTGCCAAGGTATGATTAATGGTCAATATTAACATTTCTGGGGTCTTTTGGCAATGTGAAAACCTGACTGCCTAACTAGAAAAAAAAATCATCTGAATGTAATAAATCAGAATTACTGAAGGTAAGCCCTGTGAGACGGCCCACCTGGTCAGGCCTGGAAGTGTCGAGTATTATTGTCCCGTGTACTTTAGGCAGCCAGTCTCTTTATCAGACAGCCACTCTCTTTCCAGTCACGCTCCTGTCCATGTCTTTGCTACATGCTCTGCTGATTACCTTGGAAAAGGGCAATGCTGTAACTGTTCAACTGACCTTTCAGTTTATTTTCTCTTGTGTAATATGAAACATGAACTAACACAGTCTTAGTCTACTGATTTCCAGGAAGAACTCTGACTTCATGTTTCAACAGCTCTTTGCTCAACTAACACTCTGTTCTGTGTTCATGTTTCTGTTTTAGGCAAAGACCAGAGGTGTGGATTTGAGAAAGAGGCTTTAGGTCTTCCATGATGAGACCACCATCTGCACGATAGCTATGCCCCTGAGAATGGATGGCCAACTAACCTGCTGAGAAGCACTTTCAATCTTTTAGATCACAACGAGAATCTTGTCCTTAACGTGATTCAATGTAGCAACAGATTAAAAGCAATGACAGGTAAGTATTTTCCTCTTTCCACATGAATGTTACTGTTATTCAAACACCTTCAAAAATTCTACACTCACCAAAATAGAGAGGTGGTTAAAGAATCAAAGACAGAAATTCTAGACGACTTGAAAGTACTCCTCATGTGAACTAGAGGGAAATAACCACCCGAAGCTTTAGCTTCCTCTTCTGTGCAATGAAGCTGCACTGAAAGGTCCCATCCAAGTCTAAGAACCTGTAATCCATACTCTAACCTTCTTTGATTCAAAGTTAGGTCCTAATTGTTCTAACCAAAAAAGGAAAAAATGCACCTCTATGCAAAGGTTATTTTGGAGATTTCTCATGTACACCAAAGAACATATATTTTACCATGTACAAGTAACAATTTTAAATCTATTATTTTTTAAGAAAGTGCTGCACATAAGCCATCTATAAAATGTAAAATTCACAGGAAAACAAAAAAACAAAAAAATAGTTTCTCAACAGAAAAAAATATTATAAATTGTAAATATCACAAATCATAAATGATAATGATAAACACCTCACGAAAAGTTACGATGTTCCAGGCACTGTTAAAGATCATTATTTAAGACCTCACAATAACCCTTTGTGGAGGGTACTGTTATCATTCTCATGGTTCGGATGAAGACAGGAGAAGTTAAGCAATTTTGCCGAAGGTCACACAGCTATTAAGTGGGTGAAGCTGGAATGTAAATTCACGACTTTACTTCCAGAATATAAGCCTTAACCATTACATATGCTACCACGCAACACATTTTGTAGTTTACATTTTTCTACCTGATCTACACTTTTATACTAAATTTAAATTACTTGTTTCTAGTATTTCTTAATTTTAATAAGCAAAACTTTTGGGGGAAAAAAAAAACCTTTGCTATCGGTGTGATACAAACAGTGAAAAATCAAACCACCAAAAAACTCACTTGAAAAATATTACAACTTGTCATGTTTACACTAAACACATCCACAAAACACTTCATTTGTTTCTTCCTTTTTTTTTAAAGACAAATGGCAAAACTCACATTGATACTGATAGTTATTTGCCCAGATATTTTTATTTGAAGGGCGAGTGTACCTATCACAATGAACCTGAATTAACTGAGGAAGCAAAATATGCAAACAAGTATTATTTATACTCCTGATACATAGTTTCAAACTGGATAGTTATTACATTAATTATACAATTAAAAACTAACAAACACCCATACTTTCAACTGAAAAATCATCAAAGATCAGAAAGCTAATATACTGGCAACTTAGCAAATCAACAAACTCAGTCACACTATTTGAATTTACTAAATCTAGATGGATAGCCATGGATTTTAACCTTATAAATGTTTT